>NC_055996.1:128964160-129277666 GCF_018446385.1 Zingiber officinale
AACCTTCTTAAGGTTAAGCTCAGCAGTTCGCAACATACTAAGCGGCTCGGGCAATGACTTGTCAATTTCGTTCATGTTATAATTCATGACAAACTGACTGTAGCTCTCTGGCAAGGACTGCAAGATCAAGTCAGTGGCCATCTCTTGGCCAAGGGGAAATCTCAATCTCTGTAGGTTTTCTATGTACCCAATCATGTTGAGTACATATGGGCCTATGGGAGTCCCATCTTGCATCTTGCAATGAAACAGTGCCTTAGAGATCTCGAATCTCTCGTGTCTCGCTTGTCCTTGATATAGTTGACGAAGATGTTCAACCATATCATAAGCGCTCATCAACTCGTGTTGCTTCTGAAGCTCAGAGTTCATGGTTGTGAGCATAAGACATGACACATCTAATGTGTCATCTTGATGTTTCTTGTAAGCATCACGATCAGCTCGCGTGGCAGTGGCAGGAGGTGCCTCAGGAATGGGCTGCTCCAGGACATACAGTTTTCATTCTTGTGTGAGAACTATTCTCAGGTTCCTGTACCAGTCTAGGAAGTTAGCTACATTGAGCTTGTCCTTATCGAGGACAGAACACAGGGAGAAGGAGTTCGTGTTTGACGACATGGTAATCTACAACAGAAAAATAAATATCATATTTCAATTAATCATCTAATTAGGCCTTTAATTAAATGATGCTCCCACTGAATTCTATAATTCAAGTGGGACAATATCCACATCATACTACGCCTTGAGTTAGCTTTGGCTAAATCGCCCAAGACTTAGTATAATCGGTAGGTAACTAATTACCAATTACATCTCTATGCAACTCTTGTTTATAGGATCAAGATCTGCATTTATATTAAAACTCGAGTTAGCTTTGGCTAATACGCCCAAGTGTTAATATAAACGTGATTTTGACCTATCTACCAACCATTGGAAAATACTATAGTTAAACTCGATCCAATTGAGTTAACTAGTTACTCAATCTAATTGAGTTGTACTCACCCATGTGTTGATAGGCAGGACCAAGATTGTCCCTCCGCACCCTACCAAGATAATATGCGTTGCTCTGCTTTGGCAGATTCAACAACAACATGTGATCGAGGTAGTGATGGGTATCACGGAATGGTAGGCATTTCGAGTTGACGCGATTGAGATCTAATCTAATCGTCGATGTGTATCATATACTCGATTTAGATCTAATCTAATCGTGGAGGTGCATCATGTGCGCGACTTAGATCTAATCTAATCGTTAAGGCACTAATTAATTACTAATCTAGCATGCATCACATATATACACACAAGCAATTAATTAAACTTTTTGTGATTAGTCATGGCCCTACTAAGAACTTCTCAAGCCAATGAGAAGATCGGATGGTCAACCTAAGGTCAACAGCTTCTCAAGCTCCTTCCGGTGACCACCTTGTATTGCTCGCACCCTTCTCGTAACTCCGTCTCGAGTGGACATGTAATACCCCGGTTCTGAGATTCTGGTTAAGTATGGCTTAAAAGGTTAGATGGTACTATTCATATCACCAAGGTGTGCCTTCCTTTTCGGAAGTCCAAACTTAAGAACTCCAAAGTTAAGTGTGCTTGACTTGGAGAAATCTGAGGATGAGTTACCTCCTAGGAAGTTTTCCAGGGTGCGTGCGAGTGAGGACAAAGCACGCTGAAAAGATCTTCGGTGGTCTGTGGAGCTAGTCGTCAACCCGATGGACAATTCTGGTGGCGTTCCCGGTTCGGTCCGGGTGAGACCCGCCCGGGCCGGGGCGTTACAGATGGTATCAGAGCGACCTTGCGATAGTGAGTGCACCTGTGGCAGGAGCACCTAGGGCACCACCTAGCGAGGGAGATTTTGGGATTTGTCTGTGGTGTGATTCGTGGTTACACAACGAGGGTGTTGTGTCTTTAAGTGGGGGTGATTGTAATACCCCAGTTCTGAGATTCTGGTTAAGTATGGCTTAAAAGGTTAGATGGTACTATTCATATCACCAAGGTGTGCCTTCCTTTTCGGAAGCCCAAACTTAAGAACTCCAAAGTTAAGTGTGCTTGACTTGGAGAAATCTGAGGATGGGTGACCTCCTAGGAAGTTGTCCAGGGTGCGTGCGAGTGAGGACAAAGCACGCTGAAAAGATCTTCGGTGGTCTGTGGAGCTAGTCGTCAACCCGATGGACAATTCTGGTGGCGTTCCCGGTTTGATCAAGGTGGGGCCCGCCCGAGCCGGGGCGTTACAGAGAGTGGACCTTCCACCGCTTCATTTTGTACATTACAAAGGTGAAACTTGAGTTACATTCGAGTCTAAACTATTTTACAACAGGAAATAAAATAGGAAAGGCACGACGCGCAGGTCACGTATCATATACAACACGCACATCACAGAAAATGGCACGCAGGCCATAATATAAATTACAACACAATTTTTCAATCAAACTGGGGTCTTTAGGCCATGACCATTACAAAATGATACATAATTCTAAATTATGTAATTTCTATAAATTTTTGTAAATTTTCCCACAATTTTTACAATTTTATGAGTAAAAATTCCCGGCGGTCCCGTTTAGCGATTTTCGGGCGTAATCGCGGAACGAAGCCCCTTGCGGGGTTAGGGGCAGCACTCCTACCCGTGATATAACCATCGCGAGTATTCCTAAGCAATCCTACAGCGCCTTAGTCCGCTGTCCCAAAATGAATTAGGCGAAACCTTGCCGTTTCGGAAAGATTTTCTCGGTAGTCAAGACTACAAGTGTCGAAACATTTGTTGCTTCGCTTCTACGAGAAAATTACCCATAAAACATATAAAATTAGGAAATTCACAGAAAGTTACAGAACTGAAAGTTTTTCATAAAAACATAAAATAAACACGTACGTGCTTCGCACATGGCTCTGATACCACTGTTGGGTTTTTCGGGCCGCAAAAATCGCTTTTTGCGTTGCGAAAACCCCGAATCTCATGCCACCGGATCCGTGCGAAGTTATAAAATTTCATAAAAACTTCGTGTACATGTTTTCTAGCCTAGATCTACAAGGAAGATACTTATACCTTTGTAGCGAAGCCCTTCGCGTATCCCACTCGTCCAAGGTTCGCCGGATCTCAAGGTTGTCAAGTGTACAACCCTCTATGTGTATCCACACGAACAAATCGATGGAGAGAACCTCTAAATATGTGCTAGCAACCTTAGAGGATCAGCAATGGTGGAGGAGAGGGAGAGAAGAAAGGTAGAGAGGAAGAAGATGGAGTTACAAAAATCAAAATGAAACTCACACACAACCATAAAGTGGTCGGCCACTTCAAAGCCTTTTAAACCTCCATGGGATACCAAGAGTCACAACTCTTGGTCTCCCTCATGAGGTGGCACACACATGTGCTAGCCTTGATGATGTGGCACATCATTATTAGCCCACTTAATGCCAACTCACAATTGAGGTGGCAAATGGTCAAGTCAAACTTGACCCTTCATCTTCCTCTCAAGTCAAGTCAAACTTGACCACTTCTCTCCCATGGTTGATCAAATCTAACCATTGGTTCAAGTCAATTTTAATTTAATAAATCTCTATTCATTGAATTAAATTGACTCAATCAGTCTAAGTCCAAATTAGACTCATTTAACACATGAACCAAATTGAGTTGGACTTAATTGGTCTAATTTGGATTACTCTTAATCCAATTTGGTTCATCACATGAACCTAATCCTCTAGGTACATTAAATGAACCTAATCTCCATCTAATTACCCTTTGTGTGTGACCCTATAGGTTCTTGTAACGTTGGCAATGCTCCTAAACCCTTTTAGAAGCATAAGTAATGAGCGGTATCTAGCAACACATCATTACTACCCAAGTTACAAGAATGTTGAGATCCAACATCACCTTGTGACTACTAATTGTGACTCTTCACAATACGTGACAAGTGTCCATCTATCCTTGACATATAGATTGATCAATATGAGGCATAGACCGTGTCATCCTCTAATCAATCTAAATCTTGAATCCCAAGTAGACTCACTCAATCAAATGAGCTCAACATCTCATATTGACTCATTTGGGCATGGTCATGTACTTAGTGGTCTCACTCTATCAAGAATAATGATGTCACTCTCATCATATAGGAGGGATAGATCTCATCTACATCACTCACATCCCTCCGCATAATTCGTTACATATCCAGTAATCGTCTTTATAGTCCACCTAGTTACGGGTGACGTTTGACGAAGCCAAAGTATGTAACTCCTTATGTAGGGAACCATGGTGACTTCAGGTCCAAGGACTAATAGTCATACTAATAGCCACATAATAAAGTATATGACACTCATATAACGATCCATGATACTTTCTCATGGCGGGTCATTCAGTATACATTCTCCAATGCATACCCATGTGTCAACTTGATATCTCTATATCCATGACTTATGAGATCAAGTCATCGAGTTGACCTACATGCTAGTCTTGTCGCATTAACATTGTCCTTGAATGCTAATACTTGACTAGGAATGATTAAGAGTAGTATTCCCTATATCATCTCACTATCGATTCAACTAACCGATTGATATAGGTAAGAACCTTCTACTCAAGGACGCTATTATACTTAGTTATTTGGCACCAATACAAGTAAGCATAATAACCATAAACAAATGTCTTTATATATATAAGAATATGATACAACGAGTCCATACAACAATCATCAAATGATTGGCTCTAGGGCTCTAACTAACAAGTTGTTGGATAGTCCTGTAAAATCAAAGACAAACAACCCTTCCTCGAACTCTTTAAGCTAACACTTGCATAAGAACATAAAAGAAATAAAACATAAAGGAAGAGGCATGAGTGTTTACTTGGTTACAACCGATATGGTTGTTAATCCAAGGAAGTTGAAGCACTAAAAAAACTCGTTCAGGTGGAGAAGCCTCTTACAACGTTTAGGCGCAGAAAATAGAAGCTCAACTACAACTAGAAGCGCACAAGCGTTGGAATTACATGTAATGAGTTCGTTGAAAAGCTTCTGGACCAAGGCTATATTTAAAGCCTTGGTCGGGGCGCCCCGAAGGGTTTCGGGTGCCCTGGAGGGGATAAACTTTATCCCCCCAACGATCAGATCGAGTCAAATCTCTATCCTGGTCAAAAGTCGAGTCCGGGTGCCCGGAAGCATTCCGGGCGCCCCGGACTGCTCCGGGCGCCCCGGAGCAAAAAGTCAACTATTGTTGACTTTTTGTCCGGGACCTTTTCTCTGGTTCAGTCCCGCCTCGGTCCGGGTCTTCTGCTCCGGATCCGCTTGCTTGGGTGATCTCTTTTATCCGGAATAGGGCTCACCCGAACCCAACTTCCGATCTTCTCGAGCAGGCTTCCCTCCGGCTTCTCGTCCCTAAGAATCGCCGCGTGCTTCCTTCTCATCCACCAGCGTACTCATCTACAGTTTTCGTCCCTCGGTCGCACCTCGTGCTGACCTTCTCGCTAGCTGCGTCTCTTGCTCGCCGAGCAATCTTTCGCTCCGACTTCTCGTCCCTCGGAACCACCGCACGCTTCCTTCTCGTCCGCCGGTGTACTCTTCCGCAGCACCTCATCCCTCGGACGCACCGCGTGCCGTCCTTCTCGCTAGCTGCATCTTCCGCTCGAGTACCTGTGCTCCTAAGCTCCTGCACACTTAGACACAAGGTTAAAACAACACAGGACCTAACTTAACTTGTTGATCACACCAAAATAACCTTGGGGTTCCAACATATGAGATCTATCCCTCCTATATGACGGGAGTGACATTATCATTCTTGATAGAGTGAGACCACTAAGTGCATGGATATGCCCAAATGAGTCAATATGAGATATTGAGCTCATTTGATTAGAGTGAGTCTACTTGGAGTTCAAGATATAAATTGATTAGAGGATGACACGGTCTATGCCTCATTTGATCAATCTAGATGTCAAGAATAGAAGGGCATTATCATATATTGTGAGGGTCACAATTAGTAGTCACAAGGTGATGTTGGATCTCAACATTCTTGTAACTTGGGTAGTAATGATGTGTTGCTAGATACCGCTCATTACTTATGCTTCTAAATGGGTTTAGGAGCATTGCCAACGTTACAAGAACCTATAGGGTCACACACAAAGGGCAATTAGATGGAGATTAGGTTCATATGATGAACCAAGAGGATTAGGTTCATGTGATGAACCAAATTGGATTAAGAATAATCCAAATTAAACTAATTGAGTTAGACTCAATTTGATTCATGTGTTAAATGAGTCTAATTTAGACTTGGACTCATTGAGTCAATTTAATTCAATGAATAGAGATTCATTAAATCAAATTGACTTGAACCAATGGTTAGATTTGATCAACCATGGGAGATAAGAGGTCAAGTTTGACTTGACTTGAGAGGGAAGATGAAAGGTCAAGTTTGACTTGACCAATGTCACATCATTTATGTGTTGGCTTAAGATGGGCCAATGATGATGTTCCACATCATCAAGGTTGGCTTATGTGTGTGCCACCTCATGAGGGAGACCAAGAGCCATGACTTTTGGTATCCCATGGAGGTTTATAACCTCTCCATGAAGTGGCTGACCACTTGATTGCAAGTGAATGCAATTATGTGTTCATTCACTCCTTCTTCTTCCTCATCTCTTCATCTCTACTCTCCCTCTTCCTCCATTACCGAGACTCCTTGGAGTGCTAGCACACTCTAAGGTTTCTTCTCCACTTATTTGTTCGTGTGGATACATATAGAGGAGTGTTCACTTGACACTCTCGAGATCCGGTTGTTAGGACCTTCGGATAGCGGCTAGAGAGGGGGGGTGTGAATAGCCGACCCCAAATTCTCGTTTCTTCCTACAATTTGAGTTAGCGCAGCGGAAATAAAGAGTAGAAATGAAAATGGAGAAGATCAAACCTCAAACATGACGATATAACGAGGTTCGGAGATGATACTCCTACTCCTCGGCGTGTCCGTAAGGTGGACGAATCCTATCAATCCGTCGGTGGATGAAACACCGGAAAACCGGCTAATAAAAAACTCCTTCTGGGTGGAGAAACCTCGCCACAATCTCTTTTGCAACAGCAAGATCAGCGTACAAGAAATATAGCAAGAAGCCAAGAACAATATGAATGCAAAAACACTAGTTTGCTTGCCTTCTTGTCGACTGTTGATGAAGCAGCAACTTCACGGAGGCCAACCACAGCAGCAACTGTCAGTTGGAGACCCAGCTGAGGGAAGCTCACACGAAGCTTCAGTAATGGAGAGCTTAGCAAAGCTCAGATCGCAAGGAACAAGAACTGTTAGCAGCACTGTTGGTTCTCCTTTTTTTTTTTATCGTAGCCCTCTTATATGAACCTGCGAAGAAGAAGACACAGAAAGAAATCTAGCCGCTGTGACTCAACGGCTAGACCTGGACCGATCAGGCTCCACCATGTCTGGTGACCGATCAGACTATCCAGTGTATCACTCGATCGGTCCCAGACCGATCCCAACTCTCACGGAGAGTTGTTGCGATCCTGATCGATCTGTGGACCGATCAGGCCCTAGGCTGATCGGTCCCAGACCGATCCCAACTCTCAGAGAGTTGGTTACGAGCTCTGATCGGTGCGTGGACCGATCGAGCCATTCCTTCTCCCAACTGCTTGGTTACCGATCGGTCACCGGATCGATCGATGACGATGTATCGGATCGGTCCCATGACCGATCCAGCCTTACACAGCCTTCAGTCTGAGAACGAGCTACCGAGCCCTCTCTGACCTAGTCCGGAGAACGAGCTACCGAGCCCTCTCCGACTTCCACGTCCGGTCCAGAGAACGAGCTACCGAGCCCTCTCTGACCTAGTCCGGAGAACGAGCTACCGAGCCCTCTCCGACTTCGTCTGGTCCAGAGAACGAGCTACCGAGCCCTCTCTGACCTAGTCCGGAGAACGAGCTACCGAGCCCTCTCCAACTCCATCCAGTTCAGAGAACGAGCTACCGAGCCCTCTCCGACCTCCCATGCCAAGCTTCCATACTTGGACTTTTACCCGTGCCAAGCTCCCTGCTTGGACTTTTCCGTGCCAAGTCTCCGTACTTGGACTTTTCCCCGTGCCAAGCTTCCTGCTTGGACTTTTCTCGTGCCAAGCTCCCTGCTTGGACTTTTCCGTGCCAAGTCTCCATACTTAGACTTTTCCCGTGCCAGGTCAACTCAAGTCGGGTCAACCAGGTCAACCTTGACCAAAGGTTGCACCAACAATCTCCCAAGTTCCTATTCTTGTCAACCATCAAAATACAACTTCTCTATTCTTGTCAAACATCAAAATATACCTCGAGTCAAGTCAACTCGAGTCGGGTCACCTAGGTCAACCTTGACCTAAGGTTGCACCAACACCGGCAACCTTGGACGAGCGGGATAAGCGAAGGGCTTCGCATCAAAGGTATAAAATCTCTACCATGTAGATCTAAAGTAGATCTAGGATAGAAACAAGTACATGTAAATTTTAATCTTTGCACGGATCCGGTGGCAAGACTTCAGGATTTCTGCAACGCAAAAAGCAGTTTTTGCGGCCCAAAAGTCCCAACAATCAATTCAGAGTGCCTCTGTGCTCTGCTAGAAACTGCATAAATCGATCGACCGATCAATTCATGCTTCCTCGCGTCTGCACGAGAAAACTAGCCCCAATCGATTGATCGATCGATTGGCAGTGCCCAATCAATTGGCTGATCGATTAGGGAAGCTTCTGTCCTCACAATTTAGACGCTCAATCGATCAGCTAATCGATTGGACTGTTGTTTATCGCAACACTCTCCCAATCGATTGACTAATCGATTGGGCTTTGATTCAATCGATCAGCTGATCGATTGATCACCCTTGACTCGCTTAACTCAATCTCAAAGGTCCCCAATTCTAACATCCAGTCAACCGTGACCTATTGGAACTCCTCATGCCTAGCATTCGATCAACCTTGACCTGTCAAGACTTCTTCACCAAGTGTCTGGTCAATCCTTTGACCCACTTGGACTTTTTTCCTCATGCTAAGTATCCGGTCAACCTTGGCCCACTTGGATTTACCGTCCCGTGCCAAGTGTCCGGTCCTCCATGACCCACTTGGACTTCCTTCCACCAAATGTCCGGTCACCCTAGGCCCATCTGGATTTCCTTGTGCCAAGTATCCGATCACTCCTTTGACCTACTTGGACTTCCCAACATCAGGTGTCCGGGGTCAACCTTGAACCACCTGGATTTCCACGTGTCTGGCTTCACTCACCAAGTCTTTTCATCTGCCTAGCTTCACTCACTAAGACTTTCCATCTGCATGGCTTCACTCACCAAGACATTCCATCTGTCTAGATTCACTCACCAGGACTTTCACCTAGCTTCACTCACTAGGATTTTCCCACTGCCCCGCTTCACTCACCTGGACTTTCACCTATCTAGCTTCACTCACTAGGTCTTTCACCTGGTTTCTCTCACTGAGATTTCTCAACTGTCTAGCTTCACTCATTAGGTCTTTCACCTGCCTAACCTCTAGTTAGGACTTTCCCAATCAAGTATCCGGTCAACCTTGACCTACTTGACTCTTCTTTACATCTAACTGGTCAAACCTTGACCAGAGGGGAATTGATCTCCCTAATCGGTCGATTGCATCTACAATCTCCATATATTTTCAAACATCGAAATCCAAACATCGAGACTCAAACTTGAGTCAACTCAAGTTTAGTCAACCTGGTCAACCTTGACCTAGGGGATATTGCACCAACAATAAGCACGTATTCAAGTATTGTATTGAATCTTGAACCCCAAGCCTCCTTTTATAGCTTCACTGGTTGAAGTAATCATTCGCTGATGTGGCAGATCCCAAGCTCCCCGACCCAGTCTGGGCGCCTCCAGCTAGTCACCTCAATTAGCTTCGCAACGACTAAGTAATAAGCCATTTATCCACTCACGAGCGTTAAATCGTTGCTAACGTGGACCCAAAAGTGATTCATAGCAACAGCTCTGTGATGAGGCGCCTGTTCGACACCAAGGTGGTCTGAGTGCCTATTCGGCACTAAGGTGGTCCGGGCGCCCGGAGTCCGGGCGCCTGGACAAGGTCAACTCAGAGTTGACTCTGTCTGGCTTCGTCTTCGATCGCTTGGGTTATTCGCTGGCCATTCAGAGTTGAGTTCACCCGAACTCAACTCCAGCCTTTCTCCTCGAGTAGTATTCCGCTTCAGCTTCTCGTCCCTCGGAAGCACTGTGTGCGCTAGACCCGACCCCGGGCCGGGTCTGGCCCGGACCCGGCCCGGGCCCGTAACTGGGTCAACGGGCCGGTTGCCCGTTGACCCAGTTCGCTGGGTCGAACCGGAACCGGCCCGGCAAGTTGTTGGGCCGGTTCTGGTTCATTTATTTTAAAACCGAAGGGTTGAACCGACGGTTCAGCCGTAAAATTTTTTTTTTTAAACGGTTTGAACCGCCGGTTAATTGGCGGTTCATAGCCGATGGAACCGCCGATAACCGGCGGTTCGTAGCCATTGGGAGGGTTTTTTGGGTATTTTTTTTTCAATGGTTAGGATCATTTGACCGTTCTTTGATCAATGACTATAATTTAGTGTTCGTTACTATCAAAACTCTATAAATAGAGAGCTCATTTCATCATTTTTCACACACATCTTCTTTACTCTTAATCTCATTTTCGTATTCTCTAATCTCTACACGCTTTCGTTTCCAATTTTCAATTACAATGGAAGGAGGTCGCGGAGGTGCATCATCTCGAGCTCGGAAGGGAAAGCAAATAATGAATCTGCAGGAGGAGGACCCCAACATTCAATCCACCGATGATGAGATCGAGCATCTTCTGAATCCGACACCCGAAACACAAGGAAGTACCGATGCAATTACTTCTAAGGTTCGGGAACTTCCTCCTCTAAAGTCTTCTATTTTCACTAAACATTTTGAGAATGTCACTCTTCCGTCGGGAGAAATGCGTGCAAAATGTAAGCACTGCAATGCTTCCTACAAATTTCAAGCCGGCGGCGGCTATGGGTCGTTGAAACGACATGTAGAAACGAAGCACCCGACGGAATATGGACTCGACCGTTCTCAAACACAATTATCAAGATTTTCTTCAACTAGCGGTAATACCGATTCCGGTTTATTTTTATATTCGGATAATAAATTAAGAGAATCAATAGCTAAATTTGTTTCCGTAGAACATCTTTCTTTTTGTTTTGGATCTAAATGCACATTTGAAGATTTTTGTGAAGAATCTCTTAATCCATGTGCTAAACGTGTTCCTAGGACTACACTTACTCGTACAATTAAAAAATTAGTAAAATAAGGAAAAAAGAATTTAATTGATGAATTTAGTACATTAGATAATAAAGTTTCTTTATGTTCCGATATTTGGAGTGATCATTGGCAAACACATTCGTATATGGGTGTGACTTGTCATTGGATCGATAACTCTTGGAACCTCCAAAAAAAGATTATTAACTTATAGAGTTTTTGATGAATCACATAATGCTCATAATATCGCACAATTATTATGTTTAATTTTAGAAGAATATGGTTTAACTCATAAAATATTTTCAATATCATTAGATAATGCTAGTTCCAATACCGCTTGTATAGATGATCTAAAATTTATTTGTCAACCTATTATTGGAGGTTTATTTTTTCATATTCGTTGTGTATGCCATGTTTTAAATTTATGTGTTCAAGATGGTTTAAAAATTTTAAAAATTTATATTAAACCAATTAGAATTGCAATTTCTTATTTATGGTCTCATCCATCTATAATGAAACAATGGGGTAGGTGTTGGATCGAGAAGCGCTAGAGGGGGGGTGAATAGCGCTCGCGGCTTTCACTCTTTTTGGAATTATAAAACACGAGTAATAATGCAGCGGAAATAGTAAAACACACAAACACACAGTAGACACGAGAGGTTACTTCGTTCGGAGCCTATCTCGACTCCTACTCGAAGGCCCACGGTCGTTGACCGCTTTCGGTGGGCAACAACTATAGTTCGTAAAAACTATTACAAACTAAGTAGAATTTAAAGCAGTAAAAATAACAGTTATACCGACAACAAAAGACTAAATCTGAAGCTCCGGGTTGTCGGCGTCTAGTTGAGGCTTTGTCGGAACATCTCGTTAGCAGCAGGTTGCAGAATGATTGCTTGTGCGAAGTTGTCTTGAGCTGCTGGTCGAGACCCTCTTATAAAGGGTGTTCAAGGCGCCTTGAAAGCCATCCAAGGCGCCTCCATGTTGGCCGAGTCACACGCTGAGATAAGGCTGAACTGGTCGAACCTTATCAGGTTCAAGGCGCCTTCTTTGCTCTCCAAGGCGCCTTCATCCACCAGTCCAAGGCGCCTTGAGCTTCCTTCAAGGCGCCTTGAGCTTCCTTCAAGGCGCCTCCAAGCCTGCTTCGCAGCCAGCTCATCTTTTGCACCCGAGGCGCCTCCAAGCTCCATGGAGGCGCCTCGGACACTGTTTATCCGAGGCTTAACCTTATTCTTTGGTACCTACAAGACATGTTAGATCCAAAACACAAACATATCCTACAAAACAAAAGTTAGCACATATAATATCATAAATATGAAGTTTGGCAGTCATCGGACTATCTGAGTCTGACTTCGGATTTTCGACTTGAAATCCTAGGTCGACCCGACGCCTATTGTTCCCTCTATGGGGAACGCGTCCTCACCTACTCCACTCAAGAGATTTACCTGATGCCAGTGTAATCCTCCAGATTGAATGGACTTTTGCTCGGTGCTTGATGCTTCCGTACTTTCTGCTGGACGTCCTCTTCCCGGCTGGTCCAGTCTTTCACCTGGTTCGCGACACCAGGACTTTCCACCTAGGGTTACCCTCCCCCCTAGGACTTTTGCATGAAGCACTCGACCCACCAAGACTTTCCGCATAGGGTTATCACCCCCTATGACCTAGGGTTACCACCCCCTAGGGTTTTACCTTGCCTAACCACAGTTAGGGCTTTTGCCTAAGTACACTTAGGACTTTCCTGCAATCTCATTTAGACTGTTAGATCACCACACATCTTAACTTTGAATCCTTTACCATTATCAAAACTTAGGTTCGATCGTCGGATGCTTCCCGCACCAACAATCTCCCCCTTTTTTATTATGGCAACTCAAATTCAAAGTTAAGTAAAAAAAATGCATAAGATACTTAAAAAGTGTAAGTGAGCAAGCTTAAGTACATAAGTTCAAATACAAGCATAACTTAAGCTAACACTTAAACTTTGTGAAGCTCCCCCTTAATACAGGGCTTTCTTTTTTGAATTTTTACTTTTAAATTTCCCTACTCTCCCCCTTTGTCATTTATCAAAAATAAGCCATTTGAAAGTAAGTTATAAGTTTTTAGAAAAAAAACTAATTTAGGCTTTGAAAAAAAACTTGTGTAACACTTAGCTTATAATTTAATTTTACTGAAAAAATTGTTAGCCGAGGAGGGAGGACTTAAAAGGAATATTTTTCACCTAGGCTAATTTATGGTCGACTTCGAAGGATGACTTTAGCCACTTTTGAAACTTAGTTGTTTTTAGAAAAAATACTTAACTAACTTTTGAAAAACTTAGCTAGATTTTAAAGAATTTTTGGAGCCAAATTATTGAAAAAAAATTTGAAGTCTTAGCAAAAATCTTTTGAAAGTCATGAGTTAAATTTTGCAAGTAAAGAAATATGCTTTTTAATGCTTTTAGCTAAGTATAGAAAAGTATTTTAGCAAAAATTTATAAAGGTGGCTAAGTTTGAGGAAGTTTGAAAGTAGCTATATGAATCACTTAGCTAAGCCTTTTGTAAACATTGAATTTTGAAAATGTAGTTTTAGTTTAAAAAGGTACATAGCTTAATTAAAAGACTTAATTTTCAAAAAATTGGAGTAAGAATTTAGTAAATTTTAGGACGAAGAGAGAGTAGCTAAAGTTTTAATTTAGGTTATTTATTCATATTTAGTTGGTCCTTAAGTCCAAGCATGAGTCAAGTTAAATAGCAATCAAATTATCTAATTGATTTTGATTAGGTATCAGAGCCCTAAAGTACAAGCATGCTTAATCTTTATATTTCCATTTTCTTCACCAACTGTCTAACCTTTAGCTACTTGCTGATTGCCTAGAGGGCGGCAGCTTTCACTTGGTTAGTCAAGTTAAGTCATTTAGTCCAGTTAGATTTGACTAAGGCTGGAAGACTTGACTTAATTGCTGTTAATAAAGTATTTAACGCCCAGACTCATATTGATGCACAGAAATAAGCATTCTTGAGTCCAGGCTGTACCCTATGCATCTCACACCATTCTATATTTTTCAAACACAAGCAAGGTATACCTAGGTGTTTGTGAGATGCTCTGGCTTAAATCTAGGGGAGCAGGATTTCTAGGGTAGAGCCTAAGCCAATTCCATATTTTGAAAATCTAGTAAAATTGGAATTTTAAAACCAATATTTTCCTAGAATTTTAAAAGCAGTTTTGACATTATACTCACAATTTTGAAAATTGACAAATAAGCATAAATCAGCAAAATATAAGATAATCAAATCCAAGAGTACGATAATCTAGATCCAGATCTAATATACAAGCAAAAGAGTGGACATATCCAGATAATCTAAAAAGATAGAGTGTCAAGTAGGGGGATCGTCAGCTGGAGGATCGGCAGCTAAGGGATCATCGGTCGGGGGTGGTGCTAGGGGCTGCTCGGGTGCAGGATGAGGTTGTCCCTGGCGTCGGATCTCGTCTCGGAGAGAGGCGAACCCAGCAGCCATCTCGGATCGCATAGATCGAAGGAAGCGATGGCTATCTAGCACAGCTCGTCGCGTTTGAGAGGACTGGATCTTGAGCCGAGTGAGTTTGTCCTCGACAGAAGGTGGTGCCGAAGCTGAAGGCCCGGCTGATGTGGAGGGCCCGGCAGAGGAAGAA
The DNA here is from genome assembly GCF_018446385.1 of Zingiber officinale. Lineage (NCBI taxonomy): Eukaryota > Viridiplantae > Streptophyta > Magnoliopsida > Zingiberales > Zingiberaceae > Zingiber > Zingiber officinale. The sequence continues at coordinate 128,978,996 of NC_055996.1, forward strand.
GGATCCGTGAAAAAATCCTCGGCTAAGAAGTCGTCCCACTCCTCTCCCTCGCCTGGTATATCCTCGGCCTCTGGAGCGATAGGGGCAGCGGCTGGCTGTGGTCGACCTGTCCAGGCTAGAACTCCATCAACATTGACCTCAGCATGGGCTAGTCTACAACTGCGGGACCCTAGTTCGTCGTATATGGTTAAAGGGATAACTGTCCCTCTGGTCACATCTATGACCTCTATGGTAGAAAAGATAGAAGTCAAAATATGGCAGTAGGGCATATGCACTATATGGGATGTGACTGTACTAGATGCTGAGATAATGTTCTGGAACATGTGTAAGGCTATATCAATGTCCAACCGATGGCTTAGGGCATATAGAAAGAATGAATGGGAAGATCGCATCTTCGGGACATCCCGAGATGAGATCGACAATATGCAGGCTGTCAGGACCCTATACATAACATAGTCCTGGACTCTAAGAGAAACTGATCTGAACTCAGTCAAGCCGAGTGGTCTCCCCTCCCCACAAAAAAAAAGTACGTATAGATAGTGTCTAACGTAATATGAGAGTAGGGATCACCAAATGACAGATCCCTACCGGGGTAGCACAAGAAGGTACACTCTGATGCTCTAAGCCCTAAGGAGGTACGTAGCAAAGTGGGGGTAAGCTGGATGTCAGTGCTACCGACTCTAGAGGAGTATGTACTATCATCAACCCTTTCAAGGTTGTGATAGAACTGTGCACATAAATCATGATTGATTGCATTACTACAGTAAACCAATTTGTCCAGCTGATAGTATTCTATCATCTGGACCGATGGGTGACAGAACTGACTAAAAAAGGGCCTATTTACGTATCTAGGTTTGATAGGGTTAAATTTGAAGCTAGCAAATGTAGCCCTAAGTTGGTCGGTTGGGAATCTGAGGTTGGCTGATGGGAATCTAGCCGGATTGGGATCAACTTGACGTCGTTTCCTAGGAGGCATTGTGGGGTGTAGAAGGGGAGGAATAGGTTGAAGGCGCCTTAGATTGGGATGAATCGTCGAGAAATCGCCACGGGTTCAGGGGAAAACTCGGCGGAAAAAACACAACAGAAAGGTTCTGTTTGTGGCAAAGAATAAGGTTGAAGGCGCCTTAGTTGGGACTTAAGGCGCCTTAAGAGTTCTTTTGGAGGCGCCTTAACCGGGACTTGAGGCGCCTTAACTTGAGGCGGCAGGAATTTTCCCGCCACGTTGGAGGGTGCCTCCCTCATGTGGGAGGTGCCTCCGATAGGCGCCACGTGTACATTTTTTTAATTTATTTATTTATTTAGAATTAGGTAGGTTAATTTTGGATAAAAACTTTAGATTAGTTAAATTTTGAATATTTATTTTAAGTTAATTAATTTTTTGAAAAATAATTTTAAGTTAATTAATTTGAAAAAATGATTTTTAATTTGAAAAATAATTTTAAGTTAATTAATTTGAAAAAATGATTTTTAAAAAAAATTTCAAATAATTTTGAAATTAAGTTTTAAAAGATTTTTAAAATGATTTTGAAATTAAGTTTTAAAAGATTTTTAATTAATTTAATTTGATTTTTAATTATTAATTTAATTTAGATTATTAATTATTAATTTGATTTGAATTATTACTTAGATTTGAATTAATTAATTTAATTTAATCCTTAGTCATCTCACCCGATCTAAATTTTCAATCAGGTACTCCTATAATTGTTGTGAGATGAATTGAGGTTCAATTTAAGGGTTTAGTTTAACTTTGTGTTAGATTCAAGTTTAGCTTTGGGTTCAACAAGTAGGCGTTCTTTGAATAAACTTCTGGACTATGGTGAGTCACAATGACATCATTAAAGTAACCATGCCTTCGAGGTTTTCCAAAATAGTCCTACCCATTGAACTTAGTACAAAACCTTGGTCTAACTGGTTAGGATCCATAAAAGGTAGCTTCGGTCAGTTCCACTTAGCCAAATGCACCAGGTCGAAGTCATATCTTCATAGACATGCGATGACTAAGCTTCCCCAACGTATTATCATCCAATACTTCACAAGTATCGTGGGTCAAGTTAAACCTAGCTCCTTTTAATCTAACCTTAATTACCCTGCCAGGTAGTCTACTCTTGTTTACCCATTTTGGGTAGATTAAGCTCGGTTACCCAGGCGGGTAGTTTAGTTGGGGGTGTCAGCTATTCTGGATCCTCCTTCTATTTTTTTATTTGATTTAAATTGAATTTGAATTAATTTTGAATTAAATTTCAAATTTTTAATTTAATTTTGAATTTTAATTTAATTTTGAATTTTAATTTAATTTTGAATTTTAATTTAATTTTAAATTTAATTTAATTTTAAATTTAATTTCGAATTTTTAATTTAATTTCATATTTTTAATTTAATTTTATATTTTTAATTTTATTTTGAATTTTGAATTTTTAATTTAATTTCAAATTTTTTTTAATTGAATTTGAAATTATGTTCGTTTTATTAATATCGTTTTTCTTTTTGCTCCCCCTGGATCATAGCCTCGATATAGTCTGTCGAGGTAGTGTATTTGATCCTTCAGAACCCAATATTGACCAAGTCCAACTTGATTAATCAATTTGATAGTCTGTCGAGGTAGTGTATTTGATCCTTCAGAACCCAATATTGACCAAGTCCAACTTGATTAATCAATTTGGACTTGGGGACCCATGCTTGGACTGAATTTCTATTTGCTTTTTGTACAAGAGATAAATAAGATTTGTATTTTTTCTTTGGTTTAAATCCTAGACCAGTTCTATTGTAAACGGCTCTTTGTGTCCCAAGAATTATGTCAAGATTCTTGGAACCTAAAGAAAACCGTTCTAGTGTATTCTCCAGATCCTTGACTTGAGTTTTCAGGCTGGAATTCTCTTCCTCAAGTTTGTGGACTTGAGTTGAGTTTCCAGTCTGAACTGGTTCAATCAAAGATTTGGAGTTAGTCACTTCTTTAAGGACAGCTACTTCCTTTAGAAGTGACTTAATTTTAAGATTCGATTTAGCTAATTTTCGTAATAAATAATTAATTAGATTATTAAGTCTAGAAATACTCACAGCGGGGTCTGGCCCTTCGGAAACGGATACGGATCCGTGGCTTCGCTCGGACTCGGCCTCTGACTCGCTCTCGCTTTTGGACACGTCGATCTGGTCCCAGGCCATCAGTGCGAGGAGACTCGTCTGATCGAGTTCGTCGTCGGTATCTTCTTCTGAGGATTCGTCCCACGTCGCCTTCAGGGCCTTCTTCTTTCGCTTCTTTGCATCCTTCAGACTTGGGAAGTTGGCCTTGATGTGCCCTTTCTAGTTGCACCCATAGCAAATAACCTCGAACTTACCCTTCGAACTCGGTTGAACCTCCTTGGATTGTACTGCCTTCTTTAGATCTCTCTTGTTGAAGCCCTTCTTCTTCTTGTAGAGCTTCTTTACGAGGTTTACGAGCTCGGTTGTTAATTCATCGTCTTCATCGTCTGAGTCGGGTTCTTCTTCCGACTCCGGTTCAGTTCTTCGTCGTGATCTCGGTTCACGTGTTCGACTGGTACCTGCAATCAAAGCAACCCCCTTCTCGGTTGGTTGTGCATTAGTCTGCTCGTGAAGTTCGAATTCTGAAAACAATTCATCTAATTTAATACAAGATAGATCCTTAGAGACTTTGTAGGCATCTACCATTGATGCCCACAATGTACTCCTCGGAAACGAGTTAAGAGTGTACCTTATGATATCCCTATTTTCTATCTTCTGCCCGATTCCGTGGAGGGAGTTGAGGATGTCTTGAATTCTTGCGTGCAGTTGACTGGTCGTCTCGTCTTCCTGCATTTTCAAATTATACAATTTATTAAACAAGAGATCTCTCTTGCTTACCTTAGTATCGGAGGTGCCCTCGTGGAGTTCGATCAGCTTCTCCCAGAGCTCCTTTGCTGATGTGAACGGGCCAACTCGATTGAGCTCCTCCTTGGTCAGTCCGCACTAGAGGGTGCAGGTCACTTTGGCATCAGCTTCCACTTTCTTGATTGTGGTCGGTTCCCATTTTTCGCAGGGTGTCGGCTTGCCGTCTACGTCGGATGGGAGTTGTAGTCCGGTCTTGATTATCATCCACGTATCGAATTACGTCTTCAGGAAGGTTTCCATTCGCCCCTTCCAATATCCGAAGTCTTCTCCAGAGAAAAGTGGGGGGTGAACGGTGCTGAAACCTTCTTGTTGGCCCATTTGTAATATGCAACAACAAAAAGTAAAGAATGTTCCAAGACTAGGTCTTGGATTAGTAGTGCGGGAATTATTTAAAAGAAAACGTACTCAAGTGGTGTTGCACCAACTTTGAGCAAAAACCGATTCGAGAAAAGAATTAGAATATAGGTATAAAGCTAAATTCTAATTGACTCCGAAAAATCTGAAAATACCACGAAAATTTGTTTTTAAAGGTGGTTGCACGGATTCAAAATGCCCCCGCTCTAATACCAATTGTTGGATCGAGAAGCGTTAGAGGGGGGTGAATAGCGCTCACGGCTTTCACTCTTTTCGGAATCGTAAAACACAAGTAATAATGCAGCGAAAATAGTAAAACGCACAAACACACAGTAAACACGAGAGGTTACTTCGTTCGGAGCCTATCTTGACTCCTACTCGAAGGCCCGCGGTCGCTGACCGCTTTCGGTGGGCAACAACTATAGTTCGTAAAAACTATTACAAACTAAGTAGAATTTAAAGCAGTAAAAATAACAGTTATACCGACAACAAAAGACTAAATCTGAAGCTCCGGGTTGTCGGCGTCTAGTTGAGGCTTTGTCAGAACGTCTCGTTAGCAGCAGGTTGCAGAATGATTGCTTGTGCGAAGTTGTCTTGAGCTGCTGGTCGAGACCCTCTTATAAAGGGTGTTCAAGGCGCCTTGAAAGCCATCCAAGGCGCCTCCATGTTGGCCGAGTCACACGCTGAGATAAGGCTGAACTGGTCGAACCTTATCAGGTTCAAGGCGCCTTCATCCACCAGTCCAAGGCGCCTTGAGCTTCCTTCAAGGCGCCTCCAAGCCTGCTTCGCAGCCAGCTCATCTTTTGCACCCGAGGCGCCTCCAAGCTCCATGGAGGCGCCTCGGACACTGTTTATCCGAGGCTTAACCTTGTTCTTTCGTACCTGCAAGACATGTTAGATCCAAAACACAAATATATCCTGCAAAACAAAAGTTAGCACATATAATATCATAAATATGAAATTTGACAGTCATCGTCTCGACTTGATTTTGGAAACCCTAGGTCGGACGCCATTCCCTCTATGGGGAACGCGCCTCACCTACTCCACTCAAGAGATTTACTGATGCCAGTGCCTCCAGATCGACTGGACTTTTCTCGGTGCTCGAGTCTTCTGGACTTCTGCTAGACGTCCGTCTTTCACACGTTCGCGACACTGGGACTTTCCACCTAGGGTTACCCCAAGACTCTTCCTCGACCCACCAAGACTTTCTGCATAGGGTTACCACCCCCTAGGGTTTTACCTTGCCTAACCACAGTTAGGGCTTTTGCCTAAGTACACTTAGGACTTTCCTGCAATCTCATTTAGACCGTTAGATCACCACACATCTTAACTTTGAATCCTTTGCCATTATCAAAACTTAGGTTCGATCGTCAGATGCTTCCCGCACCAACAGTAGGTTTTGTAAAATTAATGGAATGAGACCTAAAAAATTTCCACGTGATGTACCAACACGTTGGAATTCAACATACCAATTATTACAAGATTCATTTCAATATAAAGAATTATTATGTTCATTTTTTTCACAAAATACTAATACTAATATATATTTATTTTCACAACAATAGAATATTTGTAGTAGTATTTGTGAAATTTTAAAAGTATTTAATGATGCAACCGAACAACTTTCCGGTGTTTATTAACCCACTACTCAATTAGTTTTAGAAAATTTTTCTAATATAGTATTAGTTTTAAAAGAACATATTAATAATGAATCTTTATCTCCTTGTATCTTAGCTATGAAAACTAAATGGGAAAAATATTTTTATTTAATTCCTGAAATTTATTTAATTACATTTGCTTTAGATCCTAGATTTAAATTAGAAGTTTTACAAGAAATGTTAACTTTAGATTATGACGCTTTAATTCCAATTAAATATTCTTCTTCCCCTGATCCAGTTAATATTATATATAATGTTAGAATTTATTTATATGATATTTATAATCAATATTATGTAAAATATGGAACACAAATTAATATTTCTGAAATACAACAAACTACTAGTAGTAATTTAAAACTTACAAAAGCACAACTCTTATTAAAAGAATGGACAAAACGTCCACGAGGATCCTCAAGTTCTACACAGGAACTTGAGAATTATTTTACGACTTCTTTTGATTTTAATGAAGCAGATAGCGAAAACTTCGATATCTTAAAGTGGTGGTCACAAAAGGCTCAAAGCTTTCTCGTTCTCTCCGTGATCGCAAAAGAAATTTTAACTTGTTCAGTGTCAACTGTTGCTATGGAGCAGACGTTCAGTACCGGCAGTAACATATTAGATGAACGACGATCAACTTTGTCTCCCGACTCATTGGAAGCCCAAGCATTACTGGACGATTGGACCAAAGCGAAGAAAAGAATCCAAGGAATGCAACTTTCAGATGACGAAGTTGAAGATTTTCATACTGAAGGAACAAATACGATAGGAACAGGAAATGGAAGTGAATGAAAATGTAAAAGGATAAAAATGTAAAAGAACTACGTGGGCTTTGATTCCCCTAAAGGGATACGTAGGCAACTTAAATAAGTGCAAGCCCTTTTTTCAATAAATTTTAATTTCTAATTTTTAATGTTTAATGTTTAATTTTTTTTAACATATTAATCTTGAACCGTGACGAACCGTGAACCGGCGGTTCTGAACCGTGAACCGTAACCGTCTTGGGCGGTTAAGGTTAAGGGTCGATCTGCCTGAAACCGTCGAACCGGCGGTTCCGAACCGTCGAACCGTCAGTTCCGAACCGTGGTCGGGTCTACTGTGCGCCCTCCTAGTTTGCATATGTACTCTTCCGCAATACCTCGTCCCTCGGATGTACCGAGCCCGTCGACTCGCTCTTCGTATCATACTTCTCGCTAGCTGCGTCTTCCGCTCGACTTCTTGTGTTACAACAGGACCAACTTAACCTCGTTAATCACATCAAAACTTATCTAGGGTACTTATAATCTTTCCTTTTTTGATGTACATCGTCCCAAATTAAGTTAAGGTTAAATAAACATAGAATTTATTTGAAAAATAAATTATCATGAATAATGCAATTAAGTAACAACTAAAATGGTAATAAGTCATAAATTTAACCATCCAATATCTCCTCCTTGATGATATAAAAAACTAGAGGCTGATTTTTGAAAAAAAAAAAATGGGAAAAAAATTCTTGGTTGATTAAACAATACCCAAATTTATGAAAATTTTCAAGAATTATTTTTGAACATCTAAATTTCTAATAATTAAAGACTAGATTCATTAAAAATTATTTTTCTATTTTGAAAAATATTGAAAAAAAATTTAATGGTCAAATACAAATAGAGAGGTCAAAATAAAAATTTTCTAGGACAAATAAATATTTATTTTGATCCGTACGAATTATTTAATCAGAAATAATAAATTTTTTAAATTTAAATACTTAAAAATAGAATTTTATATCTAAAAATTATGATAATTTTTTTAATATAGAATATTTCATACTCATCTATTGAAAAATTAAATTTTTCAAAGATAATGTCTAGATAATTTTTAATTATAAGAACATTATTTTTGATAAATAATTTAAAATAAATCAAATAGCAATCAAAAATATTTAAAAAATTTCTTTTAATAGTGAACATAATATTTTCTATCTTAGAAAAATAAAATTTTATAAAAACAACTCACGAACCTACTAATAACATTTTTAATTTTTAAAATATGATTTTCTTTAAGAAATTTATAAATAATTATTTAATTGACAAAAAATCTAAAAATATTTTACTAATAAATAACAAATTTCTTATTTTTTTAAAAAAAAATCTAATTAATTAAGGAATACGAAATAGTTTATTTGATAAATTTAACTATAAGACAATTTTAAGCATATTAAGACATATAATAACTATTTAACCTAAGCATGATTTAAAAATCCAATATAGATTTCTATTTACTAGATTAATTAGAAATTTTCTTAGAATATATTTTATTATTACTTTTTCTAATTTACCCTATGATATTTAAAATATCAATTTCTTCTTGATAGTTCCTATAATTTTGAACATGTGTACATAAATGATCCTTTTCCCATTTTTTCTATTTGATCCTTTAATTTTTTTATTTTCAACTTTTAATTTGTCGAAATCTTCTAATCAGCATGATTTTACTAAGATAATTCTTAATTCTAAATTTTTCTTTTTTAACTTTTCATTTTCTGTTTCTAATTTACAAGAACTTTTAGAAAACATTTTAACAAATTTATATAAGTTATCGAGAGGTAGAGAATATACCTCACTTACCGAGTTGGTTTCGTTGGCAGACACTCTCCTTTCATCGCTGCTTTCTTCTGAATTGTCTCCCCCTTCGTTGATGTTCATCTCTGATGAAGTCTCATCATTTTCTTGGTGACTTGCCATAAGTGCAAGTTCGGTGTAGGCTTTAATCTCTTATTCGGATGACGATAATTCATTCCACGTCACCTTTAAGTTCTTGTGCTTCGTTCATGTTGGTCTTTTGTTCTTGTCCTTCTCCTTCAGTTTTGAGCAGTTGCCCTTGATGTGTCCTTCTTCATCACGGTTGTAGCATTTAATCTTCCTTTTGCTTCTAAGATGCTTCTTGGCCTGTAATTTGTTAAAACTATTAGACTTAAAAAATTTTGAAAATTTTTTTACCATGAAAATCGGTTCATCTTCGTCGAGTAAAGAATTTGACTCCGGTTCGTCCTTTTTGTTGGCTTTTAATGCCAAGTTCTGACTTGGCTCTTTTTCTTTTCTTATACTTGCCATCTAGACTTGTGTAATTCTAATGTGGAGAATAAATCTTCTAAAGTACTTACCTCTAGATCCTTTGAGACATAGTAAACATCTACTATTGAAGTCCGCTCTGGAGTTCTAGGAAAAACATTAAGTGCATAATGAACTGAGTCTTGATTTGTTACCAATTCGCTAAGATTGGAAAGTTTGGTGATTAGCTCCTTAATCTTCGCGTGTAGTTGAGTCACCATCTCTCCTTTTTCCATTCAGAGGTTTGTCAACTAACTTCGAAGGATGTCCTGTCTTGCTAGCTTTGCTTTTGATGTGCCTACGTGAAGCTCCGAGAACTTCTCCCAGATCTCTTTGGCCGAGGTATAACTTCTGATGCTATTAACTTCTTGAGACGGTAACGCACTTAGCAGGTGGTATTCTGCTCTGCTATTGGCTACGAAGTCATTTTGTTCCTTCTTCTTATTTTTGTTGATCCTTGAGAACTACAAAATCGTATTTGACTATTAAAAGAATTTTGAAATCGGTTTTAAGAAATACTTCTATTCGGTGTTTCTAGTGTGCAAACTCCCTCTCGAACTTTGACTGGTAGATGCTTGATTCGACCATCGTCTCCTTACTTTAGCAAGTGATTAGTCCTTCTAGATTGATCCAGGCTCTGATACCACTTGTAGGTCCTGTGTGGCTGACAAAAGGAGGTAAATTGCCTTGGTTTACAATCAGAAGATTATTTGTCCAATACTTTGAAAGCTCCACTAAATATATATCCTTCTAGCGGAATAGCCTCTTACAACAATTAAGTACAGAAAAGACTAGGAAAGTAGTAAACAGACTTTAGAAGCTCGTATTCAAGTGTTGTATTGAATCTTGAGCCCCAAGCCTCCTTTTATATCTTCATTGGTCAAAGTAATTGTTTGCTGATGTGGTGGATCCTGGGCTCCCGAACCCGGTCCGGGTGCCCCCTACTGGTCGCCTCAATCAGCTTCACAACGATTAAGTGATAATCCATTTATCCATTTTCGAGCTCCCAAATCGCTGTTGACATGGACTTGAAAGTGATCCACAGCAATGGCTCTGTGACGAGGTGCTTGCCTGGGCTTGGTCCAAGCGCTTGGACAAGGTCAGCTCAAAGTTGAATTTGTCCGATTTCGTCTTCAATCGCTTGGGTGATTCGCTGGCCATCTAGAGTTGAGTTCACCCGAATCCAACTCTGGCCTTCTTTCCTCGAGTAGTCTTCTGCTCTGACCTCTCTTCCCTTGGAAGCGCCGTGTGCGTCCTTCTTGTCCACTGGTGTACTATTCCGCAGTACCTCATCCCTCGGATGCACCGAGCCCATTAACTTGCTTTCCGTGTCATCATTTTCGCTAGTTGTGTCTTCCGCTCGACTTCTTGTGTTCCTAAGTTTCTGCATACTTAGACACAAAGATCAAATCCAACATAACCTAACTTAACCGAGTTGATTACATCAAGACTTACCCGAGGTACTTACATAAAGTGTTGTTTTATTTCCATTCACCAAGAGGTAATCCAAATCAAGAAAAAAACAAGCAACGCAAGGTTCTCATTGTAAACCCTAAAGGTCATTTTCAATTGTATTTGGTGTTTGTGTTCTTATTTTGTTGTTGTATTCTCGTGTTTGAGTTTGTATGAGACTTCTTCTCTTTTGGGAGGAGATTTTTATATTGCATCTATGGGATTGAGTGGACCTTTGGATTAGTCACCTCAAGGAGTTGGATACCAAGTAAAACGAAGGTGTTAGCATTGCTTCTAGTTTTCCGCTGAAAATCAAGTTTAAAGAAGTGATTGAAGCTATTTACTCCCCTCCCTCTAGCTCTCTACATGTACTAACACAGTTGTGTTAGGGTCGATTGGTGCTGGGGGGGGGGGGGGGGGGGGGAAAAGCTCGTCATGTTCGTTGTCTTGCTTCGTGATGATGATATGCAACGGAAATACACACAAAACACACTCACAACGCTAACACTAGGATTTACTTGGTATCCACCTCAAGAAGAGGTGACTAGTCCAAGGATCCACACATGACGCTCACTCCACTATCACAAACACTCCTTCTCGATGACTACCGGAGGTGGAGAAACCTCGTACAAAAACTCACACAAGTATACAACTCGAAACAAGAAGTAAATACAAGATAATACAAATGAAAACCCTTCTTGCTTGCACCCTTGTAGCTTATAGATGTCTCTGGACCCTTTAGAAAGTGCAACAACACTTCTCTTCCAAGCTCTCAGTCCGACGGTAAGTAGTGGTGAAGGATCATGTAAGCGATGTTGAGAAGAAAGCTCGCAACGGGCTTTATACTGTGCGCTCCTAGGGCTCCCAATCGATTAGGCTTGCTCTCAATCGATTGCCACGTCAGATCGTAGCAATCTCAGCCATCCAAAACCTGTATCCAGTGCAACAGTCGTTTCCCAGTCGATCAGTTGATCGATTAGGGAAGCTAAATCGAACAATTGATCGATTGAGCTTTCTTTTGTGCTTCTCGCGATTGCACAAGAAAACTAGCTCCAATCGATCGGCTGATCGATTGGTGGTGCCCAATCGATCGGTTGATCGATTGGGGACCATTCTGTTTGTGCGATAAACACCCCCAATCGATCGATCGATCAATTGGACTGTTGTTTATCGCAACATTCTCCCAATCAATTGGGCTTCGATCCAATCGATCGGCTGATCGATTGACCACCCTTGACTTGCTCAAACCAAGCTCAAGGGTCCTCGAATCCAACATCTGGTCAACCGTGACCTGTTGGAACTCCTTCATGCCTAGCATCCCGTCAACCTTAATCTTCTGGAACTTTTTCACCAAGTATCTGGTCAATCCTTTGACTCACTTGGACTTACCGTCTTGTGCCAAGTGTCTGGTCTTCCATGACCCACTTGGACTTCCTTCGGCCAAATGTCCGATCAACCTTGACCCATCTGGATTTTTTTGTGCCAAGTATCCAGTCAATCCTTTGACCTAGTTGGACTTTTCAATACTAGGTGTCAGGTCAATCTTGACCTACCTGGATTTCCACGTGTCTGGCTTCACTCACCAAGTCTTACCATCTGCCTAGCTTCACTCACTAGGATTTTCCATCTACCCGGCTTCACTCGTCAGGACTTTCACCTAGCTTCACTCACTAGGATTTTTTCACTACCCGACTTCACTCACCGGGACTTTCACCTGCCTAGCTTCACTTACTAGGTCTTTCACCTAGCTTCACTCACCAGGATTTCTCAACTGCCTAACTTCACTCACCAGGACTTTCACCTGACTTCACTCACCAGGATTTCCAACTGTCTGGTTTCACTCATCAGGACTTCCAACTGCCTAGCTTCATTCACCAAGGCTTTCCCTTGCCTAACCTCCAGTTAGGACTTTCTCAATCAAGTATCCGGTCAACCCTTTGACCTACTTGACTCTTCTTTATATCTAACTAGTTAGTCCTTGACCAGAGGGGAATTGTATCAACAATCTCCCCAATCGGATGATTGCATCTGCAATCTCCATGTATTGTCAAATATCGAAACCCAAATATCAAGACTCAAGCTTGAGCCAACTCAAGCTTAGTCAACCTGGTCAACCTGGCCCAAGGGATATTGCACTAATAAGTTGATGGATAAAAATCCATCAGTCAACTGATATTGAGTTAACAAGTATAGATCTTTAAACGAGCTCCGTTTTACTTTAAAAATAGTCTCATTTTGATATCTGAGTCAAAATTATGACATACAGAAGTTTGCTCTATCGAAATTTCCTTATTGTCTAGCATCCGATCAACATTACTTGCCAAAACTTCATATCTCATCACTAAGTGTTCGGTCATCCATGACCCACTTAAACTTTATGTGTCGTGCTAAGTGTCCGGTCCTCCGTGACCCACTTGGACTTTACGTCTCTTGCTAAGTGTCTGATCTTCCATGACCCACTTGGACTTCCCTCTTGTCGACTCCCCATTTTACTTTCGATCATCAAATGTTTGGTCAACCTTGGCTCACTTAGATTTTTCCTCTTGCCAACTTTCCATTTGGACTTTCTTATTGGACTTTGGTATTCGGTCAATTTTAATCTACTTGACTTCTTTACCATCAGTATCTGGTCAACCTTGACCTACTTGATATCTTACTAACATATTGACCAAATATTAAAATTTAAACTTGAATTAATCTGATCTTGGTCAACCTTGATTTGAGGTAGATTACACCAACATGCTCAAATAGGTCTTATGATTAATTTTTAGTGGGTGTAAAATACCTAGTTAAATATCTGACCTAATACAAAGGGCTATTATGATTCACTACAAAAAACAGTCTATTAGGGACGACAGTTTGCAATGAATTTAAAGTTTGTTCCAAACTTTCCAACAAAATTTGTAACAAAATAATAAATTGTTCCGAATTAGCAACAAATTTAGCAACAAAATAAATTCGTTGCAAATTAGCAACAAAAGATATTTTGTTGCTAATATTGTTGCAAGTTAGCAACAAAAAAAAAATGTTGAAAATTTTGCAACGAATAATTTGTTCTTTGTAAATTTTGCAACGAATATTTTGTTCGTTGCAAATTTTTGCAACGAATAGTATTTTAGTCACAAATATTGCAACGAAACTATTATTTGTTGGAACTTCCCAACAAATATATAATTTATCGCAATTTTATAGCAAAAAATTTGCAGGATAGAGTTTCCAACGAATCGTAAATTCGTTGGAAATGTTTCCAACGAATCTTAAATTCGTTGGAAATATTTCCAACGAATTGGCAGATTCGTTGGAAATTTCCAACGAATTGCAGATTCATTGGAAACATTTCCAACGAATCTGCCAATTCATTAGAAATTGCCAACGAATTGCAGATTCGTTGGAAAGTATGTTGTGGCTTAAAAACCCGTTTGACCGACCTAAAACCTCGGAATCGGATGAAACAAGTTCCTATGTGCTCCTCTTGGTCTTCTGATTCTATAGATGAGCTTAAATATTTTTTTTTGAAATAAGATGAATTTTTAACATCAAGGTCAATTGGATGAATTTGAATTTGAGCATGAAAGTGTTAGAGTTTTAAATCAAATTGGAGTTTAGTTGAACTTGGTAGATTTAAAAAATGATGTTCGAGTGCTCAGAACGAGGGGAAATCAGTTTGTTGGCGTGCGTAAGGTTCTCGTGATTATATCCATGAATTAAAAATAATTACGGAGCTAATTTATTTTGATTTATGAATTTTTAAACTTGAATTTAATTTTTCCAACACATTGGGGATTGAAAAAATAAAGGAAAAAAATATATGAAGTAAAAAAAATATTTGAGGACACATATGAAGTCAGGATAAATAGAGGAGCACACAGGAACCGGTTTCATCCAATTCGGAGATCTTTAAGTCGGTCAACCGTGATTTTAAGAATATGTAGGGTTTTCAACAAATCTGAAATTTGTTGGAAATTTCCAACGAATTTCAAATTCGTTGGAAAGTATGATGTGGCTTAAAAATTCGTTTGACTGACCTAGAGACCTCGGAATCGGATGAAACAAGTTCCTATGTGCTCCTCTTGGTCTCCTGATTCTATAGATGAGCTCAAATATTTTTTTTGAAATTAGATGAATTTTTAACATCAAGGTCAATTGGATGAATTTGAATTTGAGCATGAAAGTGTTAGAGTTTTAAATCAAATTGAAGTTTAGTTGAACTTGGTAGATTTAAAAAATGATGTTCGAGTGCTCAGAACGAGAGGAAATCAGTTTGTTGGCGTACGTAAGATTCTCGTGATTATATCCATGAATTAAAAATAATTACGGAGCTAATTTATTTTGATTTGTGAATTTTTAAACTTGAATTTAAGTTTTCCAACTCATTGGGGATTGAAAAAATAAAGGAAAAAAATATATGAAGTAAAAAAAATATTTGAGGACACATATGAAGTCAGGATAAATAGAGGAGCACACAGGAACCAGTTTCATCCAATTCGGAGGTCTCTAGGTCGGTCAATCATGATTTTAAGAATATGTAGGGTTTCCAACGAATCTGAAATTCGTTGGAAATTTCCAACGAATTGGCAGATTCATTGGAAACATTTCCAACGAATCTGCCAATTCGTTGGGAATTTCCAACGTATTTCTAATTCGTTGGAAAGTATGATGTGGCTTAAAAAATCCGTTTGACCGACCTAGAGACCTCGGAATCGGATGAAATAAGTTACTGTAACAACCCAAATTTCCTTATTTCGAGCCCTAAAAGTAATTTAAAAATATTTAAAAATGTATTAAAATATTCTAGAGATTTTTAGAAATTTTTAGAATATTTTTATGCAATTTTTGGAGGTCGTTTGGTATTTTTACTAAACGAAGGAAGTTTCAACAAAAAAATGTCCAAGCCGAGATTCGAACCCGCAACCTCCGGCCGAGCCAACTCTTAAGCGGATCCGGCTGACCAAGTGTGCAAGCGGTCATTGCTGATCAGATAGGCAGCGACATGTATTTAAGGAATAGCAGTGAACGGAAATACCTAGGTTTAAGAGGGTTAAGTGATTTTCCTTCCTTTCCCGAATTCTTTCTCACCTTTCCCCCTCACGTGCGTCGGCGCTTCTCGTCTCGGGCGAAATCGCAGCTGGAGGCTAGGGCTTCTCCGGCGGTCAGCCAAGGGAGATTTTCGGGAGTCTTTCACACCTTCTCGGTCGTCTCGTCGAGTGGAGCACGCGGACACAGGGGAATCGCCGAGATTTGGAGCTCACCCGAAAACCTAGAACCTTCCTTCCTCGGTTGTAAGTCCAAGAACATCTCGGTAAGTTGCTTCTCACCTGCAGTAAGAGTGGTTTTCGGATCTTGTTCCTTCATTTTTTCGAATTATGTCGTGTAAGTCATTGATAAGGGTTTGCTACCGTGAGTTTCAAAGGAAGAAAGTAATTAGATTAAGCATGTAGGTTTGTGTTTTGTGGATTACTGAAGAATAGTTATATATTGGTTTTCTTGCCGTGGCATTGAGTATGAAGAATTGGTGGCATGGGAATAGCTAAAGGTTTAAGAGTAGCATGCGTTCTTTGTTTTCTCCTTTTTTTTTTAGTTTGGCAGTAGCATGCTTGAAGAATTGTTGCTAGGGATATAAGAGATTTGCTTTCTCCTTTTTAATTTGGCAGTAGCATACTTAAAGAATTGTTGCCAGGGATTTAAGAGTAATTTTGAGATTTGTTTTCAACCATGTTAATGCTTAAAGTAAGTGATAGACTTTGCATATTTCGAACATGATAAGAGGTTTATGTCCTGTTTGTAAAGAGTTATGTAGGTGAATATTGCATTACAATTTGGGTCATGTCTCTGGTTGTTTTCCCCTTAGAAAATTAGAAGCTCATCCATGCTTAACTCAACTTACAAAGCTAGTAAATATCAGATGCATAGGGGTATGTTTAATTTCTGTTTTAAGAGTTAATTATCATGAGGTTGCACTGCAAGTTTCTTCATAGTACATTTCATTTTAAACTCTCAAGTTCTTCATAGTGTGCTTTTATTTGCCATGAGTTGAGCATGACCAGTTTTCTTTACTACTAGATATACATGAGCAGTTTCTTTAGTTTTCATTTGCTATTTTAACAAGCATGAGCAGCCATGTATTTTAGAGGAATAATTATGCGTTTTATTAAACCTTTTTGAGGATTATGAGTAGCTATAAGTAAGAAAAGACCAAGGTCTTGATAGGATTCCTAAATTTTAAGATTTGGGATCAGCAGCACACCAAGTGCTCAAAGAAATGCCAAGGCATTTTATTATAAGAATATTACAAGATAACAAGTATTTTATTTTAAAAAGGCTAGTACCCGACTTCCAAGGTTGTCGTTAAACAAATTCAGGTGACCAATTCCAAGGTCTTGGCCCTGGTAAGACCAAGATTTTTACTCTCGTAGGACTTGTGACTAGCTACCACAGTCTCTATTAGGGAGCGCGCTTTGGTACTACGCCTGGGCCCAAGAGAAGTTGATTATTATTTTGAAGTATTAAAGTATAAGTTTTGAAACAAATGAAACAAGCTTCACTTATGTTTAGAGTCAGCAAGTTTAGTTTCTTTTAATTCGAAGCATGCAGTATTAGTTTTATTTGTTTCCTGATTAGTTTATTAAGCATGATTAGCTTTATCTTCCAGCATGCAGTTTTATCCTTGTATATCATGAGTATGCAAATTTTAGTGTTTTGCTATTGATTATGCATGAGCAGATTTATTTCCTAGTTTTAGCACTTTTAACATGAGCAGCTATATATATATGTTTCCTTTTAAAGCATTCAATTTCTAGTTTCTTCTTGTAAACATGCATATTCGAGTTTTTGTGAGTTAGACAGCGCTTATTAAGCATTTTCTTATAGTTTGCATTTCCTCTTACTGTAGATAAAGGAAAGGAAAAAGATATAGCCAGAAGGAAGGCGACAAGGAGGTGTATGGTGGATGTGCGATGCCTGGACTATGGAAGTCTTGGGGCTAGAAAGGAGTTCTTTTAGTTTTCTTTCCTTATTGCTATGTTAGAAGTATTTGGGATCGTGTATGTTATCTTACTGTTATTAGGACATGGTAGATGGATTGTAATCTCGTGTGACGTCATTAGTATAGTTCTCTTCTGTTTTTGGGTTATTTTTTATGTGAGTGGTGTTTGACACTTATTTAATTGCGTGGGTGTTTGATATATGTTCCAGCCACCTGTGGCTGATGTATACTATATATGTATCTCAGTTTATGGTCACCGGTACAGGGGAGATGCTATCAAAATTTTTCGGTAGAGACTCCTCGTGTCTTCGATCATACCGGTTAAGTAGAGTTAGTAGTTAAGTAGCATCCACCTCTAGAGAGTAGTAGTGAGAAGAGTGGTCATTACAGTTCCTATGTGCTCCTCTTGGTCTCCTGATTCTATAGATGAGCTCAAATATTTTTTTTGAAATAAGATGAATTTTTAACATCAAGGTCAATTGGATGAATTTGAATTTAAGCATGAAAGTGTTAGAGTTTTAAATCAAATTGGAGTTTAGTTGAACTTGGTAGATTTAAAAAATGATGTTCGAGTGCTCAGAATGAGGGAAAATCATTTTGTTGGCGTGCGTAAGGTTCTCGTGATTATATCCATGAATTAAAAATAATTACGGAGCTAATTTATTTTGATTTGTGAATTTTTAAACTTGAATTTAATTTTTCCAACGCATTGGGGATTGAAAAAATAAAGGAAAAAATATATGAAGTAAAAATAATATTTGAGGACACATATGAAGTCAGGATAAATAGAGGAGCACACAGGAACCGGTTTCATCCAATTCGGAGGTCTCTAGGTCGGTCAATCATGATTTTAAGAATATGTAGGGTTTCCAACGAATCTGAAATTCGTTGGAAAGTATGATGTGGCTTAAAAATCCGTTTGACCGACCTAGAGACCTCGGAATCGGATGAAACAAGTTCCTTTGTGCTCCTCTTGGTCTCCTGATTCTATAGATGAGCTCAAATATTTTTTTTTAAATAAGATGAATTTTTAACATCAAGGTCAATTAGATGAATTTGAATTTGAGCATGAAAGTGTTAGAGTTTTAAATCAAATTGGAGTTTAGTTGAACTTGGTAGATTTAAAAAATAATGTTTGAGTGCTCAGAACGAGGGGAAATCAATTTGTTGGCGTGCGTAAGGTTCTCTGATTATATCCATGAATTAAAAATAATTACGGAGCTAATTTATTTTGATTTGTGAATTTTTTAACTTGAATTTAATTTTTCCAACACATTGGGGATTGAAAAAATAAAGGAAAAAACATATGAAGTAAAAAAAATATTTGAGGATATATATGAAGTCAGGATAAATAGAAGAGCACACAGGAACCGGTTTCATCCAATTCGGAGATCTCTAGGTCGGTCAACTGTGATTTTAAAAAACTATAAATTTTCCAACGAAATAAAATTTGTTGGAAATTTTCAACGAATCTACAGATTCGCTGGAAATTTCCAACAAATTTTAGAGTTGTTGGAAATTCATTGGAAGAACCCAAATATTATCTAAACCCGGCCCGTTCTTTTCTCCTCCTCCTTGACCTAATTTTTCTCCTCTTCGTGCGTGACGGCGGCTGCGCGATTTCTCCGCCCCTCTCTCACAAGTAAGCCGCCTCCCTCGATCTCATGTCCGCGTGATTTCTGCGCGAGTTCCGTGCGAGACAGCATCACCTGGCCACGAGCGGCCGCGCCTGGCCGCGAGAGGCCGCGCCTGTCCTCACACTCGCGTCTGGCCCTTGTTTCTCGCGCTCATGGCGGCGCCTGGCCCTCTTGCCAGCGCTGAGGTTGACCACTGGCGCCGAGGTTGGCCACTAGCAGCCTCACCTAGCCACTGTCGGCATAGGATGGCTGTTGGTGGCCTCAAATAGCTGCTGTTTGTGTGCATGTTATCCCGCTGGCGGCGTCAACTGGCCACTGGTGACTGATGCTGGCCGCTGGCAGCGTAGGCTGGCCGTGGCCAGCATTGGATGACCTCTGTTTGTAAATTAGAGGGTCATTGTCCTTGGTTGGTCGTGGGGTGTCTGTGCCTTACAGCGGCACAGCTATCCGAGGATCAGTTCTTTACCGCTGGGCCCAAGATTATATTTGATAATTTGTAGACCTTTTTATTTTATTGTAATTTTGATATTATTGTATGTGCAGGTTTGGGTTTGACGTGGCTGGGAGAGACGTTCGGTTTTATTTACCTTTGTTAAGTATATTTATTTACACATGATATTTTAATAATGATTGCATGTTTTTATTTTCTTCTATTATATGTTATTTGCAGTTGTACGTGAACTAAGTATATTTGTTCGATTTTGATTTAATCTTTAATCTTAATTTTAGCTTAGATTTTATTACTTATCTATTTGCTCTAATTAAGGTTTTAATTTTTCATAGGAGAGATATGATGAGCTATCATTATCACAGAGAAGTTCAGGTGATGGCGATAATATTGAGGGATCTGAATCGTCTGTTACTAATAATTTAGATTTATGGTTGGAGGCCTGTGGGGGAGTCAAAGGGGGAAGAATAATAGGTATGGGTTTTTTGAGTAGAATCCATAATGTTCCTCGAAGATCTTTATCTTCTTCTACCCCACCCGCAGTAACAGCACAGATTCATAGCTTAACTGAAGAGGTTGACAATTTGAAAGACATAATATCTCAAAGGGATCAGCAAATTTTAGAAATTCAAAAACAAAATTCACAAAGAGATCTAGATATGGTTGAAATGCGCAAATAACAAGTCTTTCTTATGCAACAATTTCAACAATTTAGATCGGGTCCAAGCTATATTCCTCCTGGTATTGGTGATGATGCTAACGATGATGATGATGCCGCCGATGATGTTAATGATGATGCATGAGTGTTTGTAATTAGAATTTTTGACTTCTTTTATTTTATCGATTTTATAAATTCTTAATTTTTGTATTTTGATTAGTATTATTTTTTTTGTTCCAAACAGGGTTGGTAGGTGAAGATGATGATGGTATTGACGTAAAAATATGTAAGTCTTTACCTATTTATTTTTGTGTTGGTTTATAAGATTTTCTTTTTGTTTGTTTATCTTTTGATGTAGGTAGAAGAAGGATTTGGATTGAGAAGGATCTCCATAAGATTATCTTCTACTCTACCTTTTTCATGTTTTTGTATGACATTGGAATTTGGATACTATGACATGTTTCTTGTAACTTTATTATAGTGTTTGGTTTATGGTGTTAGTTGTAGTTGTATGTTGTTGTAGTTTGTATTGTTGGATGATGATGTGTGTTGTATTGTTAGTTTTCTTGTAACTTTTTTATGTTGTATTGTTGGTTTTATGTGGCATGCATCCCACAACATACCAACTCGGATGACCTGTGTATTGTTGGTTTTATGCTCTTAGTTTTAGTTGTGTATGGAACATGTTTTAATGATATATGTGTTTGAGTTTATATTATTGATGTTTGTATTTATTTTGTTGTACATTAATATGTTGGTTGATTTTTTGTTTTTATTTGTGTTATTGTGTTTAGTGGTGTATTATATATATATTAAATCTGTTTGAAAAAAATTGTAATAGGAAAAAATATTAAAATCAGATGGGTCTGGATATTTTTTTTAAATTTTGGGACGAATTTTGCAACGAAATTGGATTCGTTGGAAATATCGTATTTATCAGAATACTGCAACGAAAAATGTATTTTCGTTGGAAATTTCCAACGAATCTATATTTTCGTTGGAAGTTTCCAACGAAATATAGATTCGTTGGAAATTTCCAACGAAAATACAACTTCGTTGGATATTTCCAACGAAGTTATGAATTTGTTGGAAGTTTCCGACGAATATGAATTTCATTGGAAATTTCCAACAAAATATAAATTCGTTGGACATTTCCAACGAATATGAATTTCATTGGATATTTCCAACGAATCTATATTTTCGTTGGATATTTCCAACGAATCTATATTTTCGTTGGAAATCTTGTAGTTTGTAACTTTTCCAACAAATAGTTATTCGTCGCAAATCTGTTTGCAACAAATACGTTTTTTCGTTGCTAATTTACGATAAATTTGGGGTTTGTTGGAGATATTTTCTGCTGACATTTCCAACAAATATTGATTTTTGTTGCAAAATTTCCAACGAAATTTGGAACGAATTTTGATTTTGTTGCAAAATTTCCAACGAATTTTGCAACGAATATCGATTTCGTTGCAAAATTTCCAACAAAATTATATTTTTTTCGTCGCAAAATTTTGCGACGGCATATTTGCAACGAATTTTTTTTTGTCGTAATTTTCGTCCCAAATCTAATTTCCAACGAATTTTTTTCTAAAATTTGTTGCAAAATTTATCCCTAAATGACAGTATTTTTGTAATGATTGGACAAAATATTTTCTATGATTTACTTACATATATCTTATTGTGGGACTTAGACAACTTGAAATAAGCGACTCATTGCTCCAAAAGTATTTCCCAATGAAACTATGTCACACACAAGTCGCCAACATCTGGAATTAATCCGGATCAGTTGGGACTTGTTCCTGGAGAGCTGCCGATGCATTCTTTAAACTCCAAGAAATGCGAAATTGAACACTAAGCACAGCATATATAGCTAGCAAAGTGAGCTTCCAACAGATGCAAGAAACACATTGTTAAACATAAATCATAAATCACAAACGCACATACATGATTTTTTTAAAAATAATATTTCTTTAATCTTTTTCCTATTTTTTAAAAAAATCTAAGTCCTTTTCTATTTTATTATTATTTATATTATTTTATTCAAAAAAGACCAAGCATTGGACTTTAATGTCACGGGTCATGTATGCTCATGCTAATCGGATACAAATTTTGCCCAGCCCAGTCGATCTATTTTACCTCTAATTCTTATATAATTATTTTTGTGAATAACTTTTTCGAATTGCTATAATTTAGTTTGCTTCGATCTTTCAAAATGTTTAAACAAACTAGTTTGATTCAATGTCTCAAAATGTTTAATAATCTAACTGAGCTTAACTGAAAATTTAGATTTTAACTTTTTTATATAGATATGCATATGAATAAATTAATTTTTTTTAATAAAATCACAGAAACCTCACATTTGCACACGTGCACCTAGGATAAAATCATTTTAACAAAATCAAGAGAAATATAATTACAATCATAATTCCATTTAATCTAGTAATCTCGAGGCATCGAACCATCAGTACCTAGATAATAATTTGAATATTTTATCATAGTATCATATTCTCATGGATAATATAAATTTATTGTAAAAAAATGATAATCCTAGTTAATCTCATTGACTATCTCTGGGTGACCGACCCGGTCCTACGAAAGTTTCCCATCAGCCATCAGGGTAAATCGAGAAACGCGCGCAGCGGGCAACACAAGAGTCCAGTATCCTTTGATTGTGATATCGATTTGGAGGGAAAATTCTTACAATTACGCTATAGCTGGGATAGAACTACGGATGTCTGGATGACAACTTCGATATCCTACCGCGGCACTATAATTCCGGGGACAAAAATAATAATCTCAGTTAGCTTCATTGAGGATCTATGGGGTGACCGATCCAGTCCCATAGAAGTTTCTCACATGTCATCAGGGTAAATTGGGAAGCACACATGACGGTCAGTCCAGAAGCTCAGTATCTTTTTATTGTGTGTCCCATTTAGAGAAAAAAAAATTTATAAATATATTGTAATTAGAGTTCAAATTGTAAATATCTAGATGACCATATAAATTTATTGTACCAGCTATTAATAGTTGATAGAATATTTTTAAAAAATTTAAATGGTTGCTAAACTATTTTTGTAGGCATTTAATGATCAAAATAGGATAAGAACTTCTCGGTATCAAAAAATTTGCTGGATTGCCTTTCATTTTCGCCCAAATAGAAGGCTTTTACACCATTTCAACCCATCCATTTCCATTTCTACTTTCCTTTGTTTTTCAATCGTCTAAATCAAGACTAATTGTTCAATATCCATGAGACAATTTTATGTACATGAAACAATTTTATGTAAGGATTGAAAACAGTTTGTACTTGCTATTTATTTGATTGCATGCCAACCTAAAACAGATAAATCATGGATAAAAATAAAAGAAAAAGTAATGTATGATTTTTTTTTCCTTCTACCACCTTTATTTCCCTGTTGTTTTTGTAATGCCTCTCCTATGGAAAAGAATCAATCGAATCCGTGGAGGCAAGGAGCCATCATTAATATTTTCAATTTATTTTCCCCCTATATATAAACATATATAAATCATCCCTTCTTCCCATTCCTTCGCAGCAAACTCCAGATCAGAGCCATGACCGCTCAAAAGGCTTATTGCCTCATAGTGCTAATCGTCTCAGCTATTTTTACGATTTCCACAAGTAATCTAGCTCTCTTAGCTTGTTTATTTCATTATAACTTTACTAAATGTGGATAAGTAAGGGCAATGGACTTTCAAAAGTAGGGAGTGAAATGGTAATAGTGAAACTAGAAGGAGAATTTTGGAAAGTAGATAACATACGAGGAGTAAAATGAATGATATGTTTTCTTTGCAACAGGAGTGGAAGCCATCGGCGTTTGCTATGGGACGCTCGGCGACAACTTGCCGCCGCCGGCCGAGGTCGTCGCCATGTTCAAATCCAACGGAATCGACAGCATGAGGATCTACAACCCCAACCACGATATACTGGGGGCCCTGGCAGGCTCCGGCATCGCCCTGACCATTGGGCCCTTGAACCAGGACATCCAATCGATGGCCGCCGACTATGTGGCGGCGCAAGCATGGGTGGCCGCCCACATCCAACCCTACGTCAACACCGTCAACTTCCGCTACATCAACGTCGGCAACGAGATCATCCCCGACCCGTTGGCTCAGTTCATCCTCCCCGCCATGAACAACGTCCAGAAAGCGCTCTTCTTCAGCAACATCAACCACATCAAAGTCACCACCTCGGTGGCGGCCAACGTGATGGGGCCTTCCTTCCCGCCCTCCAATGGCCATTTCCACGACCAGGCGGCAGCGATCCTCAACCCCATCGTGCAGTTCCTCGTCGCCCACGGGTCGCCGCTCCTCATCAACATCTACCCTTACTATGCCTACACGAGCCAGCCGAATCAACTCCCGCTGTCCTACGCCTTGTTCAACTCCACCGGAGTGGTGGAGCGCGACGGGAACTTAGGGTACCAGAATTTGTTCGACGCGATGGTGGATACGTTCGTGGCGGCTTTGGAGAAAGCCGGCGGAGGGAACGTGGGCCTGGTGGTCTCCGAGATCGGTTGGCCGTCGAACGGCGCCTTCGGGGCGAACGCCGACAGCGCCCGCATCTTTAACCAGAATTTGATCGACCATGTGTCCAAAGGGACGCCGAGGAGGCCTGGGGTTCCGATCGAGACCTACTTGTTCGCCATGTTCAATGAAAACCAAAAAGGTCCGGCGGAGATAGAGAAGTTCTTCGGTCTGTTCTACCCGGATAAGACGCCTGTGTATCCTATAAGATTCGTCTGATCGATCAGGTGGAATTCCATAGGACCTTTGAATTTTCTCTTCTTCTTTTACTTAAGATCGATCAATCGTGTTTTATTTGAATAAATTTCTTAAATTTGAAGAATATTAAAACAATATCCTATCTTATTTTTAAATTAAAAATAATTTCATTTTAGCACTCTTATAGCCTTTAGCTAAAACGTAGAGTAAAATTATTTTTACTTACTAAAAATTATTACATATGACTATCAAAATTATTAGATGAAGTTGTACGGATCGATGGCCGGTTTAAATGAAGGTTGGATAGACGGTATTCAAAATAATCGCTCTTCCTATACTTGTTAGCTTGTGCAGCGAAATACAAACGAAACAAACAAACTAAACACTAAAGGAAATACAAAGACTAAGAAAGAAAAGTAAACCAATACACGTCGATGTAAGGTGATTTGGAGATAACTTGCTCCTACTCCATAGTCGTCCGTAAGGTGGACGATCTCTATCCGTTGGTGGATTACTCCCCGAAAACTCCTGCTAGCTCAAATCTCCTTGTGGGTGGAGAAACATCACCACAAACTCATCAAGATCTCTTGGACATAAGGGAAACCTTGAGCACTAGTAGACTACTAATTAGACTTTAACCAAATTTAATTTCGTCAGTCTTAACCAAGCGTCCAAGTCTTGGTTATATAGGTTACGAGTTGAAAAACTCCGCTTGCCAGTCGACTGTCAAAATCATCAGTCGATTACCTTATGTGGAGATTCGACCGTTACATCCTAACGGCTTTATACCAGTCGATTGATAAAAATACCAGTAGATTACTCCACACTGGCTGAGCGAACAGAAACATTCTGTTCGCTCCTAGTCGACTGTTCAGTCGACTACACCAGTCGACTGATGAAACCACCAGTCGATTGGTACCCGAGTACACTTCACTCAACACTTGGACCTTCACCCTTACGACTCACTTGACGTTTTTTTTACAACCTTGACCTCTTGCCTTCAAGTTTACTCCCTTTGGCTCTCGTTTCTCCGATGTATTCAAACTCGCGGCTCGTCCCCAATGTCATCTTTCGCGTATGCCTCAAAGTCGCTTCCCTCGGCCCTTGTCCTCGCTACCTTATCCATGATCCCTCGGATGCTCCATTCTTCACCGGACCCGAAGTCATCAACCTGAGTCAAATATGTATCTTGCAAACCTGCACAACTCAAATACACCTATCAAATACAAAGATAAATCTAACTTAAATATTTTACCTAAATATCAAAACATATGATCGTACGGATCATTGGAATTGCTTCAACAGAAATTACTATAATATGTTGGTAAGATCTTTTGATCAAATCCTAACTTTAGCAAGTAATTTTGATTAAATTTAATTATATTATAATACTTTTAAATAAAATCAGCTCTGACTAAAATTGATAGAGTGTGTAGAAGTTTTATTTAAAATTATAGAAAACGTAAAAATATTTTTAGTATGAAAAATAGAAAATATTTTGAGTGTCTTTTTAATAAAAATTACTCATATCTTTTAATAATATATATATATTGTAGAAGTTTTATTTAAAATTGTAGAAGTTATATATATATATATATAAAAGGAATGTTCCTGGGCCCCTGGCCATAATCTTGCCATCTCCTTCATATATATATATATATATATATATATATATATATATATATATATATATATAAAAGGAATGTTCCTGGGCCCCTGGCCATAATCTTGCCATCTCCTTCATTCCTTGCTTCACTGCCACTCACTCCAGTACAAATTCCACCAACCGACCGCACGATGCTAAGGATTTGTTCTGTTTAAGTTGATGGCGCACTCGTCCCTGCCGCAAGTTCGCCTCGATGTTGCGTTTCGCTCGCGGCCTCTGCTCCCGCCTACGCCGCCGCGGTCGCGCCCTAGCCGCCGCGGCCCCCTCCGCACCGAACGACGGCCGACTCGGCGAAGGCATCGCGCATCGCACCGTCTTCGTGAACGGCATCAACATGCACGTTTCGGAAAAGGGCGACGGGCCGGTTGTCCTCCTCCTCCTCCACGGCTTCCCGGAGCTGTGGTACACCTGGCGTCACCAGATGCACCGCCTCGCCGCGCTAGGGTATCGCGCCGTCGCGCCCGACCTCCGCGGGTTCGGCGACACCGAGGTCCCGGCCGACCCCAGGGATTACTCCATTTTCCATATTGTCGGCGATCTGATTGAGCTTATTGATAAACTCGGCCAAGATCAGGTTGTTCCGCTGATTTTTGTTCTCTTGACTCTTGCTCTCCTCCCAAAGCCCCGATTCTTGCTGTTGGCATGACGTTGTGTTTTTGGTGAGTGCACATCAGGTGTTTGTTGTGGGGCATGACTGGGGTTCAATGGTCGCGTGGAATCTGAGTATGTTCCGGCCGGACAAGGTGAGGGCGATGGTGAATCTGAGCCAAGCCTTCACCCCTCGGAGTCCATCAAGGAAGTCACTTGAGTACCTGCGGTCTGCATTCGGAGATGATTACTACATCTGCAGGTTCCAGGTATCAATTCGTCGCTTCAATATCGATAAGTTCTTGTTCATACCCTTCTATTCAATATTGCCAAGTTATTGTTCACGCTCATCCATTCGAGCTTCAATGTTGCCAAGTCATTATTCGTCCTCTCAATTCGTTCGCTTTTTTGGAATTGCCAACTCACTGTATCTACCTTTTTTTAATAATTCACAAATCATGCACCTGCCAAGTTACCTTTTTTTTTTCCTTTCTAATTCTCTCGACGATTGAAATTTTATTATTTTTGACAGATAAGAAGGATATGTCATTTGATTCGTGGTGTGTGATCTAATTAAAGAATAATTTTGGATTGAAATGAATTGTCTTGAAGACACAGGTTGTGTGGCTCAAAAACACCTTGATAATTTTTTTGGACTTAAAACCAAAAATAAAGTTAGATTTGGACTCCCCACCCTCTTAGAGCACATCTCGGATCTTAGATGATCAATCGAGTTGTGACAGGCCATCAAAGTGTTTTGGCTCAAGACATCTTGATGTCTTCCACATCCTCTGAATGTAAGTTGAGACTATATTTGCACTCTCCACATCCCTAGGAGCACATTTCAAATCTTCGAGCATCCACATTGTTGAGCTTCCTCTGTGATGGAGCTCCTTTAAATAAGGGTTGGGAGCGGCTCCCCATTTGGGGAGCTGATCTTTTTTTTAAAAAATAAAATAAAATTATTGATAGTGAAGAGATATAAAATATATTATGTATATATATGATGTAAAATATAAATAAAGAGTGAAACCATAAAGAAGTTGTTGGGAGGGTTTTGTGGAGAGAGAGAGAGAGAGAGAGAGAGAGAGAGTAAGGTCTTTTATTTTTATGTGACATTGTAGGGTCCATAAAAAAAATCCTATAATAATTTACGGGATGTTCTTAATTGACCAATATTTTCAAGTCATTAAATAGTTTCGCTCAAAACTTCAAGTGCTAGTTTTGGGTCATAACTATTTGATAACCTCTACAACTCCAAATCATAAACTTAAATTAGATTAAACTACACACTCTTATGGTCTGTTTGGGAGGAGGTGAGGGAAGGGGAAGGAAGGAAAATAAGAGGAAGGGAAACTTTGAACCTCGTTTGGGAAGGAGTGAGGAAAGGGAAGGAAAGGTAAGGAAGGGTAAGCTTTAACCTTCGTTACCCATGGAAAGAGAGATTTTTTTACATCCCGAATTAGGGTGTAAGGAAGGGGAAGGGAAAACAAAAGATTTTTTATTCCAATTTTATCCATGTTCTTAATAGTTTAAGAAATGTTCCAATTTCTAATTTTGCTATGTCGCCGGAATTCAATTTCCTCGCCTTTTTCATAGCTCGCTTGATGCCAGATTATTAGAGGAGGGAATCCGACAAGTCTTCTAACTGAATTGAAGGGAGAAACTATTTTTGTCGTCAAAATTATATCTACTATTTTTTTAATTTTTTCATCAAAATTTAATAAGTTTTTAAAGAATAGGAATTCTCATTATCAGCGTTATCTTTCAAATTTTTTTATTTAAGATTTCTAAAATCATTATTTTCATTATTTCTCATTTAATACTTGATTATCGGTAATTCATTATTTTGTTATGAATAGTATAAAAAAATTAATTTTTATTAAAAAATAGCTAATTTAAATGATAATATAAAAAATTAATTTTATTATTAAAAATATCTAATTTATATTTATAAAATAAATATTAATATTATGAAAATTTTCTAATTTAAAAAGTAAGGATATTTTTATAAGTTTATCTTAATTTCCCTTCCTTTCCTCCCAAACAAAGTAACACATGTTACGTTAATGAACCTTCCCTCCCTCCCAAATAAGGAGAAGTTAAATATTTTACTTCCCCTCACTTCCCCTTCCTTTTCCTCCCTTCCCCTTCCATTAATAAATCTTCCATCACTCCATCCAAACAAAAGGTTAGGAACATATATTAAATTTTAGATGTCCAATATGAATTATTTTGGTTTATCAAGGTATTTTAACATAAAACACCTTGATAGGCTAAAATAGCTTAAATCACATACGAAGATTATAATCAAACTCCCCACACTCTCAAGAACACATGACTTAAAGCACTTTAATGGACTACAACGACCTTATATTATTATACATGTCCCTAAGAGTGGGAAAATATTATTTTAGTTTTGGTTTTGAAGTTTAGGAAGGCATCGAGGTGTTGTTATTAGCCAAAATAGCCTGATAGTCCAAAGCAATACATTTTAAGTGAATAATTTTACTGACAGATTTAAGCTCTGTTGTGAATTCAGGGGGTATTTGATTTAGGGTAATAATAATGGGGATTGGAATGAGAATCATTGATTGTCATTGTTAATGTTTGGATTATAGAAATACAAATAAGAGAATGAATATTTGAAATTGGGTAATAACTCATTCTCATGTACCTCCCCTTCAATGAGTCATTACCTTATTTTTATCAATCAAAATATTCCCTTATTGCAAAAATACCTTTGACCTAGAACTAAAATTTCCTCCCTTAATATCAAATATCAAAATATATTTATTTATTTTTTCTTCCATATCACTTCTCTCTCCTTGTTCTCTCTCATCATATTTTCTCTCTCATCATTTTATCACACACTTTCTCTCTCCTTAATCTCTCCTATCACACTCTCTTTACTTTTTTTTTCTCATCATACTTTCTCTCTCCTCAATCTCTTCCATCGCACTCTCTTTTCTCTTTTTTCTTATCACACTTTCGCTCTCATCACACTTTCTCTCTCTTCAATCTCTCTTGTCACACTCCCTCCTTTTTTCTCTCATCATATTTTCTCATCACACTTTCTCTCTCACCATACTTTCTCTCTCCTCAATCTCTCTCATCACACTCTCTCTCCTCATTTTTTCTCATTACATTTTCTCTCTATTCATCCTCTCTCATCATACTTTCTCTCACATCATATTTTCTCTCTCATCTTCTCTTATTATGCTCTCTCCTATCACACTCTCTTTTCTCATTTTCTCTCATCACACTTTCTCTTTCTTCATTCTTTCTCATCACACTTTTTCTCTCATCATACTTTTCTCTCATCATTCTCTTTCATCATATTTTTCTCTCACATCTAATTTTTTCTCTTATTTTCCTTTAAGGGTAAAAAAAGAATTTTGATTTATTCCGATAGAAAATATATAACTAATCAAATATTGATTTTAAGAGTGATATACATGCTCATACCCATTCGCATTCCACAATACAATGATTCTCATTCCGATTCCTATTCTTAGGAAAGAATCAAACGCCCCATCAATCTCTTGGATTTAAATGATGCCTTTAGTTGTTAAAAAAATTAAAGTTTTGGCGTTCAGGAAAAAATATAAAGATAAAGAACATAACTTTGGCGAAGCTAGCTAGGGGTATTTAAGATACATTAAAAAAAAAAAAAAAGAAAAAAGACGATGAGCCTTCTGGGAATATGCCTGATTTTGGAATCCCCCACCTCGCACTCTAAGCGGTCAAGGGATCATGTTTTTTCTATTTTACTTAGTTTAAACGATAACCTTGAACTACTCTCTTCTTTGGCAAGGCTAGATAGACAGAATTTGATAATAATCTTACTGGAAAATTGCCAGTATATTTCCTCTTTGCATTTTTCCTGTTCCTTTTCCAAAAGCATTTTCTGTATCAAAACTACATAAAGTTCAGAAATAAACATAAATGCCTTTTAATATATTTAATTGTAACTACAATGTAGGAACCTGGAAAAATAGAAGCAGAATTCGCTAGCTATGGCACTGCATGGGTTCTCAAGAAATTTTTGACATATCGTAATCCAGGTCCTTTCTACATTACCAAAGATCAAGGATGGAGTTTACCTTCTGAAATCCCTTTGCCTTCTTGGCTTTCTGAATTTGACATTGACTACTATTCTAACAAATACGAGAAGACTGGTTTCACAGGAGGTTTGAACTATTATCGAGCTCTTGACTTGTAAGTTATTCATAATTTCTGCTCTATACTGTAAATGCATCCATCCTCCTCGGGAATCCATCAAATATAAGTTCAATGAATGATCAGAAACTATAAGTGTTTGACCATATATCAAAAACTGCTGCAGTTATTTTTTGAAACATTTTAGAGCTAAATACTGATGGAATTAAGATTAGGAACTGGAACCTTACTGCACCATGGACTAACGCGCGCATAAATGTACCTGTAAAGTTCATCGTCGGTGATCTAGACTTGACCTATCACGCACCTGGTGCCCAAGATTTCATACACAAGGGCGGTTTGAAGAATTTTGTACCATCACTCAAGGAAGTAGTTGTCATGGAAGGAGTAGGTCACTTCATCAACGAGGAGAAACCTGATGAAATCAGTGAGCACATTTCAGATTTCATCAAGAGTTTCTGATATTCAGCTTTGATATCTGCATTTGATGATAAGTTGTGGTCGGGTCTCATGATTTATGCTCTAATAAGATGCCCTGAATGATGTATTTGTGTCTGTTAATAAACTCGAGGTAGGTCAACCTCTTGTTACTAAAACATGAGTGTTTGAACTGATACAATTTAGTGAATCAATACTACATGATTGGAGTGTCGCTAATGTGAATTTTGTATTAGTTTCTTAATGATTTTCTGTATGTGCAGAATTAAAGATCTAAGATAGGTGATGATACACGTGTCTTTTGCAGCAAAAGGTGATAATCTTCGTCCGAAGGCCTTCTAGAACTACCTCATAAGAAGGAAGATAAATCACGGAGGACTTGGCCTAGCAAAGTAATCCTTTGTATAGGGATCGGGTGACCCGCGATGAATTTTACAAGCACTGTGAATTGGCCTCATGAGCTATTATAGCAACATCACATATAAATACTGTTATTCAATTTGCCGGAGATATTTGGGACTTTAGTTGAATTTAAATATACCAAATTTAAAGTCCACTTATCTGTTGAAATGACCCGAGCTAATAATCTCAGGCTACCAGTAGGTGTTGGTATCTGTCAAGTGCCGAACGAAGGTTGCACGGTGGCCGAGCGGACTAGCTCCCGAGCAAGCTTGAGACTGGCCGAGCATAGTGACCAAGCGAGCTTATAGCCGGTCGGGTGAGCAGAGAGACCGAGCGAGTTAAAGGTCGATCGAGCAACTTAGCTGAGCGAGCTTGGTGATCGAGTGCCGAGCGAGATCAAGGTCGGTCAGGCAGATAGACCGAGTGAAACAGCTAAGTGATCGGTCGGGCACAGCAGCAGAGTGACCAACCGAGTGAAAGGGCGAGCCGTCGAGCGAACTGGAGGCCGGTCAGGTGAAGAGGCTGAGCGGAGGTCGGCCGGGCGAAGAGGCTAAGTGAGTTGGAGGTCGGTTGGGCGAAGAGGCCGAGCAAGCTGGGGCCTGCCGGGCGAAGAGGGCGAGCGAGCTGACCGACTGGGCGAGTTAGAGACCGGTCGGGCAAAGACTAGAAAGCGACTGAATGAGCACACTTCCGAGCGACCGGACGAGCAAACAACTGAGCGAAGTGACCGGTATAGAGCTAGGCGAGCCGAGGCCTACGATAAATACAGTTTCCTTAAAACAGATTTGCACCACTTCCGATTGTGCTTTAGGGTTTAGGAACAATATTTATGAATCATGTTTATCAATAAAACTCTTATCAACATGTTAAATAAACAAAGAAAATTTCAAAATGAACAAACATATTTGTATTATCAAGTTCAATAATCAACTAAATAAGTTTAAAATATAAAAATTTTAAACAAGCTTGAATTGCGAGTTCGATAACATATAAATGAACCAAGTCTCGAATGTAACAAAACTCAAGCTCATAAAAAATAAATCAAAAAAAGTTTAAATAATTATTTCAATAGTTTGGTTCATTGTAAGCTTGACTTACTTTGATTTAATTATCTTATCAAATAAATTTGAATACTAGAATGATGGGCTCGACTTGATTTGTTTGTCGTGCTATTGGTAGATTTCTGAGACTTTGCTTGGCCAAACCAACCAGTTTGGTCATTTAATTGGCTAAATTGGTTCAGCCAACTTTGTTGACTTGTCTACATTTATTGACTCAACCAATATGCTAGACCTGTCTGGCTACGCAGGGCAAATCGCAACTCGCGGCTACGCGAAGCCTGCCAAACATCTAGTCTTTCACATCTGGTCCTTTAGACCTGTCAAACATTTGGTCCTTCAGACCTATTTGAACTTTCTCTGGCCTTGGTTAGTATATGTTCAAGTTGATCTACTAAGACTTGCCTGTAACACTGAGTTAGCACCATAAATATAAAATGATAAAGATAAAATAGTGTTAGCATTATTAATAATTCGCTAATTCGGTCGACTGCACGTGATCGATCAGAAACTAGTCGATCACATATTACCTAAGGTTACCTTCTCCTAGGGATGTCAGCTTCACTCACTAGGACTTCCATTGTCTGACTTCTCTCATCAAGACTTCCACCACCTAGCATCACTCACTAGTGTCCGGCTTCATTGGCCAGAACTTCCACTACCTAGCTTCACTCATTAGGGTCCAACTTCACTTACCAGGATTTCCACTACTTAGTTTCACTCACTAGGGTCCGACTTCACTCACCACGACTTCCACTACCTAGTTTCACTCACTAGGGTCTAACTTCACTCACCAGGACTTTTTCTTGTCTAACCTCCAGTTAGGACTTACCCTTGTTAGTCATCTAATCCTAACTAGATTTTTCTCTTTTAAACATCAAATCCTTTTTAGATCAATCCTTTGTCAAACTGATCAAACTAAGATACATTATTAAATATCAAATTAAAACCCTAGAGATTGATTATCCTAACAAAAGTAACTTTTATATAAGGGTCAAGTGACCCGCGATGAATTTATATAAACATCAATTATGTTAGCCCGTCGGGTTGATGATACATGTCTTTGAAACTCTTGGAGAGAGGAATCTTCATCAACTGCAAGTCTATATAATAATCAAATTTATTTTATTTGCTTGACCTGTTGTTGGATCAGAACAATTATATTGGCTCTTGTGCGCCTGATCGACTTGTTTGGTCAGGTCAAATTAATTGATTTGTGCGGCCTAATTATACCTATTAGATTTTCTATCATGTTCAACTTCTCTAATTTGATTAGGCCGATTGAGTTGATTGGTTCGCCTAATCTGATTGACTCTTCTGGGCTCTTGTTTGGCCTAGTCAACTTGATCGCTCTAATCAAACTAATTCTTGTTCAGCCTAACAAAATCTATCAGATTACCTAGCTTGCCTAATTTGTCTAGTTTGACAAGGCCTACTAAGCTAACTAGCTTGCTAAACCGATTGACTTAACTTGGTTAGACATGGAGATAGGGCTATAAATGAATCGGATGTTTGTGAACAAACAGGGTGTTCAGTTTGATAAAAATTTATTTATATCCGTTCAATACACACAAGATTAATTAAATAAAAAAATTTAAATAATTCGTTAAACTAAATAAATAAATTTGAACACATGTGTTTAACTCATTAATATTCGTAAATAGTGTTCATGACAACATTCATCAACAACGTTTGTGAATAATGCTCGTAAACTATGTTTATGAACAATATACGTGAACCATGCATGTTTATCAATAAAACTCTTATCAATATATTAAATAAAAAAATCAAAATGAATAAACATGTTTGTATTATCAAGTTAATAATCAACCAAATAAGTTTAAAATATAAAAATTTTAAAGAAGCTTGAATTGCGAGTTCGATAACATATAAATAAACCAAGTCTTGAACGTCATTAAACTCAAACTCATAAAAAATTAAATTAAATTTAAATAATTATTTTAACAGTTTGATTGATTGTAGGCTCGATTTACTTTGATTTAATTATCTTATTAAATAAATTTGAATACTAAAAAGTTGGGCTCCGCTTTATTTGTTTACCGTGCTGGCAGATTTCTGAGACTTTGCTTGGCTAAACCAACCAATTTGGTCATTTAATTGGCTGAATTGGTTCAGCCAACTTTGTTGACTTGTCTACATTGATTGACTCAACCAATATGCTAGACCTGTCTGGCTGGGCAGGGCAACTCGCAACTCGCGGCTATGCGAGGCAACCGTTGAGATCAGATATGGCAAGGAGAAGCTGAAGGAAAATCGTTCAGTTGGATAAATTGCTTCCGACAGAAAATAAAGAATAAGCAATTCATCATTTTTCACAAAAAAAAAATATATTATAAAACTTTCCACGCAGAAAAAATAAATAGAGAATATTTTCCCCAAAACAAACAATTAAGCCTAATTTAGGTCAGGTTTGAAAATGTAGCCTTTCATGACTGAGTCTTGCAGTTTATGATCAGAAGGCTAGTTGAAGAAGCGTTTGTTTAATTATCGTAGTTCATCCGGAATTGGCGACTAACAGATCTGCCAAACTTTAGGTCTGATTTCGGTGAATTTTTTATGGAAATGCATGCGATGACAAAACATAATTAATGCTTTTTTCTCACGTTACTTTCATTGCATGTCTGGTTGGGATTGCCCCCACTTGTTTGGGATTCTTCCTTCCTTCCTTCCTGATGCGACTAAATTGGACATTTGGAATTCGAACTTCTGCTGCAGGTGCAGGTTTCTTACATGTTCAGGCTGCATAAACAATACCAAATAATTGAGACTTTCCTTTCTTTCTTTCGTTTGTTCTGTCTTTCTTTCTTTCTTGCGAGAGCACAAGATGCTTCTTATTGGACATGTGGCTTTAATCGAATCTGTGGCTTGCTCCTCAGTTGCTTGTTTGATTTTTTTGGCCGTTTAGTCCACACTTTTTTTTATCCACTGTTTACTTGTAAGGATGTATATATATAAATATAAAATGGTCTGGCTGGAAAGCCGCCAGGTCGGCCAGCATTCTCTGTCCCTTTCAATCTGGCGAAGAGCCATCACGCATTGCTGCTGACTTCATCTCATCCTCTTCCTGCAGCTCAACGACGACCAGCTTGTTGTTGTTTTGCCTTGGAATCCACATCTGCGCTGAGGCCAGGCCATCAGCTCCATCATCGTCCCCACTGCTCAACCTTCCCATTCCACTCAAGAAAGCCTGTCTCGAGCTAGAGTTAATTGCATTACTTAAATTAAGGTTACAACCAATTTTGTGATTTAGAAATGAAGCAATTGTGCCCCGTGATTCCGTAGGTTAGTTTTAACATAAGGTTACAACCTTCCCATTCCGCAATTTTGTAATTACTCAAGAAAGCAATTAAGGTTAAATTCCGTAGGTTAGTTTTAACATAAAATTTTAGAGAATCAAGATGTTTGAAATTGTCAAACATAGAGAGGTGGTCTCTGAATTTAACGAAATAAAGTTGATTTAAAATAAAAGATAATATCCTAACTGTTGGGGTAATTCACCTTTAGAATTTCGATATTTGATAATATATTTAAGTTTAGTCAATTTGAACAAGAGTTGATCTAAACAGAACTTAATATTTGAAGGAGACTAGATAACTAGCAAAGGTAAGTCATAACCAAAGGATAGGCAAAGTGAAAATCCTGGTGAGTGAAGCCGAATCCTAGTAAATGAAGTTAGGTAATAAAAGTCCTAATGAGTGAAGTCAGACTCTAGTGAGTGAATTTAGGTGATGGAAGTCCTTGTAAGTGAAGTCGGACCCTAGTAAGTGAAACTAGGTAGTGGAAGTTCTGATAAGTGAAGTCGGGCCCTAATGAGTGAAGCTAGGTAGTGAAAGTCTTGGTGAATGAAATCGGACCCTAGTGAGTGAAGATAGATAGTGAAAGTCCTGGTGAGTGAAGCGGGGACCTAGTGAGTGAAGGTAGGTGGTGGAAGTCCTGGTGAGTGAAGTCAGGCAATGAAAGTCCTAGTGAATGAAGCTGAGCAGCCATAAGGGAGGTAACCTTTGGTTATATGTGATCGACTGGTTTCCGATCGACCGCGAGCGGTCGACTGGACCAGCAAATCTTGAAATCTATTAACACTGTATTACTTTACTGTTTTATCTATTGTGCTAACTCAGTGTTGCAGGGAAGTCCAACTAGGTCAACGAACTGATCCGATAGCTGCCATGAAGTCCAAACAGGTCAACAGGCTGACCGGATGTCTGACAAGATGGTAAGTTAAGGTGGGTCACTGGAGGAGAGTGACTTGGTGAGGACGTGTTCCCTTTTTGAGGGAACAATATGCGTCAATCCAACTTAGATCCATTTTAGAAATCTAAGTTGAGATCTTGATTAGATTCTGATCTCGAGGAGACAGGATCTAATTACTACTCTACTTGTTATCGTGCTAACTTTCTTTTACAGGGCAGTATACCTTTTATTTGTCTCGGACTAACCTTTTCTTGCAGGAAAATAGTTTGCTAGAAAAGGAGGTTCGGGCGCTCAGAGTGGTCTGAGCGCCCGGAACTGGTCCTGGCGCCTAGAATGGTCGAAGCTTATCTTGTCGCCAGCTTGGAGCGTGCTGATTGGTTGGCTGATGTCACGGTCCAAGCGCTCGGAAGGGATCTAGGCGCACTGCCTATATAAGCAGCCTTCCACCAGGAGCATAGAACACAAGTTTCTTTTGTGATTACTTTTTTGCGCGTTGTTCCAAAGACGCTCCTGCGACTCCACGACGTGACTCCGACAGTCGAGTGACGCTGCTCCGATGACCAAGCAACACAACTCCGGCGACAGAGTGATGCGACTCCAACAACTAAAGCATAGTCTTCCAGATCTCTGAGAAGAAGTTGGTATATTTGTTTACTTCTGCACTTAAATTATACATTCATTGTATTACTCTTGTAAAAGATTTGCGAACTATTAGTGAATTGTCCACCGAAAGCACTCTCATGTGCGGACCTTGGAGTAGGAATCAACGAAAATTCTGAACCAAGTAAAACTTGGTTTGTTAGCATTGTTTTCATTGTTATCTTTCTGCTGCGTATTTTATTTTAGTATCGATTCTCCCACCTCTCCTCTAATGTTCTTTACGATCCAACACTAATGTCAATTAAATAATTATTTAAATAGTCTCAAAATCCTAATGATACAAATGATAAAAAATAACTCTAAATCGATGACAAAAAATTATTTGAAATATTTAAAAAGGGTTTAAATAATATTTCTTTTACCTAAACGGGTTCAATTTGAATAAAAAATTATCATCTCTCAAAATCGAGGTTATCCTGTATCAATTACTTAGAGGAACAAACAAAATAATTAAGATTTGAATATCAATAAAAATAAATATTCTAGAGGTCGATCAGTCGATCTCTACCTCTGAACAATGGACAGTAAATTAAGAAAAAAAAGACCGTCTACCATCTAGACTAATTGAGTGTAATTCGAACATCTGAATTATAAAAAAAAATTGAAACAAGAATGCTCTCCACAGGTGTGATATAGTAATAAAATCATTAAAGGAGTTCTCCGCGAGTCTACTTCCAAGAGAAAAAAACATGCTACTAAGAACGCCTAAATTATTTTTAAAAAATAATAATAATTAAGCAAGAGTAAGGCAAGCAATTGATTCATGATTTGTGCATCTTGGACTTTGACAAGGGTTGATTTCTCCACACTGTTGAGTGGGGTATAGACGATCTACATCACTGTGCTCACTTGAAAGGAAAACAAGCAAATGAAGAAGAAGAAGAAGTTTGAGAGGAAAGTGACGGATGAGCCGCCCTACCAAACCTTTGAATGATTCGAGTTTGGTGAGAGAATTTAATTCAGCTGTCACTTTTGGCTATTTTCTCCATCACCTTAATTCATGACCCCAACCAACTCCTTGGGCAGATTAATTTAAGATGAATATTGCCTTCCCTAGCTACAAGCAACCCCATTAAATAATGCATTTTTGACCTAATACATTTGCCTTTTATCTCTTCAGAAAAAAAAAATATCGGGAAGAAAAAGAAGAGAAGATTCAAAACACTCTTCATTAATCATATTTAAGTTGACATTTCTTTCCTACCATGTGAGTTCCAGACATTGATAGGGTTATAGCTAGTTTTATTCCACAAGTGAGATCCTTAAAATACTTCTCCGCTTGACAATGGAATAGATTCGTTGTCACCTCATTTGTTTTTTTTTAATCCTCTTAAACTTAGTGAGTCAAATATATAGGACTAAAGGTGTATTTAAAATTGTGAAATTCTCAAAAACACATTTAACTTTTAAAATGTATAAGTACACATTTATTTTTCATTTTACTTTTTCTATCGATCATTATGTCATTGCATTACAACTAATTAATATTACTGTAGTATTACATTTTAAAAATCAGTACCATTCAACATCTTTATGTTCTTATATTTTGAAAATCAACATCATTCTATTTTTGAATATAGAGAAGTCAAAAGGAGTGTGATTCTATTTTTTAGAAAATCAACAATACAGTTAGGGTTCATTTAGTTCGATTAGAATTATTTAGATTTATTCAGTTCAGATTATTTAGATTTTATAATTTTTTAAATTCAACCAAGAATTAAATTGAATTAACAATAAATCAAACTAAATTATCCAAAATTAATTCAAATTATTTGGTTCGGGTATCCATTAACTTAAGTTTCTTTTCATTTCAAATTTTCAATCTTCCTCAAATAAATAAACTCTAAATAATTTATATTTACAAATAAATAGCTCTAAATTTTATAAAATAGTTTCATTCAATAATATAAGAAAAAAATTTACACATTCTAAAGATTTCAAAGATTATACTAAAAAAATTATAAATTATATATTAATTTCTTATTCGAGTTTCAGGACAGATTATTCGGATGGTGAGCTAAATCCAAAATTAAATCATTAACCCAATTAACATCTTGGATTAGTTTATTCAATCGACCCGAATTTCATTTAATCAAATCAAATAACCCGAATGTTATTTGGATCAGGCGGATTAATAGATTGACCTAAATAATGAACACCCCTAAACACAATGATTTGAATTTTAAAAACCAACACCTCGGGATGCTTTGGAACAAATAAAATTTGAACCGCGGTTGATGGGGGGAGTAAATAGGAAATAAGGGTGCTTTTTAAAAAAAAAATAAAAGTTAAAATACCTCTTTGGTGAATTCTACCATTTTGATGCATCTGTTGGATAATTGTTGAATTTATATTGTATGAGCATCATTTCAGCTAATAAAATTGATGAATAATTAACCTTTACTAATGGCATAGCATTATCGAGTTAATATAATTGTGTCATCACTCTACTAATCATTTAAAAAAAAAAATCTCGTCACATGAAACTCAATTAATATCATGCAAAGTGTTGGTTGTTGGTAATAAAGACATATGGGATCGTGCCTAGTATCCTCTGTCTATTATTAACTATATTCTCCACGTTGAAGCTGCCAACAATTATTACGTTCTTAAATTCTTTTATTTGTGCGTATGATTTAGGTGTCTGAGCTTCATCTTATTAATTTTAAAGGTAGGTGATCTTCCTAATTTTTGTAGAGGATAAATTTAAGAGAAAATTATATTTTCAGTCATATAATTTACATTTTTTTTAATTTTAATCCTGTTATGAGTTAATTTACGTTCTTAGTCTTGTAACTTGTAATATTTTTCAATTTCAATCCTTTTTCTTTTAAAATTAAAATTTTTCAACGGAAAATGTCTAGTTTGTGGTTGAAATATAAAAAACACATGGGTCATAAAAAATCAAAATCCCTAAATTCAATTTACAACTCATCATTTTCCGTTGAAAATTTTCAATTTTAGAAGAAAAAAGACTGAAAATGAAAAATATTACAAGTTAAAGGATTAAAAATGTAAATTGACTAACAGGACTAAAATTGGAAAAAAAAAAATATAAATTACAGGACTAAAAATATAATTTTCTCTAAATTTTAAAGTATAACTTAGGTATATTTTGAAATTGATTTTTAAATATTAAAAAAATTATTTTTTAAAAAAATGGAATTTTATTTATTTTATTGTTGTATGCTCTTAAATACTTCTGTCTTAAATAAATACATAATTAAATGTTGTTTGAAAAAAATATGTAATTTAACACTTGTCGATATTGATTTTGTCAATAAGTTT
This sequence comes from Zingiber officinale, assembly GCF_018446385.1. NCBI lineage: Eukaryota > Viridiplantae > Streptophyta > Magnoliopsida > Zingiberales > Zingiberaceae > Zingiber > Zingiber officinale. The sequence continues at coordinate 129,020,387 of NC_055996.1, forward strand.
TGACAATTTCCACACATTGGCAATGAACCGGTATGAGATTTTTTGGATTGTAGAAATGTGAAGACATGAATTTGCCTAACTCGATTGAGAAAGGTTTGACTTGATTAACTAACCGGTTTAAATTGTGAAGATAGTTCAAAGTTTTAAAATTATGAAAATATTAAGTATTTTAATAATTCGTGTCATGTTGGATCGATCGTATCATAAATGGCTCGTATCAAGGTTTGACTAAGTGATTAGGTCCGTGCCGTCATGACAAATAGGTGGAGAGCCATTAGAGAGTTTAGACGACTTTTGTGAAGAACTAATTATATAATTTATTATTGGCAATGGATAGAAGATAATTATATAATTTATATTATAGTAATCATATTATAGGGAATATAGAAGCAATATGTGAAATAATTAAAAAAAAATATATTTTTTTTAAGGAGAATTAAACTCTCTAAAAATATAACACATAAAAAAGTTACCAAAATTTTAAATTTAATCATATTGTTAATAACTTGCAATTTAAATTTTAAGGACAAATTGATTTATTATTACTATTATTATTAATATTAATGAACGTTTTCTACGGTCAATTTTGATCGCCTCAATCACCACCGTCAATTAGCTGTGACGCACACCCTCGCGTTTCTAAGTCATTTCCATGGAGCGGTGCATCGCGTGAGACAGGAGCCATGTATAGGCAGGATACTGGAAATTACTAGATTACCCCTCCGTCTTCCTCTACATAAACCCATCCCTTCCCCTGCTTCTCCCTCGTCCTTGCCTGCGTCTCCCCCTTCGCCATCCTCCTCTTCCTCTTCATAGATCGCGTCTCCATGGCCTCGGAGCTTGTCTACCGCGGCCACGATGCGCAGCCGCTGGACGACGGCGATCGCTACACCCCCAAGCCGGAGAAGCGCCTCGTATGGCTTTCCCGCACGGTTCGTTACTTCCTACGCGAGCAGCGCCCCCTTTTCGTTCTGTTGGGTATGGCCCTCGCCGCGCTCTTCTTTGCCTTCTTCCCCCGCGGCCCCCCCTCCGGCGCTCTCCACTTGGCGACCGCCGATCCGAAAGGATGGAGACCAACGGAGCCCCGACATCTGGCGTCGTATGGTGGGCACAGCTACCACCGGTTCGCGATGGATACTGTGGGGAGGGGGTTCGTTGGGGGGAAAGTTCCGCTGGGGCTGAAGCGGAAGGGGTTGCGCATCGTGGTGACCGGCGGGGCGGGGTTCGTCGGGAGCCACCTTGTGGACCGGTTGATCGCGCGGGGGGACAGCGTGATCGTGGTGGACAACTTCTTCACGGGGAGGAAGGAGAACATTATGCACCATTTTGGGAACCCCAACTTCGAACTCATCCGCCATGATGTCGTCGAGCCGATCCTCCTCGAGGTGGACCAAATCTACCACCTCGCCTGCCCCGCATCTCCCGTGCACTACAAGTTCAACCCCGTCAAGACGATCATATCCTTTTGTTTTTTTCTCGCCTCTGATCACTTTCTCTGACTAGTCCATTGATTAGGTTATCTTACGATTCTGATCTTTTGTCTTCTTTGAAAAAAAAAAGTGAATCTTAAATCTCGTTCCGAACTAGTTTTCAATCGAATTGCTTGTATTCAAACCTTCCTTAGTTTTCCATCACTGTTTTTTCGTCGTCAGTTCTGACAAGTGGATTTTTGAATTTTTCTAACTTCTCATGGATGAACTATTGTTTCTAGGTTTTCACGAGCAAAATAAATTCTTCTTAGGCTTCATTTGTTCCCAGGTTGCTTGGATGATACTTCTTCGGCATTTATTAAATTTTGCCGGATTTTTAGCTGTCAAATGCGTTCCTTAACCCTTTTATTCTTTCACAAGACAAACGTGGTAGGGACCTTGAACATGCTTGGTCTGGCCAAAAGAGTAGGTGCTAGGTTCCTCCTCACCAGCACCAGCGAGGTCTACGGGGACCCCTTGCAGCACCCTCAAGTAGAGACCTACTGGGGCAATGTGAATCCCATCGGTATGCTTTGCCCTCTCCTTTAACATATCAAAACTGCTCAAAACATTTTGGAATTCTGCTATACAAACTGTTGAAAAAAAAAGAACATTTTGCTGGTTGGGTTTGAAATTGCAATCAGGTACTTAGTTTAAGTCATCGAGCAATATAGATATTATATGTGTTCTTCGCAGGTGTTAGAAGCTGCTATGATGAGGGCAAGCGAACCGCTGAGACATTGACCATGGACTACCACCGTGGTGCTCAAGTCGAGGTCTCCAAGCTCTACTTGATCTACTCAAACACCATGTTACATAGCATACTCAGGATTCAACTATTTTTTCTTTGCTTGTTTTGATAAATCTCGTGTCTCTTCTGCAGGTGAGAATTGCTCGGATCTTTAACACCTATGGCCCTAGGATGTGCATAGATGATGGTCGAGTCGTCAGCAACTTTGTGGCTCAGGTTTGCTACTTAAATTCTGTTGAGGTATTCGTCCACTGAACGATATCAACGGTTTATTGATGGAAGCTTGGTGCGTTGATTTAGGCCCTGAGGAAGGAGCCATTGACGGTTTATGGCGATGGGAAGCAAACTAGGAGTTTCCAATACGTATCTGATTTGGTAGGCCATCAACTTCACCCTGTTCTTGAAATGTCTTACCTTTGTCAATTTGCTATACGACTTCTTGCAAGGCCAACTCATGTCCAGTTAGTACTTTGCTTAATGGATTTTCCTTTCTACTTGTATAACGTGGAAATTTCACATTTTGAATTTAATTATATTATCACTAAGATGAGTTACTCATTCAATAATGCCCTAGATGGAAGACTAGGTCAAGGGCTCAACCACTCTAATATGTTCAATTAATTGAAAACCGTGCTAAAAATAACTCGAGAAACTCAAAATCAGGACCACAAGTTAGTCGACTAGGTTTGAACTATTCTTTAGTCTTCTCAACTTTATCGAAATCTTTGAATGACTCTAGGGTTCCAAGACAACTTTATCAGCCCCTTCGTTGGCATTTCTCCTTTGTCAGAGAACCAAGAAGGGGAAAAAAGAACTATCTTCTTTTAAATTACAGCCAGTTTAGCTTTCAAATTTAGCAATTATGCATACGAGTTGTGTTAGGTCAAATTTCGGAATTGCTTTTTGATTCATTGTCTTGATCTTTACTAAACAAAGTTAAAATTGTGTAACATCCAACAGGTGGAGGGTCTGATGAGGTTGATGGAAGGAGAGCACATCGGCCCCTTCAACTTGGGCAACCCCGGCGAATTCACCATGCTTGAGCTGGCAAATGTCGTGCAGGAAACCATTGATTCCAATGCAAAGATTGAATTCCGCCCCAACACAGAGGATGACCCCCACAAGCGCAAGCCAGATATCACCCGTGCCAAGGAAATGCTCGGGTGGGAGCCCAAGATCTCCCTCCGACAGGGTCTCCCTCTCATGGTCACTGACTTCCAAAAACGCATCTTTGGCGACCAATCGGTTACCGCTGCCACCACTGGCGCCGGCACTGGCACCGGCACCAGTGTTGGATCCACTTAAGTTGGCATTGCTCGTGTTAGCTATTGATTATCAATATTTGATCAATCTGTTTCGTCCAAGAGAAAGATCACAGGAACCTCAATTTGGAGTTAAAAATGAGCACATTGAACAGTGAGATCTCCTTCATATTAAGTATTCGTTTATTTGTAGCATTATAACTGCTGCTGAAGGGATGCAGTAGCTGCATTGAAGTGGGATTGCAGTGTAATTTTGTTCTCTCTTGTTATAGTTTCTCAATTATTTTGGATCATAAAGTTCAGAACAATCGGTTTCAATGAATTTACAGTTTGTAAACTTCTAATGTCTGTTTAAAAGATACAATAAGATAATGCATAGATCGTTCTTTCATTGTGTAACATTTGGTTTGTCAAAAATCAGGAGAAGACACTTTCCTTCCATCTCCCAAAATATCAAGTATTTCTTCTTTGTTGTCTGACACCCCTTCTGCCTATGAGCCCCAACGGCCGGCTATGAGCTTGCCGTCTGCTCGTTTGCCTAACGATCGATCGCAAGTTAAACCGCCGACGACTAGAGAGTTCGGTTAAAGCATTTTTCAGCAAGACGCATGAATACCAAATAATGCACGACTATCATCAAGGTTCAACAATTATATTACATAAATAAAAAGGAAATGAAAGTTGAACAGATATAGTTTAAAATTAAGGTGATGTTTGATTTTCTCAATCGGAATGGGAATGAGTATCATAGTATAGTATTATGGAATGTGAATGAAAATGAATATCATAGTATAGTATTGTGGAATGAGAATGAGTATGAGCTTAAATATCATTTTTAAAAATAATATTTGGTTAGTTGAATATTTTCAATCGGAATAAATCTAAATTTCCTTTTTATCTTAGAGGAAAATAAGAGAAAAAATTAGATGAAAGAAAAAATTAAATGTAAGAGAAACATATGATGAGAGAATCATGAATAAGAAAGTATGATGAGAAAAAATGAGGAGAGAGAGAGCGTGATACGAGAGATTGAGAAGAGAAAAAAAGTATAATAAGAGAGAAAGTAAGCTTAGAGAAAAAAAGTTATAGGAAAAAATGAAGAGAGAGAAAGTGTTATGACAAAAAATGAGAGATTGAGGAGAGAAAATATGATGAGAAAATGTAATAAAAGAGAAAGTGTGATGGAAAAAAATAAAGAGAGGACAAATGTGATAAGAGAAAATGAAAAGAGAGAAAGTATGATAAGATAGATTAAGGAGAGAGAAAATGTAGAGAGAGAGTATGATAAAATAGATTAAGGAGAGAGAAAGCACGATGAAAAAATGAGGAGAAAATAATGAAAGAGAGTATGTGATGAAAAAATGAGGAGAGAGAGAGCGTGATAGGAGAGATTGAGAAGATAAAAAAAATATAATAAGAGAGAAAGTGTGCTTAGAGAAAAAAAGTTATGGGAAAAAAATGAAGAGAGAGAAAGTGTGATGACAAAAAATGAGAGATTGAAGAGAGAAAGTATGATGAGAAAATGTAATAAAAGAGAAAGTGTGATGGAAAAAAATAAAGAGAGGACAAATGTGATAAGAGAAAATGAAGAGAGAGAGTACGATGGAAGAAAATGAAGAGAGAGAAAATATAAATGAGATAAAATGTAGAGAGAGTATGATAAGATAGATTAAGGAGAGAGAAATCATGATGAGAAAACGATGAAAGAGAGTATGTGATGAGGAAGAATACAGAGAGAAAATGATAAAAATGTGTGATGAGAGAGGATGAGAGAGAAAATGTGATAAAAGAGAATAAGGAGAGAGAGTGAAATAAAAAAAATAATTAAACAAATATACTAAGGATATTTTTGTCTAAAATTTAATTTTCATTCTCATTCCATCAAAATTCAAGGAAAGAGATGAATATCATTTATATTCAAAATTTTAAATTTCATTTTAAAATCTTAATTATATTTTCATCAACCAAATATAAAATTTAAGAATGAATCTATTTTTTTTCTCAAACTTCTATATCAACCCTCAATCAACCAAATATAAAATTTTGATTCTATTCCTATCCATCAAATCGAACATTACTTTATTTATCTGAAATAATAAAAAATTAGTTTAAAAAATTTACTTATTAAAACTCTAGGAAGTAAGGGAAAGATCAAAAATTGATGAGCCTCCCGTCTGGGTGGCAGCGTATCTGGTCACTGTGACTCCGTTTTCGGTTACGTTACCTCCTCTGCTTGTTTGTGTCTCGACTGGTTTCTTCCTCTGGAAACTGGACTGGCATCGGCGCGTCAGTCGTTGGCGGAGGACCATATCCAATAGCAGAGACCGACAAGTGGCTGTAAATAACGGCGTCAACGTGAGGTGGCGTGTGCGTGATGAGAACATGTGGCGTGGTCGAGAGGCATCTGGATCGCACCTCTCTTGCAAGCAAAGCGACGAAGCCTGGTGATTCGCCCGACCAAGGCAACCCTTCCTCTGGATCTTTTTCTCCCGGCTTCCTTTTTCGCGTCTCGATCTCCATACTTGTTTGTCTCTTTCATTCCCAATTCCTTCGGACAGCGGGATTAAAGGGCTGTAATGAAGCTTGGCGGAACCGGAAACTACAAGCAATGGAGATGTTTTGAGTCGATTGGTGGTTTTGCGGTACTTTTTTTTTCTGATTGTTTGTTTTGGGTGGATGAATTTTGGTTTTGGAGCAGTTTTTGTAACGAAAAAGATCATCTTGCAGAGGAACTGCGATGGGGAAATGGGAGGATCGTAGATTTTTCCCGCTAACGAGCTTGCAGATCGGGTAAGTTAGAACAAGTTCCGTCTGATTTTTTTTTTTAAAAAAATTTCTGTTGTGCTATCCCGGCGTTTTCGTTTCCGTGTGTCCGTGTGATTGAGAGTGGGTTTTTGTTGCGATCTCTTCGCATTCCATTTGATTTATGTGACCGTTCTCCATTATGAAATCGCGAGAAAAGAAATCAATAGTTTTTACATCTGCAACAAGGAGGCCCCTTCTGAAATTGAATTCATCTTATATTCTTTCTTCTGACGTCTAGTAGAAGATATAGTGTGAAAGACATTGCTACAAATAGGAGGCATGTTTCAGCTTTATTTTGGCTGTTCAATTGGCCGTAATATTCAACTTTAGTTGGTCAGATACTTGGCTAAATCTTGCTCTAGTGTCACAGTTTGGGCAGCTTTCTTTTGGTTGGAAAGAGAGTTTGGTAGTTCTTTTAACAAGGAAAAATCTTGAAAATTAATCAGTGATGTTACTCATCATTCTGAAAGGAATAAGCATACGACTTTGTTTTGAAACATGACAATAAGAAATCAAGAGAATTCCTAAACCAAAAGCAAATATCATAATTATGGGAAAATACAATACCTAAAAGGTTACTTTTTGACAATAAGAAATAGAGAGAATCCCTATACTAAAGGCAATCTCGTAATTATGCGAAAATCCAATAACTAATGCATAACTTCAACTAAGTAACTAACAACTTCTAAAAGCAACGACCAATTACAATCCCTTTCTTTAATCATGGAATTTGGGCTGATCCTCCAAGGGGTTTTCTGTCGATCTTAAAATAGTCAACTTAGTCTGGTGAATATACTGCTAGCATTCCCAATTGGTTGATGGTGATAAAAATCCATCATTTAGATGCTGTAGTTGCACATCAACCTCTTGAGTGTTGTAGGAATATAAGTAAGATATATCAGTCCTTTATTCTCCTCACTTATAAAGCCTATTTTTTTGTCACAGTTTTGTCTGTACAGCTAATTGTTTTTGTTGGTTGGCTGTTGCTTCTATGCTTCTGGTGTTCTTCCAATGCGATCTTAGGATTAAGCTTAATTGTGGATGACATTGCAGCATATGCTTATCTATAGTTTCGTTATGTTAAGCTGCTCTTCATCATCACTATTCTGTATCTGTGATCTTTGTTTTATAGGAAATGAAGGCTGAGTGGCTGATGATATATGTGTATCTGTTACCTTTGTGTTGATGTTTTTTATTCAATTTTCTTGTGTCTAGGAGAAATGATTTAACATATCCACGTCAATGCAAGAAAACCAACTACACTGTCGCCGACTAATTTTTTTTAGTGATGCACTATACTGATGAGCTTTTAGTTTTGCATCTGTCTATTAATTCCCATTTACTTTTGCTTAGAGTGTGGATCTGAATTCTAAATTCCAGCTAGCATTATGACAGTTTTGCCACCTATTTCTGCCTACCGTGCATCTAACTTCTGTTATAGAAGTTGTCTTATCAAACAAACTCTGTCTCTGGGTTTCTTTTGCAGGGATCTTCAGTCCTATCTATCTCATTTGACTCTTTTTTTGGCTATAAGAAGTGAGAAATTCTATATCCTTGTCGATAATCGTCCATGGGTGATCCACCAGGACTCACGAGCTACTCACTTGTGGCAGTTAATGGTTACCAAGGTAAAGGTGAAAAGAGTTCAAATTCACTGTATAAGGATGAGAGTACCCCTTGTATTTTCTGGTTACATTTTACAATGTTCAGTCTAGGCTATCTCCTTTTGCAAACACAAGATCTGCTAGAGTCACAGGAAGTGATATTGGGAAGATTTTAAGATTTACCAAAAGCTCTAGGTCTGTTTCCTTCAGAAGAAACAGATTACGTAATTGGTTCTCCTTGATTGATGCTGCTCGCAATTATAAGAAAAATTTGCACCATGTCAAGAAGCTGAAAGACTCTTTCCTTTTGAGTAATGATTTGCATTGTCCATTGTATGGATGCATTGTTTTTGAAGTAGAATGGAAGTATGTGCGTGGCATCAACTACATCAATGAACTGCAGGTATCTTCTTATGTCTCAGTTTCATTTGTAGGATTATATAGTGTTCAATTGTTTTTTCTATCTGTTCTAATTTAGATTTTCCCCAATTGTTTGACTGCCTATGTAGACTGATACATCCTTAGCATTGGAAGTTAAATTGATGAAAAGGTGGGAATTTGATAGTATTGAACAGGCTTCTAGCTGCATTTATCTATGGTTTACAGGTATATGCAATGAGTGCTATCTCCTGCAAGATTATCTAGAAAGTATCTCCAGCAAAGGTAAAACACACTTGAGCTTTCATGCACATCCAAGAAATTCCTTTTTCTGGATAACACATTGTCATCTTTTGCAGATGTGTTTTACGATGCTCAGGAAGATATTTCATCCTCTTGTGAGGCCAGTGAAAAGTTGTTCACTGCTGTTGAGTCTCACGAGGAAAAACATTGTTGCATGCATTCCAACTCTTCGTGTTCTCCTAGAAGAATGGAAGATTTAGATTCACCTTTCACACCACCTGCTTCTGGCCCTTACAAACGAAGAAAGATAATAAAATCAAGCATGTTCATTGATGTGGATGGACTTTCTGAGGAAGCATACAGTGAAGTTGTTAGATCCCCATCAAATTCAGTATCCTCACCTTCTTTGAGTGGTAGTGAAAGTGATGATGGGTGTTTGGTTTATGAGGCTACCACATACAAGGATGTACTCCTTTTATTCAGATTTGACGATCATGATCTCCCATTTAAGCTCAAGGAAATAATTATGTCTGACCTGAGGCTACTTACATTATTGGAGTATGGACTTCCTTCTTGGGTCATTTTTCTTCAATCCTACCCAGTCTTTTGTCAAATATATCGTCCATGGATGTGCCCTTTAGCCAGGGCTTTTTACATTTTGATATCTATAATCACTGTGCTCATAGGATTCTATGACCTTTATAAGAATGTTCCTATACTGAAGGCAACTGCTGCAAGCTTATTTGGTCCCTTCTTTAACTGGATAGAATCATGGGAAATGGTTTCAAGAATCAGATACCTGGGAACTATGCTTTTTCTTCATAACTTTGAGAAAGCTTTGATGTGGTTCCTAATGGTTGCACGTGCTACAAAGCCATTGTTTTCAGTGTTGACGAAGCCAATTGCTGGTCCTATCATGGAACTTTTTGAATTGATTTGTCCTATATGGAATGCATGCTTTTCTACTTTGGAGAGCCTCATCTGGGTTATTTGGAATGCGCTATCATCTTCATGCAACGTGGTTTCAAGTATATTGGAAATTATCATTTGGCCTTTCTGGTTTGCCTTTTCAACTTTATGGAGTGTAGGTGGGATATCAGCTAGTTGTAGTTTTTTTCTATGTTTGTCTTGTGGTGCGTTCATCTTTCCTCAATGTCTCACCTTTTTACTTCTACTATCTTTTTGTAATCACAGTGGCATATGTAATATACCCAGTTGTTTGGCTGCTTTTGGAGATAGTCAGTGCTCCTGTTCGTTTGATTGCTGCATTGACTAGTTTCCTTGGAATGTTCTTCATCAATGTCTATTATCTACTGCAAGGAACCTGGTCAGCTATTGGGGCTTTGTTTCAGATTGCATCTCCATCTGAAGCAACAGCAGTTGCCTATGAAGTTACGATTTGGCGGTCACTTTGGAATGATTTATTTTCCAAGGTAATGTACTAATGTTGTTCGGTGATACACAAGTGAGCATCCTTTTGATTCCTAAGTTATGTTTTTGTTCTTCTCAGGTATTCCGTGCAATTCGAAGCATTTTTTATGGTTTTGTTGCATTTTTCACAGCATGCAATAGGCATAGGTTAAGGTATGTTATCTATTACGCTATTTTTTATTAAATAAATCAAATGGCAGAAAATAGCTCAATTGATTCAGATATATGGTTCTTTTTTTGTCATTCAACACCATGCTTTCTAGTTGTTTAAATTTGTCTAGCAATATCCTTAAATGTGGTTTAGATGGATTATCTTTGTATCATCTCACAATTAAATGATTCTCTCATTTTAAGTTGTCTATAATAACAAGCTGTGAGTCAAACTATTCTGAGTCCACATGGATCTAATTGAGTCCTAATGCAGAAATTTTAACAATGTAGCTCCTATATTATTATTCTTATACAGTTGATGCCTTTGAGTTAATTATATCTTGTCCCTTAACAATTTACAGAATTATAACAGTGTAAATTAACTTAGGTAAATATACCCACTCACTCAATTGTTAAGGTCCTTCCTGACAGCGTAAGGTTTGGGAGCAAATCCCACCTTCAGTATGATGTGCCATTAGCATGATGTGGCCCATTTGCTTTCAATCAATATCATCAGTCTAAACTTGACTGTTTGGTTTACTCAGGCTCATTGAATGTATATCGTCTTCTCCTCAAAATCTCTAATTTTGTTCAGCTACAAAATTTAAGATCAATTTCCATTCAGACCTGGTCACTTTTTGTAGCAAAACAATTAAATCTTGCGCTCAAATTGGACTTGCAGTCAATATTCTTAGTGTGTCCAAAAAAACACTACTAAATTCTAATATATTGCTATTTTTTGGCACATACTAGTTATTAATGAGCTTATTTAAAACTGCATATGAGTCTATGCACAATCCTAGAATTATTTAAGAGCTAATGTATAGAGTTTTCGCTAATGAGTCAGTGTACAAGTTACATCAAATCTGTCGCTCTCAGCAAGCTTTCATTGTTTGTTCATGAAGGCAGAATGAGGTTGTTTACAAACTAGTTTTGTTTGTAAATTCCCAGATTTTTTTTATTAAACCCAATTTGAAGATTGAGTTTGGCTTGTAATGTACTGAGTTGAGCTGGAATGAGCTTATCCCAGAGAAGAAAGCTCTGAGCTATTCATAAGAAACTCTCAAGGATTTTAAAATTGTTGCAGTGCGTATTCAGTATCACATATCTCATGTCTTGTTCCAGTATTAGCTGGATTATTGCATAACAGACATGGAAAGAATTTTCTATTAGAATCTTTCTTGGAAAGGATTTTTCACACTTTTTTTATTTTAAATGGATGCTAGTTCTTGTAGTCTCTATTCTTACTATGTGGTACCTTGGCATTAGGAATGACGAGTGATTGCTTGGCTTAATTTAGTATTATATAAAAACAATAACTAAATTCCAAGTTCTATATTTTCTTTGTATGAGATATTATTCTTACTATATTGTTGTATTCTTCTGCACTAATCCTGAAGGGGATATTGAGTTTTAGGGATCTGGGATCTATTATTTAATAAGGGATATCGATGGAGACATCATCAATCAGAAAAAACAAATGAATGCTTGAAAAAAAAGAGGCTTCTAAAGATTTATCTGATCATTTTGTCCTCCAAGGGTTAAAAACAAATTATAGCAGTGTGGTACCATCTATCATACTTCATGGATTATTGTTGGGTTGTTAGAAACAACATTTAGAAAAGCTAATGTCTCTAGTTGAAATAAAAACGGTAAGATGAATGTGTGGAGTTACTAAACACGATACAATAAAAATATTTATATTCAAAAACAATTAGCTGTATTAAATGAGAAGATGAGAGAAATAAATTCTGGACATGTTCAAAGACAATGTAGTTTTTAAAAATCTTTAATTAACTTGAATATTACCTTGGATATTGATTCGTATACAGGTCAAGAGAGGAATAAGATTTATGTCATCAACCATAAATAATTAGGAAGACATGACTTGACGATGATGATGGTTACACAGTTTGATGATTGATGATATAATGCTAATATGAAAAACATAACTACTTGACCTTGCTGAAGTATAATATGGAGGCATCATTCATCCTTGGAACAATATTATTTTCTTGGCGACCAATATTTTTTTCCATATAACAAATATTAATATTTGTTATCTGGGAAAGGAAATTATCAGAAAGATTATTCTCTTTTTAGTGTTATCTATAATTCTGTCTACCTTTAAAATTTTCCTTCAGAGATTGCTTCCATTTCCAAGTTTGTAGCTATTGTTTTGCTCTTATAGATTACAACATTATTATTATTATTATTATTATTTTTATTTCATCTTTCTATTTTATAGCATCTACAATCACATCTTGGTGCTTCTCCGTCGCTTCTCTCATGTCATCCACCCTTGGAGACTTTCCAAGTCTGACCGTGGAAGGCAGAAAGAAAGAAATCAAAGCCCTGTAAGTTTCTTGAAATACCTTTCTCATAAATTCGTGGATGATCAAGATTCCTCAAGGGAGAAGGGAGCACACTTTAATAGCATGTTGAGGGAAAAGTAGGATTTCTCAAGAAATCCTAAGATAGCCTTCTCTACCTTTTTATATATTATTGATGAATAGGAAATATTACACACTTGACCCTTAGACATTTATTCATAATTCCCTGACAGTGTTCATCCAACTGATAATATTAATCTACTGATACATGTTCATCCAACTGATACTGAAATCAGACGTTGAGGTGCAATGTACTAGGTATGTGCTCTTCCCCAAGCATCAATATGGGTTGAGCTTCCAGATTCACAATAGAATGCAAATCTGCTCTAGCAACCAACGAATGGCTTCTTGTTTTTATAGTTTCACTGGAGTATCTAATTATTTTACCAGTGAAACTAGGTTGTGAGAGTTCAAATTTTTCCTCACAAATGTCCTTCCTGTCCTACTTTAGGAGTTGAAAAGTTCCTTTTAATATAACTGATTTCTATGCTGTATTGTGATTATTTCAATCTACTTAAGACAATTGAACTTCTACTTGTTGAACCAGAGGAAGAGGAACTAATAAGCCACTGCACATAATGTTTCACATGTTGCTTTTTGTTAAAGCTAGTTTAGCAAAAAAACTCTTTCTTATTCCAGAAAGGTTACTCATATTCACTACAAAGGAAACCTATTTATACACAGTGGAGATTAACAGCTAGTTGAATATAAAATATTATATCTAAACGATATTAGATTGTGTCCCTTCGATTACTGCAAGCGGAGTTAATACTATGAATCTTGTATTTTGTCATGCCCCCTCAAGAGGAGAATGGATGTTAATCATACTCATCTTGACCATAATCCATTCATGTTGGTTGGCATCTAAACCTTTTGTGAGAATGTCCGCCAATTGACATTGAGAGCTAACATATAAAACTTGGATTTTCTGACGTTCAACTTGTTCACGCACAAAATGCCAATCTATGTCGAAGTGTTTTGTCCGTTCATGCTGTATTGGATTGACGGCTATTTGAATGGCGGACTTATTATCCCATAGTAGTGGGACATGAGCATTATGTGGGATATGGAAGGATCGTAGTAGATTGAGAATCCAAAGAACTTCGCATGTCGCTGTGGACATGGCTCGATATTCAGCCTCAGTTGAGCTCCTGGCCACAGAATTTTGCTTCTTTGCTTTCCAGCTAATAATACTATTGCCCAGAAACACACAGTATCCCGAAACAGAACGTCGAGTATCTTGACACTTTGCCCAGTCACTGTCACTATAGACCTTTAACGTGCGAGGTGAGGTGCTAGAGTAGAAAACGCCACACCCAGGGGATCCCTTTAAGTACCGTAATACTCGGAGTGCTGCTTTAAAATGCTCGATGGTAGGTTGACTCATGTACTGAGACAGAACCTGCACGGTATAACACAAATCAGGACGGGTAAATGTTAAATAGATGAGCTTACCTACTAATTTCCGATATATGGTAGGATCAATCTTCTCTGAATCTGAATGATGAAGATGATCATTGCTCTGGAGTGGTGTCCGAAACGGTTTTGCACCCAGCAAACCATACTCATGAAGAAGGTCTAATGTATACTTCCGTTGGCATAGGATAATCCCTTTCTTTGATCGGGCTATCTCTAGATCAAGGAAGTAGTGAGGGACACCTAGGTCTTTGAGCTTGAATTCTCCTTTAAGATATCCAACTAGGTGTTCTAGCGCTGTTTCAGAAGTACTGCCGAGCATAATGTCGTCGACGTATACTAAAAGAGCAATGAATAGATCACCGTTAGTATATGTGAAAAGGGAATGGTCAGCAGAGCTCTTCTGGAAGCCATATCGAAAAAGGATCTCTGAGAATTTTGTGTTCCATTGTCGAGAGGCTTGCTTGAGGCCGTATAATGCCTTGGTGAGTTGGCAAGCCGGTTTCTCCTGACTAGAGTGCGGGACTGTAGATGGATAGCCAGGTGGTAAATCCATAAAAATGGTCTCGATAAGCTCTCCATTGAGGAAGGCATTATTGACGTCAAGTTGCCGGAGAAACCATGACTGTGACGCAGCAAGTGCAAAAAATAGTCGAACTGTAGTATGCTTGATTACGGGGCTGAAAGTTTCTTTGTAATCGAAGTGCTTGATTTGGCTATAGCCCTTAGCAACGAGGCGTGCCTTATGTCGCTCTATAGTTCCATCGGCATTCATTTTACCTTAAAGATCCACTTGCAGCCAATCGTGTGTATTGATTTTGGCACCGAAACTACTTTCCAAGTTTGGTTGGCGTCGAGCGTAGCTAACTCAGCTTCCATTGCTGATATCCATTCAGCATGTTGTGTTGCTTCCTCATATGATTGTGGCTCCATAGTTGTGGAAAGAACAGAGGTAAAAGCTGCATAGGAAGGGCTTAATCGGATGGAGCTCAGGTATCTTTGAATGGGATAAGCCATGCTATGATTAGCTTGTGGATCAGATATATCGTGTTGATAGATGCTCAGATACTTGGGTACTTGCCGAATCCGCTGAGATCGAGGTCTAAGGTCTATGACATCTTCTGTTATTGTCTCAGGAGTAAGTTCTTGGTTATCATGACTCTTAGTTGTTGCAGATTGCTCTTCAGTCTGCTCACTGTCCATAGCTTGAGAGGGAATTTCTGGTTGGGCTGGACTTGTCATGGTAGTTTCAGGCTTATCAATTGCAGGTAGAAATTCCTTAATGGACTCATTGGGGTTGTTGATTTCTGGAAGCCCCCTTTCAGGAGGCGGGGCATTTAGACGAGAAATGTAGTCTGAAGCAAAGGGAAAAACATCTTCGTGAAAGACGACGTTTCGGGAGACAAAAATCTCTTCAGTTTCAAGATCATAGATAGTGTATCCTTTCATTCCGGCTGGATAGCCAATGAAGATGCAACGTCGGGCTCGTTCATCCAATTTCGTGCGATTGCGTTTCAGTGTTGAGGCGAAGCACAGACATCCAAAGACCCGCAAGTAGTCATATTTTGGCATTTTTCCAGTGAGCTTCTCATATGGGGTTACGAAATGGAGTCGCTGAACAGGTATACGATTGATTAGGTGTGTTGCTGTGAGTACGGCATAGCCCCAAAATTTCTTTGGTAGATTGGACTGAAATAAAAGTGCGCGAGCCATATTGAGAAGATGTTGGTGACGCCTTTCCACAACTCCATTCTGTTCTGGTGTCTCCACGCAAGATTTTTGATGCTCAATTCCTTGTTGGTCATAGTTAAAGAAGTTGAATTCCTTTGCTTGATCAGATCGAATGTTATGGAATTTAACAGGGACCATGTTGATAAAAGATTGCAGTATTTTTGGTGCTTCAGATTTTTGATGCATAAGGTATGTCCAAACGGCTCGTGAATGATCTTCTACGATGGTGAGGAAGAACCGCTGTCCTCCTATAGTAGGAGCGTGGCATGGACCCCATGTGTCTATATGAACTAGATCAAACAAAGGTCGTGCGTCGACATGTTCGGTAAAGGGTAACCTTTTTTGTTTTGCCTTGGGGCAAGTCAAACAAATATTATTTGGATAACTATGAATTTGTGGATAAAATTTAGAAATATAAGGAATAATGCGATGAGATGTGTGGCCTAATCGGAAATGCCATAAATCAAAGCAAACAGAATTAGGCATGAGAGTTTTAGATACATATTGTAAATTGAAAGCAAAATTTTTGATGAGTGGTTGCTGCAGAAGGTATAGACTATGTTTTTGCTCAGCCTTCCCAATCATCATTCTGGAAGTTAATTCCTGAAGGAAACAAGCATTAGGAAAGAAACGTGGTTGAATCAAGTTTCTAACAAGCAGTTTATGAACCGAAATCAGATTTACTGTAAAACTTGGTATATATAAAACATCGTTGAGTATTAAATTAGGACCAAGGGTAACTTGTCCAATGTGAGTCACAGGTGCTCCATTACCATCAGGAAATTGGACACGAGCTGTGACAGTTTTTGTAGAGGAAAATAAAGAAAAATTTGAGCACATATGTTCACTGGCTCCTGAGTCAACTATCCAAGTATCTTTTGGAATTAAATGTGCTTTGTGTGTATGTGATTCTAAGAAAGAAGAGTTACCAGCGAAGTTTTGTGTTTTCTCAGGATTGGGAATGGCTGACGTAGTCGTCGCAACTGTAGATGAGTTCTGCCCATTTTGCATTAGTTGCTTCAACTGCCCTCGTGATAATGAAAGAATCTCATCATCATTGCCACCAGAGGTAGTGCCTGCAGTTGCAATGACACTGTGAGCATAGGAAGGTTTTGAAGATTAAACTTTCCTTTTCCTTTCTTTTTATTGTAGTTAGGTGGAAGACCGACGAGGAGGTAGCATTGCTCAATGTTGTGATTTTTGCGATGGCAGTAGGTGCAGTATTTGGTAGGAGCACCATTATTGGGGTGAGAAGCTTCAGATTTGTGAGCAAGGAGGGCAGACGCTTCAACCGAAAGCGGCAATACTGGTTGTTTAAGCCTCTGTTCCTCCTGGTATGCCGAGTGATAAGCTTCATCTAGGGATGGAAGCGGTTTTTGATTCATCATTTGTGACCTGGTGATGTTGAACTCTGAGTTGAGAGCATTAAGAAACATGAATAGGTTATCTTTGTCTTTTTGCTCTCTGAACGGTTTGAAGCAAGAGTTATCACACTTTCCACAAGAACATTGGGGAACTGGTCGGAAGATGCTATATTCTTGGAGTAGCGCGTTGTATTTCACAAAAAGTTCATCTACGGACAGAGATCCTTGTGTGAGTGAGCCAAGTTCTCGTTGAAGATGAGCTACCCGAGTGTCATCTGGTTTTGTAAACCGTTGTTGCAGTGTTGTCCAAATTTCGTAAGCTGTGGCACTATCAGGGATGGATGCAGCAATATTTGGTTCAATGCACCGAAGCAACCAGGTGACGACCAGATTGTTGCATTTGTGCCATAATTTGTATTGAGGATCAGCATTTTCAGGTGCCGAAAGTTCACCAGTAATATAAGCTTCTTTGTCTCGAATAGAAAGTGCTCGCTGGACCTGTCGAGACCAGGTAGAATAATTAGTAGAGTTGAGCAGCTGGGTGGTAAGCTGTATTTCTCCGGTTTCAGTTGGCAGAATCCTATAGTGAAGAGGAATTGAGGAGGAAGATGATTCTGCATGAGAATCCCTGGTTATAGCTTTGAACAGCTCAAAGAGTTGTTCGGTTGTGATAGAAGCCCCAGCCATGCATGGGAGAAGAGGGACAGCAGATTAGAGAGAAGAAGGAAAAGAAATTCAAATCAGAGCCACTCTGCTCTGCTCTGATACCATGTTAAAGCTAGTTTAGCAAAAAAACTCTTTCTTATTCCAGAAAGGTTACTCATATTCACTACAAAGGAAACCTATTTATACACAGTGGAGATTAACAGCTAGTTGAATATAAAATATTATATCTAAACGATATTAGATTGTGTCCCTTCGATTACTGCACTAGCAGGTTCCGATGCAGGCGGAGTTAATACTATGAATCTTGTATTTTGTCACTTTTTGTATTTTTCTGTCATCTAAATATATTATGGAATTTGATTCTCAAATTTGTATCTATCAAGCATAATGCAACGCTAAACAATGTTTTATTCTATGCAGGTTCAAGAAAGTGATAGACCAATACCTAAGTGAGTACACAATGTTCTACTTTAACACAAGTCAATTACATTAAGCAAACTGACTAACAGACTGATATTTTAATGTCAGATCTGGCTCGCAAACACCGGAGAAACTACGAAGAAGGCACGCAAGGAGACTAACCTCCACATCATAGAACTTTGGATTGTACAGGAAATGTAAATTCCTTGATTCTTGTTTCTTTTTCTCTTGGAGAAGCTGGATACTGATCTCTTTCCCTTTTCTTTTGGGGTTAGGAGAGGGAGAGGAGCTGTAGGTATTCCGACTGGATAAAAGATCTAACTATAGGCTGTGTTAGGAACATTAGCGTAGAAGAAGAGTAAATTGACTTTGTTGCTGACTTCAAGTGCAAAACTATCAAAATCTGTCACCTCACTGACCAGAGAGGAAAATTAAATTATTGACTTTGGTTTATGCAGGAGCAGGCGTATTGGTTCATCTAAAAATAGACAGAGTACCAAAAGTAATTTAATGTTAAGCAAGTTTGAGCAATCTTATTATAACTATTATAGATTTCTTGAGCCTCTATTGGTACTTTTGAATTCAAAGGCCCAAAAAGAGGGATGCCCTACGATGCTCAAGCAAGGAGTAGGAGTTACGATAAAGGGTCTTCGACTAGGAAGAGACATAACATTTGAAAAAATAAATAATTTTAAAAGTATTTTAAGAAAGTGATCAACCCCTTTATATACAAAAAAAAAAAAAAAAAAAAAAGTTATAATAATAGAAATAGGAGCGAATGCTCAATTCTTCATTATTATGTATATATCTATTGTATTTTTCTCTTCTTTCTTCTAGTATAGGACTCACAATTCGACAAGCTTAAGCCTATACATCGATACAAAAAATGATCAATGTTGTATAATAACTCCATTTCTACATGCTGCGTGCCTTGATGACTCGTCCATAGAAGGAATTAACCTTCATCTTATAAAGATTTCAAATCGATCAACTTTCTCGATCTCTCCCTCTTATTCCACTTGGATTTCTGACATTTTTTGAGAATCCAGTGACAATGTCATCGATTGGTGGTGTAGCTTAGCGAATAATCCTACTAATGGTGCAGTGTTGTATGTGCATGCCTCCGTCTGCATATAGTTCTCTCGGTCATCCCTAAACCAATCTCGATCATCTGGACCGCCAACGATAGCACCGGTCAACACATTCGGATTTGCCCCTCGTCGCCCGTACCAATCATAGTACCCCTATACTCATAGTCGACAATGTTAAACACAATTCAACTAAATTTGAAATACATCCCTAACCTAACATATAAGGGGTACATGAACTAATCTGAATATTATTTATTATTATCTTGTTTTTTTATGTTTAAAGAGTTTATTTTTGTCTACCTGTGTACACCCAATGAAGTCCTTGCTCCTCTTCAATGCCACAATGGAGGCCCCACGGTGGTGGACCCGCACCGGGTATTTGGGCCCAAAGCCCACTAAATAGCTGATCCGCATCGGATTCGAGCCCAGAATGTACTCGGCCTGCGACCTAGCCAGGTCCATAACCTCGTCCGGCCCAGCGTCGCCGCCCGGGCAGCGGAGTCGGCCGCCCGCCGCCTCCAGCTGAGCGGAGTAGACGGCAAGGAGGAAGGCGGCGCCGGTGACGTACTGCATGTTGTTCCAACGGCGCACGTAGAGCATTCCGCCGGGGGAGCGCCGCACGTTGCCCGCGCCGGCGTTCCGGCCGAGGCAAGCGCACACGTAGTGCTCCGCCTTCGACCTGTACAGCTGCAGCTCCGCCGTCTGAGCCTTGGTTAGGTTTTTCTCATCGCGCAACAGCTGCCGCATCTCAAATTAAAAGATAAAAAGATTTCTTTAGCAACGGATTCAACAAAAGACAAAAAGAAAATTATAATTCAAGCGTTCGAATTTCAATAGATTAATTCCGAAGATAAATAATTTTTTTATTCATTTATTAAATATATATTTGGACAATAATAAGAATAATAATAAAAAAAAACATCCATCATGAAACTCTATTAAAAAAACCCACCAATACTGGTAAAATTATAGGGTCCATAACTCTTATAATTTAGACTTATCATTTCATAACATTTCCGTTATCGTAACTACTACCATCCAAACTTTTTTTGTTTATATTTTATGAATTTATTCTTTTCATACAATTGATGGATAATTTATAATTTAATGTGTATTATAAGAATAATAATGTCATTAATTGTGCCATTCTCATTCTCATAGGGACTGGTGAGCAGTGATTTAAAACAACATAAGAGTGCTTTAATTTTTTTTGTCCTCTAAAGTATACTTGACTGTATAAAATTGTACTTTCAATAAGGAAAAAAAAATTTGTCTCCTCCGTGATTAAATTATGAATAGGTAAGTAGGTGTTTTTAATTAGTATGTTGACGTGGACAGCTGACGATTCATGTTCCACGTGGTAGAGAGTTGAGCTGTCAAACTTATTATCAAAAATATTGTTTGGATTGTGGGTTTGGAAATGACATTTTGGGAATGATTACCAAACACATATAATTTGATGGGTTTCATTTCCATTCATATTCTCATTCCATCCTACTATTAAACTCATACCCATAGTCATCCCCATCGTTTAACCAAACGAAATTTTAATCACTTTTCAAGAAGAAAGTATTAAGTAATTGTAAGTAATTTAACCAAAAATGAACGGACCTTGGACGCCAGGATTTGGACGCCGGCGAACTTGACGTCCCAGCTGAACTCCGTCACCGCCCACCCTGTGCCCCCTAACGCGCCGCCGTTCTCCACCACGTACTGCAGGTACTCCGCCCGCGCCGTCGCCCTGTGCAGCCACAGCGCCGCCCAAAGCAGCTCGTCCTCGTAGCCGCTCCACGACGGGTAGTAGCTCCTCGCCTCCCTGATGCTGCCGTCGTACTTGCCCCGGTGCGTGTCCGCGAACTCAAACAGCTGGGCAAATGATTCCGTATTTGAGGTCGATTTCCGGAAACGATCGGCGAGTCCGAAACAGAGGAAAGGCAGAGTTTAGCTGCTCATTCGATGGTTAATTAATCGATCGGGTGATCACCTGTCGAGCATGATGGAGGAGGAGGCGGGCGTACTTGGGATTGGACTTCCGGAACACGACGGAGGCGGCGGCCATGGCAGCCGCCGTCTCGCCGGCGACGTCCGACCCGGGATTGTCCTTGTCAATTTTGTACGCTTGCCGCGACGTCGTCATGTCCTCCGGCCGCTGCCAGCAGTAGTGATCGGTGTCGCCGTCGCCCACCTGAGACATTTTTAAACAAAATTAATCCCTCGACGAAAATTCAATCCTTCATCAAACCGATCAAAGATTGAAGGAGCAAGACGACGAGCCTCGGCCCAGAGGACGAAGGGGTGGGTGTGAGCCTTGATGAAGTAATCGGTGCCCCACTTGATGGCCTCCAGAGCACGCCAGTACTCGCCGGCGGCGGCGATTTCCTCTCCGTACTCGATCACGCTCCACGACAGCATTGTGACGGTGAAGGCCATGGGAAGGCCGAACTTGACGTGGTCGCCGGCGTCGTAGTATCCCCCAACCAAATCCACCTGCGCGCATATACAATGATACACAAGGATCCAGCACTACTACTCGATCAATCACTTAAAAAATCTCTACAAAAACCACGCACTCCCTGTTGAAGGCCGTCGGTGAGGCCGGAGTGACCGCGCCAGGCGACGTGCTGAGTGTAGGGAAGCCGGCCGGAGCGCTGCGCCTCGAAGTAAAGCAGAGACTTGGACAGAGCATCCTTGTAATCGAATTCCTTCGCGCCAGAACCAACACTAACTACGGCGGAGAGAACCACCAAAACGACGGCCATAAAGCTCTCCACTTCCATTAATTGCTTCTGCTACGATAATGCATGAAACTCTGAGTCAATCACACTTCCTCCTCCTCCTCCTCCTCCTCCTCCTCCTCCTCCTTAATTTGTGGGAATGATTTGTACATGTAGGTCAATGTTTAGCTGCTACATGATGGACAGGGTTCTACCTAATCCAAGCACGGCTTCAGGGGAGGAAGAAGAGAGGAGTTTGGATCAATACAATACAATACAACACACAATGCAATACAATAAATATTATGTACATGGGATGAACTAAAAATGTGGAGAGGTATTTAATTAGGAGACGTGGATTGCAAGGGGGGCTGGAGGAGGGGAGGTACATGGAAGGTGCGTCCACTGCCAGGCGGCACTATCCATGGGCTTTGGCTCCGCCGGAGTCGATGCCTTCAACGAACTTGTCGGCGCACACTCTCTTGGTTTGGGCATTTTGTCGAATACAAATGGGTCCATAGAGCATGTCCATTGTACTCTTGGAATTAAAGAACAACGGTGTTGTGGTGTTTAATTTTGGTAATTGATTTTCAAAATACAGCGTTGTATTGATTTTAGAATTTGTATTGTTGATATAATAGCGGTGTTATGTTTGAAATCCAGTATTATTGCAGTGTTGTTATTGAATACACACCATAATAATAATAATGGATAAGAGAGGTAAAATCTTGGCACGCCTGAGTATGTCTTTTTTTCATACTTTGATCATTTGTATTAATAATTAATAATTATGTATGATTTATCTTCTCTATTGGTCTATGGTCTATGGTCTATGGACGAGTTAGAGGAAGTGATGCCACACAAGAGAGGGTAAAATGAGAAATAAATATGCTCTTTATATATTTTCATAATTTTAAATATTAATATGCTGCACAATGGTGGACAATAGCATATGTGGATGATAGACATGGCCAAAACTCTTTTTTATTATTATTATTATTATTATTTTTCTCTTTCATCTGCATGTAACGCTTTTTTATTTCCTACATACAAATCTCTATCTTGTATACTGATTTTTAAAAATCAGTTCCAATGTGTTGAGTTTTAAACATCAACAGCAACAGAAGATCAATTATACATACCAATACTATGTTGGTGTTGGTGTTGGTTATAATATTGTGCTTATTTGCACCATCTACTGGTATTAATTTGCACCACATGGTATTGGTTTACGTAAATCAGCACCAACAGTAGTGTTAGTTTGTGTAAACGCGTGCCAATGTGCTAGTATTAGTTTTTAAAGATCAGCTTTACCTTGATACCGATTTGTAAAAATCAGCACCATCTTATATGCAGGAGAAAGACTTACATATAAGAGAAAGGAGAAGTTGCAGGCAGATGAGAGAGAAAAAAAATAAATCAATTTTGACCGTGTCAGATCATCCATGTTAGATGTCGTCCACTGTTATACAAGGTATGTTGTGCAGGATATCATTATTATTGTTATATATATAAAAATGTTGTCGGACTCTCCGACTCCCCATGCATGACTTTGTCTATGATTTCATCTGTGATTGACTCATATTTTTGGGCACTCAGATCATTTTTGAATATTTCGCTCCGCACACTCAGTCGAGCATAAAAATCAAACAAAAAAATATGCACAATATATAAATATAATATTAGTATAGGCTGTGTAGTTGTAGTAAAAATAAAATTACGTTTAACTCGGGTGTCTCTTATCGTCTATTCCTAAATTATATGAATAGAGATAATTACAAAATCAATTTAGAGTTAATCGTCAGATGGTTAAGAATGAGAGGAGAGTATAGATTGTGTCGTTGAATCATGTCAAGTAATTTAAATTAGTGTTCTTCACGGAATTATTATGAAGTACTTGAATTTTAAATTTAAAATGGTCAATTTATTAATTAGTTGAAAGGGGAAATCAGCAAGATCTTTAAAATTTTGAAACTCTTGATTTATATGGATTAAAAATGCCACGAGTGGAGATCATGACGTCCTAACATGGAATAAAAAATTCCACCAAATTATGGAATAAAATCCCACAAGACAAATGGTGGACTAGAATCAAAAAATAATTTTAAAAAAATGTTAAAAAGAAGAATCTTTTTTATTTCTTCTTATTTTTTTTTATAAAAAGATAAATTTAAGCATTCTATCATCAAAATGGAATGTTAAAGCTAATTAACAGCTATAGAATATATTAAAAAAATATTGATTTATACTCATTTAAGGAGATAATTGGAGAGAATATTCTCTTACCATCTCTCCATTAAGGCCTTAGTGCAGAGGCCGAATGTTTTAGATTGAGCTTAATTTAATTTATTTAGATGTTATCAAATTTTTAATTGTCTAAGGTGTGCAAGGCTTAGAAATGAATTAGGAAACATGAGAAAGCAATAAAACTTCATTGTTAATAAGAACTTACTTGATATGGAACTAACCCTATTGTGACACTGTGTTTAGGTAAACAATATTAAAGCGACAAACAATGACTATACCCGCTCATAGTTAATCAACACTTCTCCGCAAGGATAAATCAATGTGCGATAATAATTTGTGACACTAATCTAGCTATGACTTGTTTCGGTCATCATAATTTGGGTAATCTATTGAATGATTAAAGAGAATAACCTCCAACCCTATTTGGAGTGGATCCAACTTGGCTTCCTTCGACCATATTCAGCCAAAGGCGGCTCACCAAACAAATTAATGGAATGAATGTTGAGCATGATACCTATTCAATTAAATTCTCTAAACCATATCAATTAACATATAGATCTCTAAAAAATATCACTAAATAATTAAATTGTATAATATGAAAGTTAATACTTTGTTATTATTATATATATAAATACATAAATGATATTTTGAAAAAAAAATAAAAAATAAAAAATAAAATTCTTCCTCAGGTAATCTTAAATTTTACACTATAATTATATTTGAATATCTCATGATGCACCTTCGCAATATTTATTGAATGAAGTAGTACAATTCAAATTGAATTGTGACACTATTAATTTCCTCTCTAATTATAACACATGACAAATTAAGTCACTAGTCAACTAATTAACATGGAATTGATTGAGACAAACTTCTATAAAATTAATGAACTAAGTGTTAAAACACTAGTCGAGGTGCATGCGCAATTAATTAGTTTTATAATCGGTACATTAGCTGTTAAAAACCAGCACAAGATGATCGAAATTATCAAATTAAAATTCTCATTAATTTAATGGGAAAACCCATATTTAACAATTAAATTAAGAGAAGTGGTTGGGTTTTCTTTAATCTCAGGAGACAAAATTAAGAGCTGTGTTGGTAAGCTACCAAGTTAGATCACACATAAAACACACCTCAACAAATATCAGTTTCCAGCAGACTGATTTTGTCATATTTTACTATCTTGCTAAACTTGTTTTTTTTTTTTTTTATCTTCCAAAATTAATTAATTATTGTTCTAATTAATTAGAGCCCCTTGATACCAAAACTAAACTTGAGAAGATTGCATACAGTTCTATTCGAATTCCCAAGAAGCCAAACTGAATATTTAGGACATCTTTAATAGTGCTTTTTTTTTAAAAAAAAAAAATATCATATCAAAAATCTAAAAATATATTACTCTTTTCTCTATCCAAAAATCTTCATATAACCTTTTTCTTCGTTTCATAAACTTTTTAAAAAATCTTGCGGTGGAGAAAGTTTTGTGAAGAGAAGAAAGGCAAAAGGCATGTATGATTATTGATTAATTATTGAGTGTTGAAGTCAAGAGCTTTAATTTCTTTTTCCTAAAGTAGGTAGAGGAGATTAGCTGTCGGGTGTATTTGATATGAGAAAGGATTGCAAAAAGGAAGGGAAAAAGAAAAACAAAAAACAAAAAGGGATAACAACAGGGACATTCAAATTTTAAAATTATTTATAATTTTTAACATAAAAAATATTTATTATATTTCTTTTTTTTTTTAAAGTATTCGGCTAAATGTGTAAATTGTACCCAACCAAATCACAGTATTTGTACATACAATTCGGTTCATTTGATTCAAAATTAATTTTGTATAGATTTTGTTTGATTAATGGATTTATTTAAAAATAAATAAATTAATTAATTCGATTTCGATTTTTAATCTCATCCTTAACGTTGGATAGGCAAAGCCTTCCTTTCAATCATTTAGGTATAAATTTACTTGGCTGAAAAATCAGGGTGGCCCAACCCAATTTCAACAATAATATTTGAGACCCAAGGAAATGGGTTGAGGGAGGCTTGTCGTTAAATTAATTATATATGTAACTTAATGTGTCGATAGTAAAGCGGATCTAATTTTTAATTTCCGTTTTAATTTATATATATATATATATATATATATATATATATATATATATATATATATATATATATATATTCAGATGGTTATCAATAATCTACTAAATCATGTTTATTAATAAAACCTTTATTAATATATTAAATAAATAAAATAACTTTCAAAATGGATAAAGTACTATTAAATTTAATAAAATGTATAAATTTTAAACAATCAAACGAGTTTAATTTGAAAGATCAATAACACCTAAATTAAATTTAAGTTAAAAAATCAAAACAATATTATTTCAAGATTCATTTTAAATTCTATTGGGCTAAGGGCTTAGTGACTTTACTACAAATCTCCTCTCATTTGGGCTTGTTTACAATTCCACCTGGGCTCATTTACAATCCTACGTAATCATAATTGCAGTTTTCAGGATGCAACCACAAAATAAATTTTAATATTTTTTTGATTTTAAAATTACAATATGATTTATTTGTTTCAGGCCTTTTCATTCAATATTCAATTGAACTGTGTGGTAGGCTAATGGTCACTTTTGCTTTAATTCGTGGGAGAGCATTTTAAAATATTATTTTTAAAAAATTATGTTCATCTTAAGACATTTAAATGGGAAAGATTTTATTTTATAGGAGATTGTTCTCCCATCAATTCGGCTCCTATTTTCATATGATAATCAATTCGGTTATCCTGAAGACTAATTTCATTTCTTTAATACTCACCATCTAAGTATAGATTTTAATTAAAAAAAATGAAATCAAATGAGAGAAAAAAAGTAATTTTCAAAATTTTAAATCAGCGATTGCTCTACGTGTAATGCACGAGCGAAAGCGGTTGCTCGAAGTAAGTAAGAAAGAGAAGGGTGACGAATCGCATTCGCCTTTCCAGATAAGATAGTGACTAATTTAATTTTCAAAATTAATAGTTTTAAAAATTGGGTGGAAGAAATAAGTTGTCTTTCAAAATGGATAAAAAGAAGAAAAAAAATGCGTGGATCAATTTATTTTTAAAAAATAGTAAAAAAGTTTATTCTTTATCTTTTAATTTTTTTAATTCTTTTTATTTAAACCCACCGGTTTCGAGTCGACTCGAGATCTTTTGCTCGTGCGACCTGCGGTGCGAATTCGAAATATCCCAAGACGCTCGCTTCTTCTGCTCGGCTCGGAAGGCCAAAGCCGTCGGCCGGAGCCATCGCCCATGGCGACTGCGAGCTCCCTCCCGCCCAACGGCGCCGCCGTCAAGGGACCCTACCCCGGTCGCCTCACTTCCGTGTACAGCGACGTGCAGACCAGCCGACTCAACCATTCCCTCCCTCTCCCCTCCATCCTCAAGGCCCCTTTCGAGCTCTGCGATGGCCCTCGTAGCTCTGCCGCCGGAAACCCAGGTCATTCTCTTTGAGCCATCTTATCTCACTTGGATTTTTATCGGTTCTGTTTTTAGCTTATGTCACTCGCGTCTTTGATGTTGTCTTTGTTGCTTGTATCTGATAGACGAGATTGCGAAGCTATTTCCTAATTTATTTGGTCAGCCGTCGGCAAAGCTAGTGCCGGCTGGCTCGGGTCCTTCAGATTTGCCCGGGAGTCTGAAGATTGGGGTTGTGCTGTCCGGCGGCCAGGCTCCAGGTGGACACAATGTGATATCTGGGATATTCGGTATGACTATCAGATCTAGAACTCATTCTCCTCCTCCTCCTACTCCTCCTCCTCCTCCTTTGTTTCCTCGTATCCAAATAATCTGTTACTATGTTTTTTCTCCCCTTCTGTTAGATTACTTACAGGATAGGACGAAAGGTAGCATCCTGTATGGATTTAGGGGGGGACCGGCAGGTATTATGAAGCGCAAGTACGTGGAGCTGACTCATGATTTTGTCTATCCTTACAGAAACCAGGTATCTATTCTTCCATCACTATTTAGTAAAAGATACTGAAAAATTGTCCGGGATTCCTGTGGTTATTGTACTAGTTTTTCCATGACGGAGGTATACTGGATTTGGTGGATCAAATTCTAAAAGTAGTTCCCAGATGATAGAGTTAAAATTTACTTATGATTAGTTTCATAATAGTATGTAAGTGACGTGGTTGGTGGTCTTTTAACGGGATCCTGTCAAGAAATGACCGTTAATTGCATTTTTTCAGCTAAGCGAGAAATTTGAATTGAGGCTACCTGCCTCCTTATACTTCTACACGTTGAAGTTATGCGTTAAATTTAAATAATCAACGATTACATTCGCAAATTCATGGAGAAGTCTATGGTCATATCTTGTGGTTTCTCCTGAATAGGGTGGATTTGACATGATCTGCAGTGGAAGGGACAAGATTGAAACTCCAGAGCAGGCATTTTCTCTCATCCTTTTCTAGTTTATCTAAAATCAGTACTTTTCTTAATTATGTCTGCTCACTACAAAAAACTTTGTTTTTCTCATATTGTCTTTTATTCTGACATACCATTCATCTCCGTGTTCATCAGTTCAAGCAAGCTGAAGATACTGTGACAGAACTTGATTTGGATGGACTTGTTGTTATTGGTGGTGATGACTCCAATACTAATGCATGCCTGCTTGCTGAAAATTTTAGGTTGAACTTTGAGACAATTCATTAAACCAATATTGTACTCATTTTGATGTTGATGATTACTGATCATATTATATTCTTGAACTTCACATTTGATTAGGCAAAAGAAAATGAAAACTCAGCTGATTGGATGCCCCAAAACAATTGATGGAGATCTCAAATGCAAGGAAGTTCCTACAAGTTTTGGATTTGATACTGCATGCAAGGTTTGTTCCTCACTTGTGTGTTGGTTGTTTGCTATAGTTGGCATCTAATGGTCACAAAGGCTGAGTGATAAAACATGAAAAATTATTCATATAACCTATGAGTATGCAGTTTTAAATATTTGGATCGTATAAAACAGTTGACTTGCTAAAAAATCTTATGTAGAAAAACTTTGACAAATTTATGACTTTAGACCTTTATGATTCATATGATTGCAAGAGGTCCAGTGGGTATGTGCTTCTCAATGTGTATCCCTTTACAATGTTTATTAGTTGTGATATATATAACCTGTGCCTTCAAAGTTGGGAAATACTTTCAGATGAAAACTTTCATCAGTTAATCCGTTTTCTCAGGTTCTGTTTGTATTCTATATATAAAATGCTAATTTTCAGTACTGCATGATTTTTATTGAATGTTTTCCCTGAGATCATTCTTGCTTTGCAGATCTACTCTGAAATGATTGGAAATGTAATGATAGATGCGCGTTCAACTGGCAAATATTACCATTGTAAGTTCAAAGCTGCTACTCTGAAACAGATACTTCAGGATTTGGCATAAAGTTCTTGGTTGTGTATCATAGGAGCTTGCTCTATTGCTTCAATTGTTTAATAGATTGGTTAGTTGCTAAAGAATAGTTTTCCAACACTACCTAAGACCACTTAACAGATGTGGTTAAATTTCCTTCTTGTGCAAACCTAGGCCCTTCATGTGGATGAATTTCTTCCCCAAAACAGTCACATCAGTTGCCTAAATCTCCGGCAATTTAAATAGCTATTATGAATACACTGTGTCTATTTATTTACGTTATATATTCTTTTTCTCATGTTATGGCTCTGCTTCTACAGTTGTGAGGTTGATGGGTCGTGCTGCTTCTCATATAACATTGGAATGTGCTTTGCAAACACATCCTAACATTGCCATCATTGGTGAAGAGGTAATTGTCTTGTTAAGTTAAATGCTTTGTTGAAGGATCTATTTGATAATCACGAATGCATCTTTCTGAGTGTTCATTGTCTTGCTACAAGCCACTATCTGGTTCATGAACTTGTTTGTTATTTAATGATGTTGTTCTCCATGATCGAAGATGTTTGCATTTAGGTTGAGAAAACTGGTTCTTGTATTGCTTCATTAGGATTTAAGTTGAAATTAAATGACAATTATTTCTGTTGAATTAAATTAAACTTTCCTAAATCTATACATTTTTGTCTTTGAACATGGGAATGAATATCTGTGTGACGTTCATTACGTATACTTTCACTGACTATTCATTTGAACTGTGTGTGGGTTGAGAAACTTGAGCAAAATGTAGGCTTGATCAATGGAAAAGGCATCGGTAAGAGAAACTGAATTAAATGACATTGTTGTAATTACTGTCACACTACTTTTGATGCAAGGTGTATTTTTCTTCATCACAATATCAATTATTCATTATTTCTTCTGGCTTCACTATCCTTTTTGTTTACAGGTGGCTGCTAAGAAGCAAACACTTAAGAATGTTACAGATTACATTACTGACATTATCTGCAAGCGTGCAGAACTTGGCTACAATTATGGTGTCGTACTTATTCCTGAAGGACTGATTGACTTTATTCCTGAGGTTTGTGGCATTATTTTCTTATCTTACAATCATAATGTTTGGTACAAAAATCACTAAATAAGGAATTTGTTGGTTTCATTTTTGGTTCAAAAAATAACTGTTGAATCGATATTTTCTTTTGGTCTTTCAGGTCCAACAACTTATTGCTGAACTAAATGAAATCCTAGCTCATGATGTAGTTGATGCTGAGGGGTTGTGGAAAACCAAACTTCAACAACAATCAAAAGTTCTCTTTGAATTCCTGCCCCAGGCAATCCAAGATCAACTTTTGCTGGAAAGAGATCCACATGGAAATGTACAGGTGATGCTAATTATTTAATGATTATGCCATGGAGGTTCCCTTTCAACTGGTATATTTAAAATGGTTGGTTAGTCATTTTTTTTATGGTTTGTTTATATTCTTGCACAGGTTGCCAAAATTGAAACTGAAAAAATGCTCATCTCCATGGTTGAAACAGAGTTGCAGAATAGAAAATTGGAGGGTAAATATGCTGGAAATTTTAAAGGACAGTCCCACTTTTTTGGGTAAGAATAGCCATGTTACTTCAATTGGTCTACATTAGCTCTCTAGTGCATCTCTCTATATTTTTTTTTCCCTTTTTGATTAACTACTTTGGGTGAGGCTTGATTTCATGCTAAGGTTTCTCTAGACATCAACATAGAATTATTGGTGATCTTTGCATCTAGGAATACATCTGTTCTGTTATGGATTCAGATTTTGGATTTGGATCTTATTATGGTACACTCTCTGGCATGACCTGCCTTTTTGTTGTTTTTTAACCCTTATCGCATTCACACAATTTAAAGTTCTTAGCTGTATTTTGCCCAACTATACTAGAGTGTTTAGTTTTTTCCTTTATGCTATATAGTTTCAGTTTGGAATTTTACATTTGCAGATATGAAGGAAGATGTGGCTTGCCAACAAATTTTGATGCCAACTACTGCTATGCACTGGGGTATGCTGCAGGAGCTCTGCTACATTCAGGAAAGACAGGGCTCATTTCCTCGGTTTGTTATTTCATCACTTGCTGTTATGATTTATGTTGTATCACTAGTAACTTTTAATTACAGATTATGCATCAAAATTATTTGTACAAATCTTTCTGCATTTGCATGTGCATGCTGCATCAATTCTTGCATGGTGTGTGTGTCTGTTATTATTCATGGTATAGTTTCATGCCATCATTCCCAAACCACTGTTTTTTTTTTTTTGTAATTTTAGTTAACTTGCAAAAAGTGGTGAATCAATGATTTCTCTGTTGCTTTTTTAAAAATTCATTTGATATGCTCACTTATCAAATGATCTGTGATTGTTCATGTTGCTAGGAACGAGTATACTTTTATCACAATTGTCCTAGCACTGAGTGGTGTTGCAGAAGAAGATAACTATGCCAAATTTTGAACTATTCTTGCTTGACTAATAGTTGGTGTGATGCTTTCATTAGATTGAAAATAAGTAGCCTGTTCTATCTAGTTAAACAATGTCTTTGTTAAAGATTAAGAAGACATGGTATAAAAAGTTTTTGTAGGTTTTAGTAACTAATTCTTTTTTTGGCTCGACAATTCCAGGTTGGTAACTTAAGTGCTCCTGTTGATGAATGGACTGTTGGTGGAACTGCATTGACTTCATTGATGGATGTAGAGAGGAGACATGGTATGCCATCTTTGATTATTTTCTCGCCGTTCATACATAGCTGATACATTCATTGCTTGTTTTTTGTTTTGCACTCAATTATTATATCTGTTTGTGTTTTCTTTACTTGTTAGAGAAATCTAACTTGGTTAGGAGAAACTTCGCCGTGGCATAATTTGGACTTGCTTTATCTGTCCTCTATGGTCATTACTGTTTATATGGTTGTGAATGCTGCATTCAGTTTTTTTATTCCATCAGCATTTTAGGTATCCTCAAGATATGCTTCAACATGGTCCATCCACAATTCAATATACTCTCTTCTTTGCATGGAGAAGCCACAACGACTAGTTCTTCAGTAGTCAGAATTAAGTTATGACCTTAAAATTCTTGTCAAGCCTAGATTATTGCAATTATGTTCCCTTTCTGGATAAATAAGGAGAGCTTGGGCGAGGCGTCATTATCATAGCTGTCACACTTCCATTCTCCATATGTTTGTATGCTTTCTTTTTGCCCGGAGAAGTTAGAGCTACCAGTCCTTGAGTGGTCAGCCATTTTTAAGCTATGACTGGTTGCTTTGCTTTGTTTACAGTTCAAAAGATTAAAAAATCACCATTTGGTCTAATGGTAAGCAAGTTAGATTCAAATGATTTGCCATTAATGTGTGAGGAATGAACCTGTTTACGATGTAGGGCCAACTCTCACTCAATTTTATTTTTTTAAATGAAAAATTATTAAAATTATCAGCAATGGCTATTTGCCAATCCTCCAGTTCTTATGTCCATAACAAACATGGGAATAAGACAAGTGCTTTAGATAGATTAATACGCAGTATCTTTCAGTGTAAATAACAATTAGTCAAAGTTATAAAGCTACAATCTTCCATTTATATCTATTAGTTTCAATATGATAGCTGTATGGTTGCCGAGTTATGACTAAGACAAATGATACTTCCAGCTTATTTCTCATAAATTATTAATTGCCTCCAGGTAAATTCAAGCCAGTGATCAAGAAGGCTATGGTGGAACTGGATGGTAAATCTTTTTCTTGTTTTATAACATTTAATTAACATTGTTGTTACAGCTGTAGTTTCTGATCTTAAAATTATTATTATTCAGGTGGCCCATTTAGCAAGTTTGCATCAATGCGAGATGAGTGGGCTATCAAGAACAGATACATCAGCCCCGGTATGATCTCTCAAATTTATGACTATTCTGTTGTTTGAATTATTTTCTTCCAGCTAAATATCCATTTTCTTTTAAAAAAAAATTAACTTTGCAGGACCAGTTCAATTTATTGGTCCAGGATCAAACGATGTTAACCACACCCTGCTCTTGGAACTGGGAGCCTGGGCTTAATTGTCTGAAGCTGCCTTTGAAATTAATGTTAACCCCAAGAGTGGGGAACACAAACAAGGTATTTCTCATGCATTTCTCCTTGTCCTAGAAACAAAAGGTGAACACAATTTTTGTGCTTGAGATTTTCTTTGCCGACAAATGCAACAGGTGATAGCTACGTGAAACTTGAGATCTTTGAGAAAGCATTTCCATCGTACCCTCCAATTGTCGTTGACATATAGCTTGAGCAGAAGGCAATAACAGTTGACCTTTTCCTACCTAACATGGTCAGACTAATTGGGTCAAACAGTTTGTGTCAAATCATGCCATCTACTTCATTGCATGTTTTGCCAATTCAACCAGCCCTGTTCCTTCTGTAGATCTTGTGTTTTCTGTTTTTCCTTTTTTAATTTGCTTGATATTTAGTTATCGTTGTATCTTGTGTCTTTTTGAGATACCATTGTTGATCATTCTAGCTTT
This sequence comes from Zingiber officinale, assembly GCF_018446385.1. Classification (NCBI taxonomy): domain Eukaryota; kingdom Viridiplantae; phylum Streptophyta; class Magnoliopsida; order Zingiberales; family Zingiberaceae; genus Zingiber; species Zingiber officinale. Next base: position 129,054,436 of record NC_055996.1, read on the forward strand.
CTTGTGTCCAAAAATATTTTTTTTTATGCTGATTGTGACACCTTGTATGTTATTTTTCATAGCCCAAGATCATCTTGCAGATCACTCTGTGTCATAAAATTTTAAATCTAAATACTCCTAAACAGTTTATAATACCTACCCTCCATGTCAATTCTTTTATAGCATAAGTTGAATTAAATCTTGTGTTAAAATTACTAATCTATTTCATGTGTTACATTCTCAGTTGACCATGTCGAATTGTTTTTTTTTGTAAATGAAAATTGCAATGATGACCAAATCACAACTAGGTCAAATTAGCAATGGAGCAGTTACGGACAAAATTTAGTTGCCTTTTTGTTGGAAGATATATATTGAAAATATATAAATATACTACTGTGCTTTGGATATATAACTACAATGGTCATCTGCCTATAATCTTGATTATTTCATAATCTATGTCTGATATCACAATGCCATTATCCAAAATTGTTGAATTGGATATTTAAAAGCCTAAGGTAATAGACCCTGTCAAAAATGCTCATGTTTTATATAGATAGCCTGTTACCTCATGGCTTTAAATATTTGATTCAAAATTTATAATGTCATCTTAATTACTGTTGATAGTGTAATAAAACAGTTTGAATTCTGAAGAATTGTTATTTTATCAGATATAATTATGAAATAGTCAAGATTATAGCTGACGACTATTGCATTTATAATTGTTATGGAATGGAATAAAATGTATTTAAGATTTTACTGAATTTATTTGTTTGTCTTATACTAAAGTCAAGAATAAACGACTTTTTGTGTCCTTTTCGCCTGTCTCAGAAACAGGTCGCAGGTGTCACTGATAAAAGTATGCTTCACTCTTTAATTTTCTATGATTTTCAAATCTCATCCCTGGAGATTTCAATTCATACCACACATTTTTCTTTCTTTTTTTTCTTTTTCTTTTTATTCGTTTTCAAAGTTTTTTAATTTTACAGTTTACCCTAAAATTTTCTAATATTGACTCATGCTAAATAAATGTGTATAAAACACGGATGGATTTCTGCTACATAATCTATTGAGTATTTTTTTTAAAAAATATAGTTCATGATTAATTTAAATATCCTTTTCTCTATTTTTTTTAATATGAAAATTTTCTAAAAACAGAGCTCTGGTGTCGGTTATGAAAAGCTGGATAACAGAGCATGTTTTCATTCTCAACCTTGCCATGCCTTTCATTTTACCCGTTTGCCCTTAATTGTTCAAATATTCTCAATGCAGCCCTCCTTAATTCGTCGGCCAAGAAGTTTCCATTTCCCATGGCCCAACACAGACGCACCACTTGACATCCCTTGACGCCGTCATTTCATTCAAACCGCGTTGATGTCCCTGAACTACGTCCCCTTTTCCCACACCAAATCCGCTTAACAACCACCACCCTTTCTCACCCACCTCCTCACGGCTCACTCCTCCCTTCCTCTCTCTCTTTCTCTCTCTCTCTCTTCATCCATGGCCGCTAGACGTATCCCTTCTTCCCTCCTCCTCTTCCTCCTCTCCCTCATCTCTGCCGCGACCTCAGCCGCCCAGGCGCCGTCGACGAGGAACATCCAGGTGCAATTCCCCTCCTTCCCCGCCCCCGCCTTCCAAATCCCCCCTCCTCCGCCGCCGGCGCAGGCTCCGGCCCCGGCTTCGACTCCCCCGCTGCCACAATCCAGCACTTCCAGAGTGAGGGTCGCCGTCGCCATCACCGCCTCCAGCAGCATCGCCCTCTGCGCTCTTCTTTTTGCGGGCTTCTTCTTCCTCGCCCAGCGCCTCCAGGTCAGAGTCGGCGATGGCGCCCTCCCCGAGCGCTCAGATTCGGCACCTAAGGGTCAGACCGCGTCGGGCGGAATTGTTGACGAGAATGGGCTGGACGCCATCTACTGGCGCGAGTTCAACGAGAAGAGGTGCCCCTTCTGCCATAACGAGTTGGATGCCTCTGAAGTCCGGGAACAAGGCGATAGTGGCGGTGGCGGTGGCGGTGGGGATGCTGATGGATCGTCCCCGGAAAATCCGGGGAGGGTACAAGAAAGGCCGTTGCTTCCCGCCGGCAGCATCAGCTCATCGCAGTCGTTTTCTTCGGAGCAGAGCACGCCGTCTGTGTTCTCCTTTGCCGCCGTCCGAACCGCTGGGAGCGCGAAGCATATGGGTGTTTCCCGCCAGGAATCAGCCACTCGGTCAGCGGGAAGATCGAATTCGGAGTCTTCGTTATCATCGGCAGCGCTACCGCCTCCGTCTCTTCCTCCCCATCGACCGACGATGACATCAATCGCGGCCTCTGTGCCCCTGCCAGCTTCGGAATCAAACGCGCCTCCACCTCGACAACCACCGGCGACGACCAAATCGAGCGCGGCCCCTCCAGCACCTCCTCCCCCACCGGTCGCGAAATCAATTCCCGCGGGCCCACCTCCACCACCTCCTCCTCCAGGGAAAACCCCACCCGCAGCTCCATCACGCCCTCCATTGCCTCCGCCGGCCCCACCAACCGGCGGCGGCCGTACAGCCATCGGCCCCTCAGCGATGCCGCCGCAGTCGTCGGCCGCGGCGGCGGCGAAGAAGCTGAAACCGCTTCACTGGGACAAGATGAACCCGGACAACGCCCAACACTCCATGGTCTGGGACAAGATCACGGACGGTTCATTCAGGTAAACACTCGCTCAATGAATGATCAATCATCTGTTTGTCGAAATGCCCCACTCAGTTTCCAGTACATTTGTCATACGTACAACCTTGAACAGGAGACCTCACTTTAGGTACAACAAACCACCAACTTACGATTGATTTAGGAGAACAAATCTGGATCAGGAAAAATTTCATGTCTCAACAACCTACAATTACAAACTATGAATTGCTTTCAAAAAAAAAAAAAAAAAGTAAACCAACACGCAATGGAAATGATTTACTCTCTTTTAAATCGAAGAATTCAACTGATCGAACAGATCCATCTTTGCCTGTCTGTTTCTTGTTAATTCTCTACAAGTTTGAAGATTTCATATTGCTTAGCTGACATGGTTTTTGACCTAATCCTCTTAAGACCTGGTGTTAGCGCCAGCGGACAGGAGGCTGATATAACATTAAGAATGTCCTGCTTGTTGCATGATAATGATAATCTTTTCATTATTATTTGGATGTTGAGCTGGTTTAGTAGAATATTATAATCCATAAGATTGTGCAGGGACAAGTTGTGTTTCTTGCGTACTTAAATTACATGTACCAGTCTGGTGCATGTGTAGATTGAGAGAGTTGAAAACTTGAAGTGCATTCAATATTTATATGAACTGCTTGTGTGATTGGAGATTGCATTTTGTTTAGTCAAGACTTGCCGTTTTTCTAAAGTCGAATGGGAACCAAGTCAATTCCCTCGACTGAGTCGATGTGTTCATCTAAGTCAACGATTAAATTTCTAACTCTTCTCGTTAATGTTCGACTTAGAAAAAGTGTTTAATTTCTTTGTACCCGTAACAGCACTGTTACATTGATATATGTTTTTTTTTTTTTTACTCTGTTACAGATTCGATGAGGACATATTGGAAGTCCTGTTTGGCACGATGGCCACCAACCGGAAGTCCCCCGCCGGCGGTAAAGCTGGCGGTGCTTCCGGCAATTCCGGCCCCAGCACGCAGACAACCGTGATCTCCTTTCTGGACCCGCGCAGGTCGCAGAACATCGCTATCGTCCTCCGCTCACTGTCCCTGAGCCGCTCGGACATCCTCGACGCCCTCGTCGAGGGCCGCGGCCTCCCCGTTGAAGTCCTCGAGCGCCTCACCAAGGTAGCCCCTACCGAGGAGGAGGCGGCGTTGATCCGTAGCTACGACGGCAACCCCGGCAAGCTCACTGAAGCGGATTCCTTCCTCTTCCACATCCTCCGCGCTGTCCCCTCCCCGTTCGCCCGCTTCAACGCCATGCTCTTCCGGGCCAACTACGAGCACGAGGTGGCGCAGCTGCGGCAGTCGCTCCAGACGATGGAGGCGGCGTGCAAGGAAATGAAGACCCGCGGCCTTTTGCTCAAGCTACTGGAAGCGGTCCTCAAAGCCGGCAACCTCATGAACGCCGGCACGGCCCGTGGCAACGCCCAGGCCTTCAACCTCTCCGCCCTCTGCAAGCTCTCCGACGTGAAGAGCGCCGACGGGAGCACGACGCTGCTGCAGTTCGTGGTGGAGGAGGTCGTCCGGTCGGAGGGCAAGCGGCTTGTTGTCAAACGCAACCATAGCTTCGGCCCGACGACCCTGGACCGCACCACGAGCCACAGCGGCGCCTCCGGAACGAGGGAGGAAAGGGAGAAGGAGTACATCAAGCTGGGCTTGCCCATCGTCGGGGGGATCAGCGACGAGTTCTCCAGCGTCAAGAAGGCGGCCAGCATCGACCCCGACGCCCTCGCAGGTACCTGCTCCTCTCTAACCGCCCGCCTGGCTGAGATTCAGCAGTTCCTGGGCACGTGCGGCAACGACGGGTTCACGAGGGAGATGCGGGAGTTCGCGGCGGCGGCGGCGGAGGATCTGCGGGCGGCGAGAGCAGAGCAGGGGCGGGTGATGGAGCTGGTGAGGGGCGTCACGGACTACTACCAGCCGGGATCCTCCAGGGCGAAGGGAAGCCACCCGATGCTGCTGTTCGTCATCGTGAGAGACTTCTTGAACATGGTCGACAAGACCTGCGTCGACATCGCCCGCAACCTGCAGACGAAGAAGAAGCCGCAGCAGGCGGAAGCGTCGGGGAGTCAAAGGAAACCAGTGGCGCGGTTTCCCTGCTTGCCGCCGAACTTCTTGTCGGAAAATCCCAAGTCGGAATCGAGCAGCGACGACGATGAGGCCGGATCGTGACAGGGGATCGAGACAACGATCACAAGGACAAAGGCCTGTTAAGCATTCGATTATTGGCAGCATTGATTCTTTTTTTAGAGAAATTTTTAAATTCGTCTCGAATGTTGTTCATGCAAATTAATGCCGTGATTAAAATATAAATTTTGTACATTTGTACATCAATTCCCAATATGATTAAAACGAACTTGTGATGGATTGTCCTCAGAATTTATTTGTGGTTTTTGATTTATTTGATACGCGGGATGAGTCGGTCACGTAAAAAAAATCATTTTTTTTTTTGGAAAATTTGTATGCAACGTCTAATGAGTAATAAAATTTTGCATCCAATCCTATTAATAAAATTTTTTATTTTTACTCTAATCAAATATAATGGATACTAATTTATTTAGTTATCTTAAATATTTTTAGTTATAAAAAATTAAAAAATAAATATAATTCTTCTTAAATTCAACATATTAAATTAATTTAGTATATTTTCTATCAAATTTAACAGGACTATTTTTCCATCTCAATTGAATGAAATTATATTCATTTTTAGATTTTTTATATTAAAAAAATATGAGGGGCAATTTTGATAGAAAATATACTTTATTCTAATTTAAAGTGTTGAATTTAAGAGTTATTATACCCATTTTTTGATTTTTTGTACCTAAAAAATCTGAAGGACAATTAGAAAATATATACCTAAAAAGCCATACTCAATTTAATAGAAAATATATACGATTCTAATTTAAAGTGTTAAATTTAACAGAAATTATACCTATTTTTGGGCATTTTGTAACTAAAAAATAAAATATGAAGAACAATTTTGATAGAAAATATACTTGATTCTAATTTAAAATGCTGAATTTAAAAGAAATTATACTCATTTTTTAACTTTTTGTACTTAAAAAAAATCTGAGGGACAATTAGATAATGATATTTGTAGTAAGGAGTTAAAGTAAATAAAATTTTATATACATTAAATGGAAATAAAATTTTTTAGAAATGAAGATTACATGCAAAGTTAATTTTGTGATTAGATATTTTTCTTTAATTTACTTTTTTTATATACAATTTACCAACAATAAATAATAAAAATAATAAAATTCTATATAAAAAACTTATTAAAGCAAATGGACACTTGGCAAAAATTAAAAGGACGCCTTTATCTTTTAGATTTTTTCCAATGTGCATTTTAATAACTTTTTTATCAAAAAATATTTTATTCCACTGTATAATTATTCCACTGTGCTTCAATTTTCATTTAGATATTCACAATTACGATGCATTTTATAGAAATCTTTTCCTAAATAAGATTTGTAATTAAGAGATACTGTACTTTTAGGTCATCCATCATGAGTACTTTTCGATTTACCGACCGGTAGAAAACTTTTGTGGAGTCGAATTGGTCACCCCAGATTAGGGGTGACAATTTTCCCCATGGGTTCGGGGCCCCGTGGGAAAAACCCGAAACGGGGATAGGTTTGGGGAGTTAATTTGGGTATGGGTTCGAGTTCGGGTTTAGGGATTTTTAAAATCCTCGAAATTAAATCGGGGTGGGTATGAGTATGCTATCCCATCTCCGAACCCGCCCCGATTTTAATAATAATAATAATAATAATAATATAAGTGAGATAAAAATAAAATCCCTAATTCCTAAACAGTAAACCTACACCATTCACCCATTTTACATTTCGACGCCGCCATCCCTTCGTCGCGTCAATCTCCGTCGACGCCGCTCCCTTCATTGTGTCGATCTCCGCCGACGTCGCTCCCTTCGACATGGCAATGCCTTCAGCCTCCCTAGTCTCCCGTCATCGTTGATCACTCCCTACCTCCCGTCCAAGTTTGATCTTTGCTCTAGTTTCCCATCGACGTCGTCAACCTACACATCCTCCGATCCTTGTATATTATCAACACTTGCTCCAGTCGTCAGTGAGGTGAGTCATATTTCAAGTTTTTGTCATCAACACTTGTTAGCCAAAGTCGTTAGAATCATTGTTCTCACCTCGATGCACATGTTCTTTCAGATGGAAAGGAGAATCTAGCAAGATTTTCCTTCTTTCCATCTTGATCAAGGGTGAAATAAGACCTCATTGCTGAATGTTTCACAAATTAAGCAGTTAATGGCTTTGCTTTGTTAGAGGAATCACTATTGCTAATTAAATAATCAATCCATGTTGCTTTGGCATAAAAACATGATGTTAATGGTTATGCTAAACTTTATTTATTTAAAATTTTAGTAGCTCAACCACTTTCACAGCTAGGAACGCAAACAAGCGTGGCAACGGTAGTGAATTAATGATGTCTTTTTTTCTCTTTTACTTGTCTGATAAAAGAAGACAATTAATTAAGGATATATACTCTATGATAGATTAAGATTGTGCTGCTTTTATAATGATTAAGGATATTAATCAATTAAGAAGACTTTTCTTTAAAAGTATGTTCCTAAAAAAATCTCATCTATAACATTACTTTGTTTTATTAATGTAGGGATTATGTGAATGAGTAGAATATGATTTTTTGATATTATGATATATCCTTTCAGATGGAAATTAATGATAACGAGGTTGAGGGTACTATGCAAACAACTCCAACTGTGGGAAGTGAAGTTCATGCAGCGACTGAATCACATTCGCAAAATGAGAGTGTTCCAATCGAGGCAAACGAAATAACTCTAAATAACACTTTAGATATTGAAATTTCGGGTACAGATGGTGAAAAGAAAAGAAAATTTAGATCTATTGCATGAGATCATTTCAAGAAAAAATTAATTGAAGGAAAATGGAAAGCGGTCTGCAATAATTGTAAAAAGACCTTAGGTGGTGAGACTAAGAATGGTACCAAGCATTTACTTGACCACATGAAAACATGCTTGCACAAAAAATAGAAGACCGTACAACAATCTCTATTGCAGCCAACAAAATCCAATGATGGGACAACGCAACTTGGGACATACCATTTCAACCAAGATCAAGCAAGGGCAGAGCTTGCAAATATGATTATATTGCATGAGTACCCATTATCTATGGTTGATCATGTTGGCTTTAGAAGATACTCTTATGCATTGCAACCAATATTTAAAGTTGTTTTCCGGAACACATCAAGACTGACATCATGAAGATATTTGAGTATGAAAGAAATAAAACAATAAAATTATTAGACTCAAATGCTAGTCGGATAGCGTTGACAACTGATATGTGGACGACAAGTAATCAAAAAAGAGGATTCATGGCCATCACTTCACACTTCATCGATGTTTCATGGAAATTACAAGGTCGGCTTGTCAGGTAAATTTTTTTCTCTTTAACTTTATACTTGCATTTACCATTAATAGTGTTACTATTATCATTACAATGTATTATATTGCTTAGATCCTCGCAAATGCACTTGTTGATTGCCTCTTGGATTGGAACTTGGATCGTAAGTTATCTACTTTAACCGTTGATAATTGCACAACTAATAATGCTATGATTGAGCTTATTCTGGACAAGCTTATTCTGGACAAGCTTCCTCCGAGTTCACTTATCTTAGAAGGAAAATTATTTCACATGCGGCGTTGTGCCCATATTTTGAATTTTGTTGTGAGGGATGGATTAGAATTAATCAGTGATAGCATTGAAACAATTCGTTATAGTGTCGCATTTTGGACAACAACACCAAAAAGAGATGAAAAATTTATTGAAACAGCTCGACAATTGAAAGTTCCAAGCACAAAGAAACTAGAACTTGATTGCAAAACACGATGGAACTCTACATATTTAATGCAAGGAGATCAATAGCGTTACAAATTTTATAAGCAAATAATAACAAAAATAATTGAATCAATCAAAGTAGCACAACAAAAAATATAAATTACTTGAACAGATTCAATAGTAAAGCAATGTGGGCATGCAAAGAACTTATCTATAAATTAAGCATGCATGTAGTACATTAACCAAACTAGAAGTATATACATGCACATCAATCTTATTTCTAGTCTTCCCTTTCCACAAAGCTTCCGGAGGTGGGGAAACTGTTAGGACCAAAAGTAGCTAGAGGGGGGAGGAGGGGGTGCGCTTCGTTGCTTGGCGTTGCTTGTTTCTTCTTGGATGTGCAGCGGAAAATACAGAAACAAATACAACCACGCTAACACTAGGATTTTACTTGGTATCCACCTCCAAAGGAGGTGACTAATCCAAGGATCCACACCACGCACGCACCCTCCACTATGAAACACTCCTTTTCGGTAACTACCGAGGGCGGAGAAGCCCTACAAGACTCTCAGTACAAGAAGAAGAAAGGGTAGTAAAGATTAAGTAAAAGCTTACAAGAAATGCAGTGAAAAACCCTAACCCTAACTTCTTCCTCTTGCAATAGATCCGCCTCTTGACTTGGAAAGCCTCCAAGAACCTTCAAGAACTGGCGATCACGTGCTTGTAGAGAGCTGTGGAGGAGCTGGAATGAATCTGAGAAGAGCTTGTGAAGAGATACCGAAGACCACGCTCGCCTGCGGCTTTAAACCCGACGCAACGGTCAGATCCCGATCGATTCAAATGTTCCGAATCGATCGGGGAGGCTTTGGATCGATCCACGGATCGATCCGGCGCCTATCGAAAGCGCTGGATCGATCCACGGATCGATCCGGCGCTTATCGCAGCATCGTCCCGATCGATCGGCCGATCGATCGGGACCTCGATCGATCCACGGATCGATCCGAGCTTCGAAGAATGGATCGATCCATCGATCGATCTGGATCGATCCACGGATCGATCCGACTTGGTTTTGCCCAAAACCAAGTCCCAAACCTCCTAACCAACATCCGGTCAACCTTGACCTGTTGGTACATCATGCCTCGCATCTGGTCACTCCCTTGACCTGCCAGGACTCCCCACCAAGTGTCCGGTCAATCCCTTTGACCCACTTGGACTTTTACTCGTCGTGCCAAGTATCCGGTCACTCCATTGACCTACTTGGACTTCCACCAGATGTCTGGTCAACCTTGACCCATCTGGACTTCCTTCCTTGCCAAGTATCCAGTCAATCCCTTTGACCTACTTGGACTTCCCAACACCAGATGTCCGATCATCCTTGATCCATCTGGATTTCCTTCCTTGCCTGGCTTCACTCACCAGGAATTTCACCTAGCTTCACTCACTAGGGTTTTCCATCTGCCTAGCTTCACTCACTAGGACTTTCACCTGGCTTCACTCACCAGGATTTCCTTCTGCCTAGCTTCACTCACTAAGACTTTCCATCTGCCTAGCTTCACTCACTAGGACTTTCACCTGGCTTCACTCACCAGGATTTCCTTCTGCCTAGCTTCACTCACTAGGACTTTCCATCTGCCTAACTTGCCAGTTAGGACTTCCCAGTCAAGTATCCAGTCAACCTTGACCTACTTGACTCTTCTTCAATCAATATCTTATTGTCAAACATCTAAACCCTAACCAAGACTCAGCTTGGTTAACCAGGTCACCCTTGACCTGAGGGATATTGCACCAACAATCTCCCCCTTTTTGATGTTTGACAATACCACAATAACACTTACAATCCCACATGTAAGTTAGGCTAATCCTATAGCCTCCTTCTTCATGCCACTAGGTAATGAACCCATAAATTAAGCTTTTCATTCTCCTCCTAAGAGGGCAAACTCCCTCTAGGTAATGAAAACCTAACTTACTTCCTTTCATTCTCCCCCTATTGGCACACATCAACCCCTTACAAAAAAAACATCAACCCGTCTTTGGACACACATCAACCTATGCTCCAATTTTGGGCACACTTCAACAACTCCATTTGTTGAAGACTCTCCCCCTGAAGAGTTGCTCATCGTGATCACAATTTCACTCATGTGATCAACTCAATATTGAAGGTCCCATACCCTTCATTATCCTTAACTTCTCACTCAATGTTGACAAATACCCAACCTTGAGCATTTTCAACCACTTGAGTTGCCACTTGAAATGATGAGGATATCCACTCCCCATTTATCCCCATTTCAAGTTTAAATGCTCAACCTTGAGCAAGTTCACAACAGAAGGTTAACCACCTTCCAAGGTTCATGAAAAATAATTTTCATGTCTTTAAAGAGTCCCTCCCCCTAAAGACATGGTGGTAACTTCTGTCATTGCACCAACAATGACTTGGAATCCCTAAACCTTTAGGAAACCCAGATTTAGAAGTTTTGAGGTTCAAATGTTCAAAATTTGAAACAAACCTCAACCTAAACTTCAATGAAGTCTTCCTTTACCATTCCATCCTTGTTTTCAACACGAAAACACCCTTTTTTATGTATACAAATGTATTTTAAGGGTTTGGAATGGTTACCTAGACTAAAATAGGTTCAAAGTGCTGAAATCAGGCTTTCGCAAAATCAGCAACTTGGATCGATTGGAGTTGGGTTCCAATCGATTGAACCTTTTCGAATCGATCCACCGATCGATTCAGACTACTGAATCGATCGGCTGATCGATCCAGAGCCACTCGTGCGAGATTGCTTCCGAATCGATCCATGGATCGATTCAGCACTCCAATCGATCCATGGATCGATCGAGACTCGATAGTTGCTGAAATTCCATTTCAGTCATCAGAAACCCTAGAAAATTCTACAAAATCCAAAAATTATGAAATTTCGTGTAGACATTGTTTAGGGCATATATTATCAAGGAAAATAGTTTTCTATGAAAATACATCATATTTTCAAAGATTGACACAAACTTGAAAACTTGCAAAAACTTTAGTGTTTTCTTCAAGTTTGTGTCTAACTATTCAATGGTGATTACTATCAAAAGATAGCCTTCACCAAGGTTTTCCAAAAACATTTTAACAACATTTTCAAAACCAATATCCCATCATGTTCCTTGGGCATAATGCACATGACTTGTACATTAGCTTTCCCAATGATGGGAAAACACATAACTATGTGTTTTGATGAACCTAAAACTCAAAAGAATGCACTAAATCAACATTTTGAGTTTTGTTCATCTTCCTAACATCTCACTTGTATCTAATGTGCACTAAAACACATACAAGTCATCTTATAGTCCTTGTGAGATGCAAGATTTTGGTTTTGCCCTATTCTAGGGATCATGCATATCTATCTAGGCATTTCAAAGATATTAGACATCCACCTAGGATGTCACTTGTTAATAAGTGTTGTTAAATGCCATTTATCCTTAATTACAAGAAATTAAACTAATGCATGATAATGTTATGGCATACATCAAAAGGAAATAATTTTCAAAAGAAAATATCCTATAACTACATGATGTATGAATGTCATGACATGGTATTTTGTATTTTCATAATAAGTCATGAATGCAAAAGTAGACATGATGTCATGGCATATGATGGGCAAACAATCATGGAAAGATTTAGCATAAATAAAATATACCTAGATTAACTATCTAAGTATCCTTAAAACCTTAGCTAAACTTACAACTTAAACCTAGATTGCCCTTAAGTGCGTCAAGAAAACGCCAAAACCTAAATTGGCATTTCTAATTCCCTTGATTAATTTATGCCAATTGAAATTAAGCATATTCCTCAAATGTTGGCATATTTCATTTTTCCACAAGAGTAGCACTTTAAAGTTAAGGCCCGGATTGCCTTAAATTTCCTAAGAACATACCAAAATCCCAACTTGGTAGCTCTTATGAATTTCCCAATATGTGCCTTTTAAGATTAAAATCAAATTTTCACCACTAGGCACATTTTACTCTTTCAAGGAGTAAATAATAGTTCCATTTCATTTTCAAAGGTTAACAAAAACCTTGAAAATGCTCCTTGAGTGTCAATTTCCTCAAAGTTGGGTTAACTACCCTTCTAATTGGAGTTGACACTCTCTAACCCATTTATGGGGTAGAGAAGATGCTCCTAGGAACCCAACACCTATTGGTGCTCCTTGGATGCTCTAGGTACTCACTAGGGATAACTTCCCTAGATACCTTCCTAGTGACCTTGTTGGGCTTCTTAGAAGCCTTGGTCACATTTTCTAGGTCAACCCTAGGATAGCCTCCTTGTGACCTTGTTAGTGACTTTCTTAGACTTCTTAGAAGTCTTAGTCACTTGGTTGCAAAAATACTCTAGGGATGACTTCCTAGTATTCTTGACTTGACCACTAAACCTAGGGTTTGTTCCATAACTATATGGAACCCTATGATAACTAGGCACATCCTTCTTAGCCTTTGGTTTGTATCCCAAACCTCTATGGCTATTTGATGGCTTTGACTTTCCTAGCCCTAGGTTTTGCTCATTTTGCCCTTTTAGGATATTTTCCATCCTTTTTAAGGCCTTTTCCATTTTATCAAGTCTTGATCTCAAGACTTGATTTTCTATCATTAAATCCTTAGAATTTGGTTTTTCATTAAGTCCATGAGCATTTTGGTTTCTAGGCTTGTATCTAAAATCCTTAGAGTTATTGCCTAGACTTTTACCTACATTCCTAACCCTAGGAGTGATAGTCTTAGCATGTAGGGCCACATGCTTTTCCTTAAAGCCCTCATGCTTTCTATTCTTATGGTAAATTGCATTAAAATGATAAAAATTAGAACTATCATGCTTTTTACCATTTTGCAAAGGAATAGGCTCAATGAAAGTTACCTTCCTTTTTACCTTGGAGGCTCCCCCTTGACTAGTGCCTCCTTGAGCCTTGACCTTCTTCTTCCCCTTGGGGCATTGACTACGATAATGCCCCTTTTGATTGCAAGAGAAGCATATAATATGCTCCTTGCTCTTCTTTGTGTTGGGGATGGTCTCCTTGGGCTTCACCTTGCCCTTTTGTGCCACTTGGCCCTTCTTCTTGGCTAATTTAGGGCACTTGCTCTTGTAGTGCCCATGTTCCCTACATTCAAAGCATATAATATGATTTTTATTATTAATTGAAATATTTATACCTTTGCTTGTAGGGGTGGAATCTTTTTCTTTGGATCCGGAGGTAGAAGCTTCCTCTTGATCGGACCTTGATTCTCCTCCATTTGATTTTTCTTGACTTATGGAGGTAGAAGCTTCTTCCTCCTCTTCTTCTCTTGACCCGGATGTAGAAGCTTCTCCTTCTTCTTGATCCGGCGTCACCAAGGATTGCTCCCCCTCAATCCTAGAGGTGGAGGCTTCATCATCTTGAATATGAAACAAGGAGTATGCTCTCTCCTTGTTCCCTTCGTTGCATTCCCTTGAGGATGAAGCTTCTTGGATTTTTTCTTCTTCGGAGGTTGAGCATCTCTCAACCTCGGAATCCTCCTCTTGGTCTTGCTCCAAAGAGTCTCCCTCTCTTGATTCTTCTTGATCTCGTACAGTGGAGGGGATCTCTTCATGAAGCTTGGCCAATTTGCTCCAAAGCTCCTTGGCATCTTCGAATTCTCCAACTTGAGCCAAGATGTGGCTAGGCAATAAGTTGACCAAAAGCTTGGTCACTTTGTCATTTGCCTCGCCCCTTTGAATTTGCTCCGAGCTCCATCTGCTTTTCTTTAGAAGCTTGCCCTTGGAGTTCGTTGGAGCTTTGAAGCCTTCCATTAGAGCAAACCATTGCTCTATCTCCATCATAAGAAAGTTTTCGATTCTTGATCTCCAAGAATCAAAACTTGTGGAAGTGTATGGTGGAGCCACCCTTGTGTCAAATCCAAGTCCATCTTGGAATTGCATCTTGAAGTTGAGCTTGATGAAGTCTTGAACTTGAAGAATTTGCTCCAACTTCTTCACCCTCTAGCTTTTCTTGATATGCTTGACCCTTCCGGCGATGATTCCGGTGAAGAGCGGCCTTGCTCTGATACCACTTGTTAGGACCAAAAGTAGCTAGAGGGGGGGTGAATAGCTCGTCGCGTGCTCGTCGCTTGGCGTTGCTTGTTTCTTCAAGGATATGCAGCGGAAAATACAGAAACAAATACAACCACGCTAACACTAGGATTTTACTTGGTATCCACCTCCAAAGGAGGTGACTAATCCAAGGATCCACACCACGCACGCACCCTCCACTATGAAACACTCCTTTTCGGTAACTACCGAGGGCGGAGAAGCCCTACAAGACTCTCAGTACAAGAAGAAGAAAGGGTAGTAAAGATTAAGTAAAAGCTTACAAGAAATGCAGTGAAAAACCCTAACCCTAACTTCTTCCTCTTGCAATAGATCCGCCTCTTGACTTGGAAAGCCTCCAAGAACCTTCAAGAACTGGCGATCACGTGCTTGTAGAGAGCTGTGGAGGAGCTGGAATGAATCTGAGAAGAGCTCGTAAAGAGATGCCGAAGACCACGCTCGCCTGCGGCTTTAAACCCGACGCAACGGTCGGATCCCGATCGATTCGAATGTTCCGAATCGATCGGGGAGGCTTTGGATCGATCCACGGATCGATCCGGCCTGCGATAAGCGCTGGATCGATCCACGGATCGATCCGGCGCTTATCGCGCGACAGTCCCGATCGATCGCCCGATCACGTCGCGACCTGGATCGATCCACGGATCGATCCGAGCTTCTGAGAAGAACGGATCGATCCACCGATCGATCCACGATCTGATCGATCCACGGATCGATCCAAGACTTGGTTTTTGCCCAAACCAAGTCCCAAACCTCCTAACCAACATCCGGTCAACCTTGACCGTTGGTACATCATGCCTCGCATCCGGTCACTCCTTGACCTGCCAGACTCCCACCAAGTGTCCGGTCAATCCCTTTGACCCACTTGGACTTTTACTCGTCGTGCAAAGTATCCGGTCACTCCATTGACCTACTTGGACTTCCACCAGATGTCCGGTCAACCTTGACCCATCTGGACTTCCTTCTGCCAAGTATCCAATCAATCCTTTGACCTACTTGGACTTCCCAACACCAGATGTCCGATCATCCTTGATCCATCTGGATTTCCTTCCTTGCCTGGCTTCACTCACCAGGACTTTCACCTAGCTTCACTCACTAGGGTTTTCCATCTGCCTAGCTTCACTCACTAGGACTTTCACCTGGCTTCACTCACCAGGATTTCCTTCTGCCTAGCTTCACTCACTAGGACTTTCCATCTGCCTAGCTTCACTCACTAGGACTTTCACCTGGCTTCACTCACCAGGATTTCCTTCTGCCTAGCTTCACTCACTAGGACTTTCCATCTGCCTAACTTGCCAGTTAGGACTTCCCAGTCAAGTATCCAGTCAACCTTGACCTACTTGACTCTTCTTCAATCAATATCTTATTGTCAAACATCTAAACCCTAACCAAGACTCAGCTTGGTTAACCAGGTCACCCTTGACCTGAGGGATATTGCACCAACAGAAACTTTATAGAAAAAGAATCTAAAAAGATAAGTACAATCAAACAAAATATGGCAATACAAAAACAAATAAAAATATTACTCTAGGTGTTGATGATCATAAATGAAGTGCGGATTGTAGCGTGTCATAGTACAGAAGACGAGAGTGCACGAGCATAAGAGATTAAGAGAAGAGTGAATTAATTATCTTGAAACTCTATTCGAAGCTCTTTATATAGTGCTTGTCAGGTCGCTTGAAGACTTCTTGGTCACATGTATTCATGTTGACGTAGCTACAACTTCTATCCATGAGATAATGCTAACAAAGTTCTCCAATAGATCAGACGCCTTTCGATTACCTGGTAAAGGGTGAAATTTGATTTTAACCAAACTCACTCAAATTGCTGATTAACTTTATCTCCATCGCTTGGAAATTACTCTGGTCGTCTATATTCTTCAGTCGCCCCAATTATCCAGATATGGTCTCCTGGACCCTTTAAAATATGTTCATCAAGAGTTATTACCAATCAGTCATCCCGAACTCCCTCCGGTCATTTGAACCATCGAATATGCTTCCCTTCAATGATTACACGTAATGAATAAAATAAAACAAAATTAAAGTTACATGCACTTACGTTGGATCTAGATGTTCAGCTCATAGTTGATCCATCTAAATTGAGTTGCCAAGATACACCTTCTAGTTGATTCCACTTGAACTTATTTGCCAAACATCAGCTCCTAGCTTACTCCACTTGGATTTCATATACCAAGCTTTATCTCCCAGCGTACTCCACTTTGACTTCATCTGTCAAGGTTTAGCTCCCAGCTTATTCCACCTGGACTTCATATGTTAAGTTTCAACTCCTAGCTTATTCCACTTAGACTTTGTTTGCCAAGATTCAGCTTCCAGCTTACTCTCCTTAGACTTCATTCACCTAACTCCCAACTAGAACTTTCTTGCTAGTTTCCAACAAAGACTCAACATATACTTAATTTCCAATCAGGACTTCAGACGTTAAGCTTCACTCAATAGGACTTTGTCAGTACCTAGCTTTACTCACTAGGATTTTTCTATTTGTCCAGTAACTTACTCATGCACACTTGATATTAATTCATTAGATCATAACAAACTTAACTTTAACCTTAGTTATATATCTAAACTTCTAAGTTAAAAGTTGTGTTCCCAGTACCAATAAGTCTTATATAGCTGACAAGAGAGAATATTCATATGGTTTGATGCGTTGGCCACGCGGGTTGTCGTACGCATCATGTACCCCCCCCCCTCCCCCCACACACACACACGTGAGGAGGGGAGTCGATTGGTGGGATGATGTGCGGTCGAGCGCTAGAAGGGACAATGGTTGTGTCGTACATTTGGCGTAGTTGGGTCGTTGGCCATGTGATTCCTATTGACAATCTTGTCGTCGGAGATGGAGAAGAAATTGTTGAATTAATATTATAATTTAAGTTCAACTTATCTATTGAGTAGTTTGAGCGGATAATCTCAGACTGCTAAGCAGGGAAGGAAGAGATACTTGGATGACTACTGAGCTATCTTGTATGACCAAGTTGTTGAGTCAGCCGAGTGCTCTAAGTGTTGAGTTAGCCGAGTGTCGTGGTGAGAAAGGATGATGTTGAGTCCTACATGAAGGAAAAAAATAAATAGATAGAAAATGTCCTTATATTGTTTCCATTGAATTAGAAAACCATATAAAAAAATACAAATGTTTAAATTTTAAAATTCAAATCACAATTAGATTTTTGTATCTGATTCTCCAATATGACTCCACAAGATAGACCTCTGGGAGGAGAGACCAATCTTAGTCATAAACTGTCGGAAACGTATGTGGGGTAATAGTTTGGTGAGAGTATTTGCTAGTTGATCCTTAGAAGACATATGTGTAACTCGGAGATCACCATTGTGAATTTATCCATGAATGAAATTATAGTTGAGAGCCACATGCTTCATACGAGAGTGGAACACTAGATTAGATCCTACAACAAAAACCCTCATAGACATCAGTGGAACAACAACGGTTTTAAGCAAAAACCGATTTCTTTGAGTATTTTACACCAGTTTTTCCAAAAACCGGTGTCTATGAGCGCAGATTTTCGCTCATAGACATCGGTTTTTTAGGCGATGTTTATAAGCGTCCGTTTTTTCGTTAATAGACACCGATTTTAACATCGGTTTTTAAAATCTGATGTCTATGATAATTTTCCCTCCAATACTTAGCTAAAATTTTCAACTCTTCCCTCTAACCTAACCCTATATGATGTCGTCTACGGGAGGCAGAGAGAGAGAGCCGTCTTCGGGCGACTCACCTTCTCCGCCTCTATCTTCTCCTCCCCTCCCATCGCCGACCCAATCTCGACCTCCTTTATTCTCCCAATTCGAAGCAGACAGAAACAGAGATCGGAGATCTGTGCTTCCGATTCACCGCTCGATCCGCCAAGATGCAGATAGGTTCCGAGAAGGTGTCGTCCCTTGATCTCTTGTCGGTCGTCGTCGCCTCCCTCTCCGACAGATATGGGCTAACGATAAGCCCAAAGTGTCTAATGTAGGAGGAAGAGGAAGCTGCTAACGATCAGCAAAACCAGACGCAAAGGTGTCTCCGTTTTTTTTTTGTTTTTACTCCTCTGCCCTTTGCGATTGTTTGTTCGACTACCTTTGAATCTTCAGCAGTTTGATGATCTCCTGTTCTCTATGCAGAGGTTGATGTCGTCGACGGTGGAGCATGATTACATAGGTCTGTCGGAGCGGAACTCCTCTGCCGGCGGAGTCGAGGGAGGGGTTCTGAACCTCAAGGCCACGGAACTCAGGTTGGGGCTGCCTGGGTCGGAGTCGCCCCACCGCGTGGAGAAGATCGGGCTCACCCTGGATTTGCTCCCCAAGAGCTTCGTCTCCGGTGCCAAGAGGGGGTTCTCCGACGCCAACGATGGGGGCGGGATGTGGGGATTTGCCGCCGAAGGTGGCAGATCTGAAGTGAACTCGGTAAAAGGTGGCGGCTTGTTTTCGGGGAGAGGGGAGGTTGCGTCCGGTGGCAGTGCAGGGCAGCTTTCTGGGCAAGGGAATGTGGGGAAGGACCTAGCGGTGAAAGCGGCTGGGCAGGAGCGGAAGGTCACCCCGAAGGGCTGTGGTTCTGTTGGGAATGATAGTCCGGTAGCTCCTGCAGCGAAGTAAGTGTGATAAAAATGATCCTAGATTTTTCTTTCATAGATTCATAAATCTTCATGCGTTCTGGTTTCTATTTTTTGTTTCTTTTTTTCCCCCTTTTGGCATAGGTTGGATCTTTTAATCGAATTTGTTATAATTTCCCTCGCCGTTTCACTGATTTTTTTTCTTTTTCTTGTTTGCTCTTCGCTGTTTTTCCCCTTCTTCCTTACGTTCGGTGAAAATAGAGTCTTTTTTGGGTGCACAAACGTAGAATCTGGGTGACATCCGTTTGGTGGTTTGTGGTTCAACAAGGGTTTGCAATGGTATAAACTCTGCCATTCATTTAATAGGAAGAATCGATTTTTTTCTCGGCGCCAAGATCTTTGTATCCATGAAATGACATTACTAAGCAAGGAATTTAATCAATTACTTTATGTAAAATATTATGTATGCTTTTGAGAGACTAAGATCTTCCCTTGAACGTTAACATATGTATTCAAGTTTTGTCTACTTCTGGGTTTCTAGACTCGAGTGTTTTGATACTGAAATCATAAAGTAATTTAATCAATTACTTTATGTTCAATTGTAAACCATAACACTTTGGAACAGACATGAGATGCATATTTTTTCCATAGACCTACTGCCAAATTATCTTCTACTTAATTGATCATGTACGATACAGATGTAATTAATTATATAGATGGGATTTTTAGTTTGTTTCTGTTATGCTGAAAGAAGTTAGAACATTGAACATGTAACGGGCATGCATATGGCAGAGCACAGGTGGTTGGTTGGCCACCAATCCGTAGTTATCGGAAGAATACTATGATTACAAATCCATCTAAGGTTAAAGATGATGCTGATGGAATACAAGGGCAAGGGTGTCTTTATGTGAAGGTTAGCATGGATGGAGCTCCTTATCTGAGGAAAGTTGATCTCAAAATATACAAAAACTATAAGGAACTTTCATCAGCACTTGAGAAAATGTTCAGCGGCTTCACAATTGGTGAGATTTAATTATTCCTTATTATTTGTTTTTTTTTAAATGAAATAGAAAATAACGAAGAATGTTTTTTGTTCAGATATATGTTTCTTTATGCCATTATGTGCAACAATACTCATTTTAACAAATATCAAAACCTTAATTCAATTTTTTCCCATGAGAAAATAAATTAAATCATGGATGGAAGCCTGTCTATCCAAATCAAATTAATTTCGCTGAAACTTAATATGGTGCATATGATTGACTCCTTTCCATTCGAATTCAGGTCGGTGTGATTCTCATGGAATACCAGGCAGAGAGGAGTTATCTGAGAATCATTTGATGGATCTCCTGAATGGTTCTGAGTATGTCATTACTTATGAAGACAAGGATGGAGACTGGATGATTGTCGGTGATGTGCCATGGGCGTAAGTAACCTTATTTGCTTTTCATAGTTCATGTGTTTTCTGTTTCATTAATTCTGTATATTTCTATTTGGACGTAATGTAATCAATTTGTCTTTCTGGTCATGAATTATTTGTTGTCCCTGAAACTTCCATTCACATTCTTTTCTGCTAATTAAATGAAATATTTCAGGATGTTCACAAACTCATGCAGGAGGTTGAGGATCATGAAAGGTTCAGATGCTATTGGACTTGGTCAGTAAAATCCTTTCCTTCACATTTCATTTTCTGGATTTTCGATCTGATATGTAAAGAAGCATCCCTTCATTCCATGTTTTAGTGTGTCCTTAAATGAAGTTTGAGTTTATTGTGCCACAATTAAGTTGCTTGCTTTTGTTCACATTTTCCATGCAACCTCAAGACTAACAAAACTATGATTGTTTCTGTAGCCCCAAGGGCCCTGGAGAAATGCAAGAACCTGAAAAAGAGTATTTTATCATGGACACAATAATCAGATAGCTGTAAGTGTATTTGAGAATGGAAGTTGAAAGGGTTTTAGTATTTGTTATCTACTCTAGAATGTTAATTGTTACATGGATAATTAGACCTTTGATGAGGTATTGACATCATATCGTGTCAGCTATAAAATGTATGTATACATGTCATGGATATCCTTTACACAAGACTCTATTTTTATTATTCTTTGTGTGGGTTTAGCAGTCAATAGAGGCACTGTACTATCAATAATCTTTTCAATTTTGGTGAATGTTGAAGTTTACACCTGTTTTCTTTTTCAGGAGAATGTGGATATTAAAATTTTAACAAATGATGATGTTCTAGGTGATGCAATACCTTATGATTAGCAAGATGCAATGCGCCACCTCTGTTACCAATTCCTTGATTTAATGCCGCCTACGGTATGGATACTTCACCTTGTAATAGTTGTTATTTCTTTCAATTATATTATCCACATTAAATGGTCATTAAATAATACTACATCTGTAATAGGAAGTTGCTGCAATTACATTGGAATTTTAGATCATAAGCTCTACTTTTTTTTCCTTCTTCTAGCACCTCTTGATTTATGATTCAGTTTTTTCTCAGTTTGCCACTTTTCTTTTATGGTCTTTCTTTATGAATTTTATTTTTCAAACCTTTATGAATCTGTTATACATAATCAGTCAAGGAGCCTATGTTATTTATTGATTCACAATACCTGTTATTTTGGTAACTAATATAGTTATACTTTAGATCCAGTCCTACTAAAATTTTCAATTAACAGTCACATTTTCACAATGCGATTTGGTCTTAGTTGCTGTGGTTTTATTTGATCGTATTAACTCATTTATATTTTATTTCTTATTAGTTCTCTGTTTCTTATTCTTGGTTATTAGGGAAGAACAAACCCACAATTTCCTGGTTCACATCCAGTTTCTCTTAACAGGTGTGTCTTTATCCTTGTCAATATATATATATATATATATATATATATATATATATATATATATATATATATATATATATATATATATACATACCTTATTTATTTAACATCTTTAGCCTGACGTGAAAGACAGCTAGTAGTTCATTGTGTTTCAATGTTCAAATCTGCAAAATTATGAATGTATATTTGGATTTTTGGAACAAACAATCTATTGGTTTACATATATTGTGTTTCCATCTAATATTGTGTTTCCATCTTAAATTCCCATGTAACCATGTTTTGGCTGGTTTGCATTTTAGAATGAGCAACCAAAAGCTTTTATCATTCCTTCCCTTTGAAACATTGATGTAAAAGATGTATTTTAAAACATCTCCAGATGTCTGTAACTTTGTGTATTACTATATTTTGCTATGACCTTACTGTTCTAGCCTATGACCTATTTAGTTATCATCTAGTCTCGTGCCATACAATTTTCATTTTTATCCTTCTCTACCAGCTCAAATCCTATTCTTTTCTAGTGATTACAATTTCAATACATGTCTGTGTCATGAATTTCCACTGTATATGCTAAGTGTGTCAAGAGTTATCTCATGTTGCTTTTTCTGGGTGGTGTAGTTGCCGTTTTCTGAAAGGTGGAAACTACTTGAAGAAGAAGTAATTCGACCAAGGAATTATGAGAGAAAGCAATTAGAATCTGACAGCAAGGGACATCCCATTTATAGATATGATATGGAGCCATTTTCAGTATGTAGATGTCAAGATTACATTTGAAGTGCGGTTCTACCTTGATGTGTTAAAAGAATGTTCTACCTTGATTTTGATATCTATTAGCTAGCTTTTGATGTAAAAAAAATGTTTGAGTATTTTATGGATACTGTTGTAAGAAGATTATTTATATAATTTGTGAATATTTGTGTATTTTATGGATATTGTTGAATGAAGAATATTTGTATAATTTGTGAATATTTGTGTATCTTTTTATTATTGTCGGTTTTTCATTGTTTCGGAAATCAAATTTGTGCTGTTAAAAAATATACATATTACATCGGTTTTCCACCGCTGCAAAACCGATGTTATTAACTAATATTACATTGGTCATTTACCGCTGCCAAAACTGGTGTTATTAGCATACAATATTACATCGGTTTTACACCGTTGATGAAACGGTGTCGTTAAGTGATACTACACCGGTTAATAACCGATTTGAAGACCGGTGTCGTTAAGTGATACTACACCGGTTTTAACCCGATGTCTAAAATGGCAGACTTTTAACATCGGCTTCATAGACATCGGTCGAAAATGAAATAGACACCGGTGGAAAACCGATGTCTATGAGGATTTTTGATGACTAGTTTTTTAGGAGGAAGAGAAGCCAAGCTTATTGAGAAGGGAAGATTACCAGCACAGTTCGGCAATCGTGATCATGACTGAGCGATATTCTACTTTTGTATAGGATCGAGCAATAGTGTGTTGTTTCTTGGAGTTGCAGGAAATACTATTTCATCCAAGATAAACAATATACACTCTAGTGGAAAACAATTATTTTTGTTTCGAGCCTTGTTTGCATCTAAGAAGGCACGTAGAGCAAGAAATGATTGACAATGAAGTAAAATATCTTGGTGCCACATATGTATCTTAAAAAGTATTTGACAACATTCCAATGCTCATTAGTTAGGCAATGCATGAATTGAAATAGCTTCTTAACCACATAAGTAATGTCAGGATGAGTAAGAGATAAGTACTGAAGGCTCCCTACTATTTTACAGTATTTAGACAAATAAGAGAGGGTTGTGCCTTCACAAAGTGTAAGGGTAGGCATGGTAGGTAGTGGTGTGAAAATTGGACGAACATTTGTCATCTTGGTCCCAACAAGAAGGTTAGCAATGTAACAACGCTAAGAAAGTGATAAACCCAGTAGATGAGGGAGTACTTCGACATCAAGAAAATAAGTCAAGGTGCCAAGATCCTTAAGAGCATATCGCTTGGCTAGTAGATCAATGAAATGTTGAACAATTCTTATGTCATTTTCGGTGATGATAATATTGTCAACATATACAAGAAGATATAGTGATGGCTAGAGAGAAACTTGTACAGTTGATGATAAAGAGAGAAGTATCTGCAATGAAATTGTGGAAGCTAGAAGTGACGAGAAATTGACATAATTTATTGTACTAAGCATGAGGAACTTGTTTGAGACCATAGATAACTTTTCTCAATTTGCAAACATACTAATGATAACTTGTATCAATAAAACATGACAATTACATCATATAAATGTCCTTTGTTTAGGTGCATTGAAGAAAGACATTTTTAACATTAAGTTTGCGGATGTACCAACTATGGATGACAGCAAGAGAGAGAACAAGATGAACTATAGTTGGTTTGACAATAGGGCTAAAAGTATCATGATAGTCGACATCTGGTTGTTGATGAAAACCCTAATATACTAACCGAGCTTTGTACTTGTCAAGAGAACTATTAGCTAGTCATTTAATGTGATAAATCCATTGTCAACCAACTATATTTTGAATCAATGACCGAGGGACCAATCCCCAAGTGTCATTGTTAATAAGAGCATCAAACTCGATAGACAAGGCCTGATACCATTTGTGATCCTTGAGAGCTTGGGTTACAAAGATTGATTCAATTTCCTGAGCTAGTTGATCAGAACGGTTGAGCTTGGTGATGTTGGATCGTGAAAGTCGCTAGAGGAGGGGGGGGGGATGAATAGTGATCTAAAACTTATCGTATCGAATTAGAGTAAGTACAGCGGAAGAATAAAAGCAAAACAATGCTAACACAAACCAATTTACTTGG
The DNA here is from genome assembly GCF_018446385.1 of Zingiber officinale. NCBI lineage: Eukaryota > Viridiplantae > Streptophyta > Magnoliopsida > Zingiberales > Zingiberaceae > Zingiber > Zingiber officinale. The sequence goes on from NC_055996.1 coordinate 129,079,254, forward strand.
TTTGAAGTCTTGGTCGACTTTTACTCCAAGGCCCGCACTCATCGAGTACTTTCGTTGGACAATCACTAATAGTTCGCAAAGTCAGATTACAATATTGAGTACAAGAACTATTAAAAAAAATACCGACAATAATGAAAGAAAGAAAACTTTAGCATGTTGTTGGAAAAGCAGTGTCACAGGAGCACAACGTAGTAGAGCAGTCGTTGGAAGACATTGTTGTTTTTTGCTCCAGGGCTCACCCTCCTTATATAGGAGGCTCCGGAAGCTCAGATCCCTTCCGGGCACCTGGAGTGTGACGTAACCCGGCCAACCAGAGCGCTCCACATTGCGACGGGTGCGATGGATAAAATTTTCCTTCCAGGAGCCTGGATCCCTTCCAGGAGCCTGGATCCCTTCCAGGCGCCCGGACCACAATTTTCCAGAAAATCCCTTTTTCTGCAAGAAAATATTAGTCCAAGGTAAAATACAGGTTATACTACCTTGCAAAATAAAGGTTAGCACAATTCATAGTCAAATAGAGTAGTAATTAGATTCCGTCTCCTCGAGACTGGAATCTAGTCACGATCTTAACTTAGATTTTTGAAATGGATCTAAGTTGGATCGACGCCTAATTTCCCTATCCGAGAATGCGTCCTCACAGTCACTCTCCTCCAGTGACTTACCTTAACTTGCCTGTCAGACGTCCGATCAGTCCGTCGACCCGTCTAGACTTCGTGCCAGCTATCAAGTCAGCCCGTCGACCTAGCTGGGTTCGTGCCAGACATCTGGTCAGCCTGTAGACCTATCTGGGCTTCGTGCCAGCTATCCGGTCAGCCCGTCGACCTAACCGAACTTCGTGCCAGCTATCTGATCGGTCTGTCGACCTAGCTGGGCTTCTCCTGCATAATTAGTAAAAGTGTTAGATCATAATGAAACTAACTTAATCTACTTTATCATTTATCAAAACCTGAGTTAGACCGTTAGTGCTAACCGCACCAACAGGTGATGGGTGATGGTTGGGTTGAAGGCACATGTGGGATAGGTGGTATCAGTTGTGGGTTCTGGATAGGTACCATAGTGTTGGAGGGGAAGACAAAGGTGTTGTACCTAAGCGAACCACAGATGGTGTATATAAGGATGAAACTAGAACAGAAACCAAAAGCCAAGTGGAACTGGTAGACTCATCAGGATGAGGAAGTATAGGTTGACCACCAAACATCATAAAAATAGACTCGACGAAATGAAAATGATGAGAGATATAAACTTTCAAGGTGGTAGGATCATGACACATATAAACACTTTTAGTGAGAGAATACCTAAGAAAAATAAAAGATACAGAGTGACGATCAAGTTTGTGAGAAGAGTAGGGACAAAGCCAAAGGTAGCAGAGACACTCCAAAGTAAGAAGTTTGGAGTAATTGGGAGGAGAGACAAACAATTTATGGTAAGGAGATATCATATGAAGAGTTGCAGTGGACATGTGATTAATGAGGTAACTTGCAATGGAGAAGGCATATGATCAGAAGGTAAGATGCAAAGAGGCACGGAGTAGGAGAGCAAAATCAGTTCCAACAATGTGAGGATGGTGATGCTTAGAGAAACCATTGTGTTATGGAGTGTAAGGTGGTGATATGAGATGTGAAATGCCATGTTGACCTAGAACAAAGATAAAGTTGTGTATTCTCCCCCATTTTCAGAATAAAGTGTGATAATTTTCTATTTAAAATAATTTTCAATAAGAGCTTTGAAGTGTGGAAAAACTAAAGAGACATTAGATTTGCGTTGAAGGGAACAGTGCTAGATATAATGGGTGAAGTGATCAACAAAAATAATAAAATATTTGTATTTGTCAACGAAATATATATGGGAGGTCAAGACATAAGAAAAAATAATTTGCACAGGAGCAGTAGAGACAATAGAAGATTTAGAAAACAATAATTTGTGAGTTTTATTGCAATGACAATCATGACAATGAAACAAATGTGATAAATTAGATGATAAATTTAAATTAAAGTTGGTAGTTAAATGTTTAAAAACAGACTCAAACAGATGTCCTAAACGACGATGTCACTCAGAAGGTGAAGCTTTGACACTGAACATTACAATGATGGAAGACGAGGAAGTTAGTGAGGCAAACCACTCATAAACACCATATCTACTTTGCCCGTGTCTAGTGGTGCCCCCGTTTGCAAATCCTTCACACAAAAAATAAGTGGAAAAATTCAATACAAGTTTTGTTGGATGTGTAAAATTTAGAAATAGAGATGATATTTATCTTCATAGTGAGAATACATAAAACATTCTGTAAATTAAAATTACGAGAGACAATGTTTAAGGTAGTAGAATCAGTATGAGTGATATGTAACCTAGTACCGTCATCAATTACAATGTCATGAGGGCTGTTATATGGAGAATGAAATGACAGATTGTTCAGGGCAAAGATAACATGATGAGATGCACATTGCCAAGAAGCTAGGTTGAAGAGACGGAGACTGAAGCAATGACCACATTGGCCTTTGGTTGCCACTGCCTTTGAGATGGCCAAGGCTGCCCAATTGGAATATATCTGAGGGTAAGCTGAGTTTGTGATGAGAACTGATACAATTTGAAAAAATGGATATTGAGAAACTGTGTGCCCTGTGTATGACACCTTCCAAGAAATAAACATGGTTGGTGCTATTGAGAGTTGCCAGAAGAGAAGAGAATTGGACAAGACAAACTGTTATCGTGACAACTGTCAATTTTACCAAGAAAAATCATGGGCATTGGATCAAGGTCGGCCAATTGCTATATTGGCTGTGACAGGAAGAGAATAGGCCGAGGACTGAGAATGGTATTGAGACAGTTCTGATTAATCAAGTTTTCATGTAAGTATTCATCAAAACAACATTTAATAAATTGCATATATTTTGAAATTGATTATGAACCTTTTGTTGGAAAATGTTGAATGGAAACGCGACTTGTGGGTTGTAGTCCCACAACGAAAGAGCGGCTTTACGACTAAATCGAGCAAAAGAAGTGAGAATTCAGGGCCCGGAATGCTCATACAAACTGATCAGGACATGAGATGTCCACGTAAGTTTGCCAAGTAAGGCCATGTGTCTCTTTCTTTTTTGGCAAAGGTCATGTGTCGCTTTCATTTGCTCAATGACATTGCTCAATGACACATGTAAAACCACGTGTATCACTTGGAAGCAAAGCCACATGTTTGGCTTGCATGCATGCCACCTATGGTTGCATGATTCATTGGCTTGCCTTGCTAAGAAGAAGCCACGTTGTGGCTTGGAAACTAAGCAACGATGTGGTCTTGTGAAGCAGCCATGTCGTGGTTTGCTTAGCAAACATGCAAGCCACGAGCTTGCAACACTCTTGTCTATATAAGGTGGAGAAGACTTAAAGCAGAGTAGAGCATGAGTGCTTTGTGATCGTTTTCCACCATTCTTGTCTAAGAGCAAAACAATTTGAGAGCAAGAATCCCCTCTAAGTACTCTTTATTTTCTACTGTGCATCTTTTGCCCAGTAGATATCTGTGAGAGTTTTCAGGTATAGTTCAGATCGTCACGACAACCAGTGCTCGGTTGTGCTCGTGATCCTGTCGTTTTATCCTGGGAAACAGACATCCACCTAATCCTCTGAGCACGGCGGAGGGGACGAATCTGTTTTAAGGAGACATCACTCTGCTGGACTCGGCATCCACTCAGTGTTCGTGTTGCAGCTCTCGACATTCAGTCGATATCTAGGAAGCATCAAACTTCGACTCTCGACGAAGAACGAGCAACAACTCACGGTGTCCGCTCGAGAAGGCGACGTATCAACTCGGCGCAGGGCTCGGCTTGCTATAGCCGACAGCTTGAGATTATCTGCTCAAGCCTACTTGTTTGTAAGTCGTATTTGTGCATCTAGCACAAACTCAGTAGTGTGAAACAGAGCTTCTGACGATTGTAACGGGTATACAACCCAACAAAACTTAAAACAGATTTGTCCTGTTGCCATGGCGGCAGAAAATGTTGAGATGCAACAGGCTTAACATGTGTCGGCCTCCTCCGCCCCGATTGGGAATGTGCGAATCAATCATGGGGGAAAGCCAGAAAAGTTCACAGGAGTGAATTTCAAGCGGTGGCAGCAGAAGATGTTCTTCTACTTAACCATCAAGAAGAGTAGATGACAACTCTTGAGGGATCACTTATGTGAGAAAGAAGTGGGGTCGCTTCGAAGAGAATTTGAGGCTCAAGTCTTAGAAGTTCTCACAGAACCAGGCGTGTTCATGGCCAAGAACGAACACACTCATAAGACCTAACCTATATCAGGGAGAGTCTTGGGTAAGATCTGTCCATGCTTACACCAACGGCCGAATAGTTCAAAGGCATCACGTCTACTAATCTGCCAGTGAGCAAACAGAGTTTACAAGGGAAGGTTCAAAGGGTTACACCTACATATCCTATACTCGACTCAACTGTTGAAGACTATCACAAATCTTTGTTTCCATTCCTGTGGGGGATTGTTGGAAAACGTTGAATGGAAGCGTGACTTGTGGGTTGTAGTCCCACAACGAAAGAGCGGCTTTACGATTAAATCGAGCAAAAGAAGTGAGAATTCAAGGCCTGGAATACTCATACAAACTAATCGGGACATGAGATGCCCACGTAAGTTTGCCAAGTAAGGTCATGTGTCTCTTTCATTTTTGGCAAAGGTCATGTGTCGCTTTCATTTGCTCAATTGACACATGCAAAACCACGTGTATCACTTGGAAGCAAAGCCACATGTTTGGCTTGCATGCATAGCACCTATGGTTGCATGATTCATTGGCTTGCCTTGCTAAGAAGAAGCCACGTTGTGGCTTGGAAACTAAGCAACGGTGTGGTCTTGTGAAGCAGCCATGTTGTGGTTTGCTTGACAAACATGCAAGCCACGAGCTTGCAACACTCTTGTCTATATAAGGTGGAGAAGACTTAAAGCAGAGTAGAGCATGAGTGCTTTGTGATCGTTTTCCACCATTCTTGTCTAAGAGCAAAACAATTTGAGAGCAAGAATCCCCTCTAAGTACTCTTTCTTTTCTACTGTGCATCTTTTGCCCAGTAGATATCTGTGAGAGTTTTCAGGTATAGTTCAGATCGTCACGACAACCAGTGCTCGGTTGTGCTCGTGATCCTGTCATTTTATCCTGGGAAACAGACGTCCACCTAATCCTCTGAGCACGGCGGAGGGGACGAATCTGTTTTAAGGAGACATCATTCTGCTGGACTCGGCATCCACTCAGTGTTCGTGTTGCAGCTCTCGGCATCCAGTCGGTATCTAGGAAGCATCAAACTTCGACTCTCGATGAAGAACGGGCAACAACTCACGGTGTCCGCTCAAGAAGGCGACGTATCAACTCGGCGCAGGGCTCGGCTTGCTATAGCCGACAGCTTGAGATTATCTGCTCAAACCTACTTGTTTGTAAGTCGTATTTGTGCATCTGTCACAAACTCAGAAGTGTGAAACAGAGCTTTTGACGATTGTAACGGGTATACAACCCAACACCTTTAACACACCATTTAAGCTAATCCTTGATTTGCTTAATGTGGTCATGAGACAGACAAGCATAAGTATTAGCAAGAATAGTTCAAGCATCATGAGAGGTAGTTGCTTCTTGAATGAGAGGCATTAGAGGAGAAGAGATGGAGCCCACAAGAACACCAAAAAAAAAGCTTGTCCTGTTGATTCTAAGGAAGTTAATTCGAATTTGGCATTTTAACATTGTGGCAAAAAAGGCGAATACACTCACCGCCAGCGCCTCCGCCAACTCATCCCAAGGCCAACACGGAGGAGGTAAATCACAGGCGGTTACTAGCCTTTGGAATAGTGACTAGCACATAAGGGAGGTATTTACTTCGACTTTGTCGAAATTTGAACCCAGACCTCATTATGGCAACACCTCATGCGCTAGCCACTATACCTCATTGGAATTTGGCATGTTAACATCATTCACACAAGTGGTGGGTGGTGGTCATGGGTGAGAACTATCAAGAAATTTGAAGAGATCATATCTAATGAGGATAGTTGTAATCTGTAGTTTCTATGAGATAGAATTGGTAGAAGTAAGTTTAACATTATTTTGATGAAAAATATTGATGAGGGTGAGAGGGAAGGCCGGATTGACAGAATTGTGGATGGTCACCTGAGTTTGATCAGTGGCATGGGGAGCAGGGAGAGAAGAAATTAGGGTTTTATTAAAAAAAAAAACACTGAGAGCTCTGATACCATGAAGGGCAAAACAAATTGATAAAAAAAAATTCCTTATGTTGTTTCCATTGAATTGAAAAACTATATAAAAAATACAAACGTTTAAATTTCAAAATCCAAATCACAATCAGATTTTTGTATCTGATTCTCCCATACGTGTTTGACATAATTTTCTTGAAGTAGATTCCTCCTTCCGGTAGTGCTTCGAGGTTATGAGTCCCCCAGTGCTCCGAGGTAGAGCTGAGTGAGTACCCAAACATTAAAATTAGCGAATCGTCATTACACATTGAGTTGAAAATGTCAATCGTTGACCACTAATGGTCAACTGTTTCACTTGATGATTACACGTGAGATATAGACCTTGGTTTACACTCATGCATGTCCACGCGTGAGAGAGAGTTTCTCCCCATATATTTGTTCACGACATAAATGCTTATGAATTAATATAAATCAACCAACATATTGTTAGTGTGTGCACTTCTATGTCAAGACACTCCTTATGTATTTTGTGGATAATTATTTAATAAAGTCAAGTATTTATCATTAATTATTTACTTTTCTATACGTATATAATTAATGATAAAGTCCTACAGATTAATGAGTATATTAATCTAAAAATAGTCCTTGATCGGACAGATATCTAGGGGGGGCATGGATATCTAAATCAACGTTGAGTATAACTAGGCCGAGATAGACCGAGGGATGAATATCCAAGTTGTACTTGGGGGTGCCTTGAGTTTAGAGGTACACTGGACACGACCCGCTCAAGAGGATACCACATATTAAACATCATTGGTTATTCCTCTTATAAACGAGTGTAACTGATCTTTTGACTCGAGACCTTCATTTATTCTATGTGTGGAGTTATGTGCTTTGACGTCATTAAAAGCAATCTTTAATTGGATTGTGATTAATACGGTAGTTGGGTGTATGACAAAGCGTAAAGAGAATAGTGTTGAGTCAATAGAGGATTCATCGCTCTCTTGGATTAGGAGTTAACATCCTGGCCGCTTGATAGAGATATTAGTGACTCGAAATCCATGGCTATGGGAGGAATGATTTATCATTCAAGAGGAGTCTATTATATCTTAAAAATCAAGTAAAACAATTAATTTGGTAATGATGCATAATATATCAAATTAATTGTGATACAGGCTTAGATGAAGAGATCGAATTACATAGTAATCGATTTATGATTGTTTACAGTTTATGACTGATGTTAATTTTATCGCATTTGGTGGCTAAAAACTGTTGTTAGATGGTTACCTTAGTTTGTGTATGGATTTACACTGCCTTCGTGTATAAAACCTAGTGGGTCACACGCATAACAAGTAGACATGAACAATGGTATCGGAAGCTAGTCGAGATCAAGATCAAATATAGATTTATTTGATACAAAGAAGAGAGAATTCGAATAGCCATAAACATGATGATTAATGGAGAATTCGAAGAGTCATCATAATGATAATTAATGAAGAATTTGAAGAGTCATTATAATGAATGTTATAAATGAAGAATTTATGGAGCCTATAACTCTTCATCTTCCTAATTAATGAAGATAAAAAATGATGAATTTATTAAGAACTTAACTCTTCGTATTCCTTGGAGGCTATAAGTAGTCATTCTCGGAAAAATGCAAGAAGAGATTGATTCTCTCCGAGTTTCCCTCGTCAACTTCTTCTTCGTTCAGGAAGAGATCGTAGTGTTTCCAAGGCTTTGTCGATTCAAGAGGTTAGCACCTAACGGATCGTGTCAAGTTCGTGATCTAGTGCGCGTGGATACCGCTAGAGGAGTCACACGTGGGGCTCTTATCTGTCTATTTGTCTGTGATATCATTCACACCTATCGAGGACTCAAGATATGTTTTTATGCTACTTTTGTGTAAAACTATATATACCACGAAAAGATCCATGATCAATATATGTCTTCCGTTGCGCCGAACCCAACACATATCTTAAAATTCAATGTGAGTTTAAAGTTTCATTCATAATTAGGGGTGTTAATTTAGGTGGATTGGGTCAGGTTCGGGTTAGAATTTTTTTTTAAGTTCCAACCCGAACTGACTAGAACCCGAAACCCTTAAACCTGAACTTGATCAACTCAAACCTGACCCGAATAATCCGAAAATTCAATTCAAAACTATTTTTTTTACTATTTTTCCTATAATTCTTTACTTTTATTTCAATATTTTATCATTATTATACTAAATTAATATTACTATATGATCCTCTCGGGAGCTGAGAAGACGGACCTGTCGAAACGACGTGTATGGAAGGTTGACCGCATCCCCATGACCCGGCTGAAGAGCTGTCTCCTGTGTCGACCGAGTCGTCAGAAATCCTCCGGTCAACCGTACCTGCAGCCAGCGACCACCAGGTTACCCTGGTCTCTGGTACCTCGGTGCTCGAGGCGGATCCCACGAATACATAAGCAGCCGAATACTAATAACAAAATAGTGAAATAAATGCAGGAAAGGTACGGTAACGTACCCTGGCCCGGGGGGAGGGGGCGCCCTCGGATGGCTGGATGAGCTGATCGAGTCGCCGCGACCTTGAATAGTAGGTGAAGGTCCACCAGGTGAGTAGCTGGCTCCGGTGGCTCAAAGCCGGATGCGATATGGATCCGTAAGACGACGCACGGTCCAACTACAGCCTCGGCTCTTAGGCCGGAATGCAACAGCAGCACGAACTCCATCGGCTCGCAGGCCAGGATACAATAGCGGCACGAAGGTCGGACACGCTCTCGGCTCGCAGGCCGGAATATATGCATAGTACGATACCTGAACCCTTGGACGGCGGCGACCCGGAGGGTGACGACGCTGGACGCCGGAGGCGCTGGCTGCTAGAGGCGGCTGTGGCCGGAGGCGGCACCCACTGCAGGGTGATGTCGGCGGCTGCTGGACATGGCTGGCGTCGGCGGCAGTGAATATACCATCTGTGTACACTTTTATCGTGCTGGTCGGGCACGAGGAAGCCCACGCCGAAGGAGATTTCCGACAAGAAGAGAAGCAGTGCCTCTGTTCCGGCAGGTGACGACTGACAAAGGAGGAGGACGTGAGGTGTCTTCTTCACGATGGCCTGGATCGACGAGGAGAAGGTAAAGAAGCAGGGGTGGCCTCGCTGGAGATGGCCAGCGCTGGGAACACTGAAGAGAGGCGACTCTCGGGTCAAGGTCGTGACTGCCGGCGAGAGGAGAAGGCCGACTGTAATGAGAAGGTCGGAGTAATGGCGGGTAGAGGAGAGGAAGAAGGGAGCGCCGACGGAGAGCTTGAGAAGGAGAGAGCCTCTCCCTAGTGGCTGGCAGCGGAGAGGAGCAAGACCAAACTGCCCTTTCTCCCCTTCCTTATTACATCTAAGCCATCCCCATCTATCCGCATCACTATATATAAAATCATCTTAAATTTTAAAATAAAATTATCTAAAAAGTACTCACTAAGTGATTAAACCCTAAATTCAGGTTAAATCAAATCGGATGAATCCGAATTCAATGAGAAAATTTTCAACCCAAAATCCTTGGAATCCGAATTCAAAGATTTCTAACCCGAATTTGATTTTCTTTTAATCGACTTGGATCAAATTATCAGATCAGATTTATTTTTAACACCCCTATGCACAATAAAATTTCTTTCCTCTACGCTTCATTTATCTTTTCCTTTTCCATATATCTAACATCACCCTCGTCTTCATCTATCGGGCTAAGGACAGTTCTGGCAACTAAGTGCGATGGCTATGGTTGCCAAGAATTAACGGAGATCAAGGTCGAAGAAACTAACTCAGCAAGAAAGCTTCCGCTAGAAGCAAGGGGAATAATTGGACCGCATGGGAAGGATACAGAGGTGGCTGCTCGATGGGAATATATATTTTATAATCGTTAAACATTTTGAGTTAATGATATTTGACTACCATTAATTAATTAAAAATCACATTAACTCAATTGAAGTCGTTTTTAGTTAAATTGATATCTCACTTAATTAATATAATCAGTTATCATCTAATGATTGGGATGATGATGAAATTATCCAAACGCGTTGGACACAGAAATAATTTACATGTGCCTTTCTTTTTATAAATTTAAATAGTAATTTATCATACTTAAATTTAAAAAATATTCAAAACTAATATTTAACGTTGATATTTATTAAAATGAATATTTATTCTCTAAAATACTCTCTTTACACTCTCAAACCAAATTAAGTTTTTTTTAATCTAATTGAACGGACAAAATTATAATTAATTATTACCAGACAATCGATGTGGTAATCATAATTTTATAGTCACAAGTTTTATTATGAGCTTTAAAAAATTACAATGGGCATAATTTCACAACTAGAAGAGAAATTCTATGAGAAATTATTTTGGTTCAATTTAAATAAAGAGAATTGGTTAGATCTATATGTCCAAAGGTGATTATGTTCACCTCCAGCATCCTCGTCAACTCGTCTCAAAACCAATACGAAGAAGGTAAATTATGATAACTAAGCGACAAATGGAAAGGGGAGGAGGGTTGCAAGGATTGACGTCCCATGAGCCCCGAAATTTGATCTCTGGACCTTATGTGACAAACTAATAACCACTTACCAATTTAGTTAAACCCATGGGGGCTGAGAATTAATTAAATCTAGTTTGATGTAATAGTGGATGAAGGAAGAAATATTTTAGAAAACAAATATGAATTCTAATAAATTGATACTCTATAATAATTTACGATTATTAGGGATGAACCAATTGAGTTGGGTCCAAAGAAAGAGGAGGTTGGGCTATGTGTATTTAAAAAGATGCTAAGCCCAAGAAACTTAGCATGATTAGGGTATTTCTAATGGTTAAAATTCTAAATGAATTTTTTTTAATGATCTCAATATGTCACATTAATAATATGAAAGCTTATTAAAATATATCCATTGGATAGAGCTCTAAATATGTTTTTTTGTGATCCAATTCATAGCATGAGTTACATGATTTCATGCATATTGCATTAATTTCGAGATAAAAGAGTAGGTTTGAGTTTTCACTACTGCTTTTAAACTACAAACCTCAAACCTCATTTCTATAATGGTTCAAGGTTTTTTATTCAGCTATTTAGATTTTACAAACCTTTCATAAACCTTGCATTGAAGATGCCCGAAAATGCTCTAAAATCGAGTTCAAAATCTAAAGGTGCTTGGGAGTTAGATTCAAAATCTAAAGGTGCTTGGGAGTCGGATTCAAAATCTGAAGGTGTTCGGGAGTTGGAGATGGAACCATGAGGTGCTCAAGAAACATGTTTAGACTCAGAGAGTGTTTGAGCGATGAGCGCAAAGCCTAATAATGCTCTAGAAAGAGAACCACATATTTGGTTTGGTTCAGGGTTAATAAAAACAATTGATAATGATTATTATGGACAGAGGTTTCGGGTGACCATTGATGATCGACAATCGTTATTGATCCGGCGGTAAGAATGGGGGATCCACTTCCTGAAGGGTCTCAGCTTGAGGACAGATGGAGGGCTGACTAAGCGGTTAATGGCCGCGCCGAGCAGCTGAGTAGGTCCGAGCGGAACCAAAGATAACCCAGCCATGGGCTTGGGTTTCCGACGCCAAGGCGGGAAGACTGAATGGTCGAGCGGGTGTCCACCCGGCTGGGATCGAGGGCCGAGCGGGTGGTCCGCTCGTCCAGGATAAGGGCGAGGATGCAAAGATTAGCCGAGCGGCCTATTCGTTCGGCTCGGGATATGGGATGTCAGCAGAGGCGTGTCTGATGATTAGGCCGTACACAAGTTTGCACGAGGGATGATCTCGCCGTCACATCATGGAGAGGTTGACATAGTAGCGGTATGGCCTTATGGACGTCTTTCTGACAGACCCATACCTGGGTATGGTCCTTCTGACAGACCCATACCTGGGCATGGTCGAAAGCAGGTGATTGCTTTGATTGGCGCGCCCAGGCTCCTTCGAGAGGTCTATATAAGGTCTCCATTTCTTCACCGGAGGTACGAAAGTCTTCATTCGGCAGCCACCTTCTTCTTCTATTTCCTCGCCTAACTTGAGCGTCGGAGGTCGCCGGGACACCCCCGGCTTGGTTTTGTTGCAGGTTCGCCGAGCACTCAAGGATCCAGAAGAAGCGCCACACCCGCTCCGCTTGACTCTGTTCGGACAGGATCAATTTGGCCCGTCTGTGAAGACTCGCATCCGATGAAACGATGGATGAGGGACGACAACACACGGTGGCGCTTTCGACGGAAGAACTCAAGCTCTGGTCGAGATAAGGGCCGCCAAACTTGTGGAGCAAAAAAAGCAGCCGCCGAGCGGCCGGAGCAACAAGCAACATCTGCGCCGGGTGGCGAACGGAAGCACCTCAAGCCACCGTTGCATTCCATCGGCCTTATTTCGCACCCCTGAAGTACTCAGCTCAAGAGATAGAGGATCTTCTTCGGACGAAATGCTAAGACAGAAAAGGGAAAGCTCCCCGGGCGGACTCATCTCCCGAGCGGATCAATCGCCAATTCTCGGAGGCTATTCTACAAGACCCTCTACCCAAGCACTACGTGCCTCCGACGATCGGCGAGTACAACAGAACAACGGACCCGGATGATCATCTGGGTAAGTTTGATAACACAGCTACGCTCCATCAATATAATATACAGATGGCGTAAAGTGCCGAGTCTTTCTTACTACTCTTTCTGGATTGGCTCAACGGTGGTTTCGGAGGCTGCCGGACGGATACATCACAAGCTTCAAGGACTTCCGAACGGCATTCCTCCACCACTTCGCCAGCAGTCGGCGTTATCAGAAGACAAGTGTCAGCTTGTTCGCCATCAAACAGGAAGCCCGCAAATCTCTCCGAGCCTACATTCAGCGATTCAACACTGTGGCCATGGACATTCCAACAGCCACCTCGGAGACCATGATGAATGCCTTCACACAAGGTTTAGTGGATGGGGATTTTTTCCGATCACTCATTCGGAAACCGCCCCGAGATTATGATCATATACTATACCGAGCCAATGAATACATCAACGTGGAGGAAGCGCAAGCGGCCAGGAAAAAAGAAATACCAATCGAACGGGCTCCTCCTGCCGAGCGGAGACCCTTCGCCGCTCATCAACCGCCGAAAGGACCAAGGGCTGAAGCAATCCGCTCCCCTCGTATGAGGTCCCAAGTGCAAGAAGTAGCTGTCACTCGGAGCAAGCCCAAGAAGAAATGGACCCCTATGTTCTGCTCCTTCCACCGGACGGATACGCACAACACGAGGGATTGTCGAAGTCTTCCCTTCGTGGCTAATCCCATTCCCAGGAATGCCGAACGACGGTCTCCTTCCATCGACAGGAGACAAAGGACCCATGAAGCCGACCGGACCCGCACCGAGAGACGACATCAACAGACGCCCGATCGGCACCGCTCTCCAAGACAGGAGAGTCGTCGAGCATCCAGAGAACGGTCCCGACCGTCCACTCGGGAAGAGGAAAATAGGAGCAATACTTCTCGGGGCGAGATCAACATTATTGCTGGTGGGCCGACCGGCGGAGACTCCAACCGAGCCAGAAAGGCGGGTGTCCGGTAGCTCCAGATCCACGCAGTCGGTTGCAGCCAAGAACGGGCAAGTGGACCGGAAATCACTTTCGGGCCTGGGGACTTAGTAGGAGTTGAAGTGCCCCACGACGACGCTCTGCTCGTTAAAGCGGTAATAACAAATTACACTATTCACCGCATATTTGTTCAACATTATATTCAAGAAGGCGTTCGATCAGCTGCAAATTGATCGAATGAGCTCGAGCCAATGACAACACCGCCTACGGGTTTACTGGTAATGAAGTGCAACTGATCGGACAGTCTCACTGCTACCTCGCTTGGGGAGAAGAGCCCTCAGAGGACTATAGATCAATTTCGTGGTGGGTGCATATCTCATTATAGTTCTATTATTTGGGACGAATTGGCGCATTACGTTCCGACCTTCCATCATAGGGTATCTGGAGGACAAAGTGGGAGAATGGGAGATCGCTAGCAGCTCGGCGGTGCTATATAGAGATGATCCGAGCAGGCTTGTTCCGCTCGGAAGGTGCCCCGGATCGAGGTACACGCCATAACCGAGAAACCTCCCGCTTTAATTTATGATGAAAAGGAGGAGGTTCAGATCCATCCAACCCGATCGAGGCCACGACTTTTATCGCCTCGATCCGGAGGGAGCAGGAGGAGCTGATCCAATGCCTCCAACGAAATCATGATGTCTTCGTCCGTCGACACATGAGTTGTCGAATCTCACCGAGCATAGGCGCAAAGATGAGTTGCATGTCCGATCGGACGCTATCCGATAAAGCAGAAAAGAGATTTCGGTCTTAGGCGAATGCCATCATCCAAGGAAGTAGAGAAACTTCGAGGTCGCCACATACGCGAGGTGCGCTTCCCGAGCCGGCCGGGCTAACGTAGTATTAGTCTCCAAGCCGGGCGGCAAGTGGAGAGTGCATCGACTTTAGGGACTTAAACAAAGTGTGCCCCAAAGATTTTTATCCCCTAGATAGATCAGTTGGTGGACTCTACGGTCGTGCGAGTTAATATGTATGCTCGACGCCTATCAAGGCTATCATCAAGTGCCGCCGCCCGTGAAGATCAAGAAAAGTCAGCTTCGCCGATGGCACATATTGCTATAATGTGATGTCGTTCGGATTGAAGAATGCCGGGTCACCTATCAACGCTTGATGAACAAGGTGTTCAGGGATCGGTCGGAATCTGGAAGTCTATGTGGGCGACATTCTTATCAAATCCGTCGAGCGGCCGATCTCTTCAAGGACATGAAAGAAACCTTCCGAACGCTACGCAAATATGGAGTCAAGCTAAATCCCGAAGTGCCTGTTCGGAGCAAAAGGAGTTCTTGGGGTACATAGTGACCGAGCGGGGAATCGAGGCAAATCCCAAAAAGGTGAAAGCTCTACAAGACATGCCGCCTCCCGTAAATACAAGGGAAGTGCAGCGGTTGACCGGTCGGATAACCGCTTTGTCCAGATTCATCTCCAAAACCGTCGATCGGAGCCTACCATTCTTCAAGATTCTGCGCAAGGCTACTAAGTTCTAGTGGGATGAAGAATGTGACCGAGCATTCGAAGAATTGAAAACATATCTTAACTCTCTGCCTGTGCCAAGCCGATCGGGGTGAGTCACTTTATATTTATTTGTCGTCAATCGAGCATGCTGTGGGCTCAGCACTTGTGAGGGAAGAGCCGGTGTATTTTCCGAGCCACATTTTAAAAGATGTCAAATCTCACACGGGCTCGAGAAGTTGGCCTTTGCTTTGGTTCTAGCCGCTCGGCGCCTTCGACCGTATTTCTTGGCTCACACCATCATTGTCCGGACGAACAGTCCACTAGGAAGAGTACTGTTGAATCCAGAAACGTCCGGACGGCTCATCAAGTGGACGACAGAACTAAGTGAATTTGACATCCAATACCAGCCCCGCTTGGCGATCAAAGCGCAATCCTTGGCTGATTTTGTGACCGAAGTGCAAAGGCCATAGCCGGAAGCTATGTGGAGAATATATGTGGATGGGTCTTCCACTCGGCTCGGAAGTGGGATTGGAATATTGCTGTTCTCACCTCAAGAAAAAAAGATACACCTATCCGTCCGGCTGGATTACAAAGCAACCAACAATGAAGCGGAGTATGAGGCCCTCATAGCCGGATTGCAGGCAGCGCGGCATGTAGGAGCCGGTCGGGTGACACTTTATTCGGATTCACAGTTGGCCGCTCAGCAACTTTCTGGCACCTTTGAAATCAACAGCGTTCGGCTTAGACTCTACGCTGAGGCCTTTGAAAAACTCAAAGCTACTTTCCGAGAGGTCCTTATTCGGAAGATTCCCCGAACGGAGAACCAAGCCGCCGATGAGTTGGCCAAACTAGCAAGTTCTATAACGCCGGTCATTGTACCGAGGCCAGTTGAACAAGTATCTTTGGTGGCACACGTTGACCGGATGGAAGGCCTCATGTTTCCGGACGACTGGAGGACTCCCATCACAGAGTTTTTGCGTTCGGGTGTCAGACCGGCCGATCGGGAAGAAGCCCAGCTGCTCAGGAGGAGGGCCGGTCGGTTCACACTCATCGGCGATCAGCTCTACAAGAAGGCTTTCTCTCGCCCGCTGTTGAAGTGTGTGAGCTCGGAAGACTCGGCTTACATCCTCCAAGAGGTACATCAAGGATCGTGCGGAGGACATCCGGGCAGACGGTCACTAGCTAGGAAGATCCTGCTAGCTGGATATTTTTGGCCGACCTTACAAATAGACGCCGCTCGGACAGTATCTACATGCCTTTCATGCCAGAAGTATCACAACTTCTCCCACCGACCGGCAGAGGAGATGAAAGTATCAACCGTTTCATGTCCGTTCGATCAATGGGGAATGGATATTGTGGGTCCATTTCCAATGGCGACCGGACAGAAGAAATTTTTGCTGGTGGCGGTCGATTATTTTTCCAAGTGGGTGGAGGCCAAACCACTAGCCAGGATCACCGAGCAGATGGTCAAAAAATTCATCTGGCAACACATCATCTCAGGGTTCTATCCTCGCCGATTGGTTTCAAAATGGACGGCAATTCACGGGGAAGGTGCTAGAAGATTGGTGCAAATGCTACTGGCATCGAGCAACACTTCACGTCCGTGGCTTACCCCAAAGCAGGCCGTCAAGTAAATCGGAAATTCTCCGGATTCTCAGCGCCGGCCGACCACGTGGGAGGAAGTTGGCGGATGGAGGCGTTTATGGGCCATACGAGACTCCTAAGGAAGGAACGGCCACACCTTTCATCGGTGTACGGCGATAGCCATTCCTGAAGTCTGGCCGAGTCCGTCTCGGTCCAATGTTACGATGAAGGCAACGCCGAGCGAAGGAACATGGAGTGATTTGTTGACGAGAGCGAGCCAAGACATCCGTTCCGGTGATGGCATACCGTCAACGGATGAAGCAAAACTACAACCGACGCTATTCAGATCATTCTGTGTCGGCGACACAGTGCGGAAGAAAGTCAAGCGGTCGGCCACGACGCCGCAAACTTGAAGTCTGCAAGTCCTTCAAAATCATCGAAAGTCAGCGGCGGCCAGTATTATTTGGAGGATAAGGACGGTCGGTAGTTAGATAGACCGTGGAGCGCGAACCACCTCCAGCCTTACCAGGCGGGATGAAAGGTGTATCAATGTAAATCATCCTGTGTACTTTTTTCGACTGAATACTTGAAATGCAGAAATGAAGAATCAAGAGAACAAAATAAGGCATCATCAACAAGAATCGAAGGCCCCGTACCGTTCGGACGGAGATAAATTATCCGAGCCAAAATGCTCGGCGAAGCAGACCCTGAGCCGTTCAGCCAGGAGTATGTTCTCCAAGCTAGGTGAAAGGTGCGCTAAATATAAATTTATATACTTTTTGGTCGCCTATATACTTGTGATGCAGGGAGCAAAAAGATGAAAACACATTGAGCGTTCTCCCTGAACGGCGAACCGTTCGGCAGGGGCATATGGATTATTCGAGCCAAGCGCTCGAATAGCGAAGGCCCCCGAGCCGATCGGCCAGGAGGAGTATGCATTTAGATTCGTAAGCAAATGACCCGTGCCGTTCGGATGGGCATAAAAACTGTTCAAGCACGGGATAAGGTATGAAGGCCAAGGTCGCTCGACCTGGTAAGGAGTTAGCCTTGAAGGTCGACGAGCCCCGTCGTTAAAGATCGAGAGCCGCGCCGACCGGCTATAAATATCCGCGCCGTCGAGCTCCGACGTTAAAGATCGAGAGACGAGCCGGCGTCTATAAACGTCCGAGCGGAAGGTCGACGAGCCCCGTCGTTAAAGATCGAGAGCTGCGCCGACCGGCTATAAATATCCGCGCCGTCGAGCTCCGACGTTAAAGATCGAGAGACGAGCCGCCTATAAACGCCCGAGCGGAAGGTCGACGAGCCCCGCCGTTAAAGATCGAGAGCCGCACGACCGCTATAATATCCGCGCCGAGCTCCGACGCTAAAGATCGAGATGAGCCGGCGTTTTAAACGTCCGGCGAAGGTCGGCGAGCCCCGCCGTTAAAGATCGAGAGCCGCCCATCGGCTATAATATCCGCGCCGTCGAGCTCGGACGCTAAAGATCGAGAGACGAGCCGCCTAAAAACGCGTCGGCGGAAGGTCGACAAGCCCCGCCTTTAAAGATCGAGAGCCGCCGCCGCCGCTATAATACCCGCGCCGTCGAGCTCCGGCGTTAAAGATCGAGAGCGAGGCGGCGCTATAAACGTCCGACGGAGTCGACGAGCCCGTTGTTAAAGATCGAGAGCCACGCCGACCGCTATAAATACCGCGCCCGACTCCGACGTAAAGATCGAGACGAGCGGCGCTATAAACGCCCGAGCGAAGACGAGCCCGTCGTTAAAGATCGAGAGCGGCGGCTATAAATACCGGCCGAGCTCCGAAAGATCGAGAGCGAGCCGGCGTCCTATAAACGCGAGCGGCGTCGACGAGCCCCGTCGTTAAATATCGAGGCGCCGCCGACCGCCATAAATATCCGCCCCGAGCTCCGGTTAAGATCGAGAGGCGGGCCTATAAACGCCCAAGCGGAAGGTCGACGAGCCGTCGTTAAAGATCGAGAGCCGCGCCGCCGGCTATAAATATCCGCGCCGGCCGAGCTCCGACGTTAAGATCGAGAGACGAGCCGGCGCCTATAAACGTCCGAGCGGAAGGTCGACGAGCCCCGTTGATCGAGAGCCGCGCCGACCGCTATAAATATCCGCGCCGCAAGCTCCGGCGTTAAAGATCGAGACGAGCGCGGCCTATAAACGCCGAGCGGAAGGTCGACGAGCCCGCCGTTAAAGATCGAGACGCGCCACCGCTATAAATATCCGCCGCGAGCTCCGGCATTAAAGATCGAGACGGCCGCGCCTATAAACGCCGAGCGGAAGGTCGACGAGCCCGTCTTTAAAGATCGAGAGCCGCGTGACCGGCTATAAATACCGCCCGCCGAGCTCCGGACGTTAAAGATCGAGACGAGCCGGCGTCTATAAACGCCCGAGCGGAAGGTCGACGAGCGGGCCGTTAAAGATCGAGACGCGCGGCGACCGCTATAAATACCCGCGCCGTCCGAGCTCCGTTAAAGATCGAGAGCGAGCGGCGCTCTATAAGCCCGAAGGGAAGGTCGGCAGCCCCGTCCGTTAAAGATCGAGAGCCCGCCGACCGGCTATAAATACCCGCGCCGTCCAAGCTCCGGCGTTAAAGATCGAGAGCCCGATAAACGTCCGAGCGGAAGGTCGACGAGCCCCGTCGTTAAAGATCGAGAGCCGCGCCGACCGGCTATAAACCGCGACGAGCCGAGCTCCCGACGCTAAAGATCGAGACGAGCCGCGTCTATAAGCCCGAGCGGAGGTCGACGAGCCCCGTCGTTAAAGATCGAGAGCGCCGACCGACCGCTATAAATATCCAGCGCCGAGCTCCGACGGCTAAAGATCGAGACGCAGCCGCTCTATAAACGCCCGAGCGGAAGGTCGACGAGCCCGCTTTTAAAGATCGAGCCGCACCGACCGCTATAAATACCGCGACCGTCGAGCTCCGACGTTAAAGATCGAGAGACGCACCGGCGTCTATAAACGTCCGAACGGAAGGTCGACGAGCCCGTCGTTAAAGATCGAGAGCCGCGACCGACTATAAATATCCGCGCCGCCGAGCTCCGGCGTTAAAGATCGAGACGGCAGCCGGTGTCATAAGCCCGGCGGAAGGTCGACGAGCCCGCTTTTAAAGATCGAGCCGCCCGACCGCTATAAATACCGCGTCGAGCTCCGACGTTAAAGATCGAGACGAGCCGGCGTCTATAAACGCCCGAGCGGAAGGTCGACGACCCGTCGTTAAAGATCGAGAGCCGGCCCGACCGCAATAAATACCAGCGCCGCGAGCCCGACGTTAAGATCGAGACGAGCCGGCTTTATAAACGCCCGGCGAAGGTCGACGAGCCCGTCGTTAAAGATCGAGAGCCGCGACCACCGCCTATAAACCCGTCGAGCTTCGACGTTAAAGATCGAGACGAGCCGGCGTTATAAACGCTCCGAGCGCAAGGTCGGCGAGCCCGTCGTAAAGATCGAGAGCCACGCCGGCCGCTATAAATATCCGGCCGTCCGAGCTCCGGCGTTAAGATCGAGACGAGGCGGTGTCTATAAACGCCCGAGTGGGAAGGTCGACGAGCCCCGCGTTAAAGATAGAGAGCCGCGCCGACCGGCTATAAATATCCGCGCGCCGAGCTCCGGCGTTAAAGATCGAGAGACGAGCCGGCGTCTATAAACGCCCGGCGGTAGGTGGACTAGCCCGCCTTTAAGATCGAGAGCCGCGCCGACCGGCTATAAATACCCGCGCCCGGGCGCCGACGTTAAAGATCGAGAGACGCGCCCTATAAACGTCCGAGCGGAAGGTCGACAGCCCCTTCAAAGATCGAGCGCGCCCGCTATAATACCGCGCCGTCCGAGCTCCGGCTTAAAGATCGAGACGCCGACGCGTCTATAAACGCCCCGAGCGGAAGGTCGACGAGCCCGCAGTTAAGATCGAGAGCCGCCGGCCGACCGCTATAATATCCGCCAGCGCCGAGCTCGGCGTTAAAGATTGAGAGGCGAGGCGGCGCTCTATAAACGCCCGGCGGAAGGTCGACGAGCCCGTCGTTAAAGATCGAGAGCCGCGCGGCAATAAATACCGCGCTCGAGCTCCGGCATTAAAGATCGAGAGACGAGCGGCGCCTATAAACGCCCGAGCGGAAGGTCGACGAGCCCCGTCTTTAAAGATCGAGAGCGTGCCGACCGGCTATAAATACCTACGCCCCCGAGCCCGACGTTAAAGATCGAGGCGAGCCGCGCTATAAACGTCCCGGGGAAGGTCGACGAGCCCCGCCGTTAAAATCGAGAGCCGCACCGACCGCTATAAATACCCGCCGGCCGAGCTCCGGCGTAAAGATCGAGACGAGCCGACGCCTATAAACGTCCGAGCGGAAGGTCGACGAGCCCTTCGTTAAAGATCGAGAGCCGCCGGCTATAAATACCGCGCCGTCGAGCTCCGACGTTAAAGATCGAGACGAGCCGACGACTAAACGTCCGAGCGGAAGGTCGACGAGCCCGTTGTTAAAGATCGAGCCGCGCCGGCCGGCTATAAATATCCGCCGCCGAGCTCCGGCGTTAAAGATTGAGAGACGAGGCGGCCTATAAGCCCGGCGGAAGGTCGACGAGCCCCTGCCGTTAAAGATCGAGAGCGCGCCGACGGCTATAAATATCCGCGCCGAGCTCCGGCGTTAAAGATCGAGAGACGAGCGCGTCTATAAACGCCCGAGCGGAAGGTCGACGAGCCCGCTTTTAAAGATCGAGAGCCGCTACGCCACCGGCTAACAATACGTCGAGCTCCGACGCGTTAAAGATCGAGACACGAGCCGCCGTCTATAAACGCCCGAGCGGAAGGTCGACGAGCCCGTCGTTAAAGATCGAGAGCCGCGCCGACCGGCAATAAATACCGCGCCGTCGAGCTCCGACGTTAAAGATCGAGAGACGAGCCGGCGCTTATAAACGCCCGAACGGAAGGTCGACGAGCCCCGTCGTTAAGATCGAGAGCCACGCCGACCGGCTATAAATATCCGCGTCGAGCTCCGACGTTAAAGATCGAGACGAGGCCGCGCTATAAACGCGTCCGGCGGAAGGTCGACGATCCCGTCGTTAAAGATCGAGAGCCGCTACCGATCGGCTATAAATATCGCGCCGCGAGCTCCGACGTTAAAGATCGAGAGGCGAGCCGGCGTCTATAAACGCCCGAGAAGGTCGACGAGCCCCATTTTAAAGATCGAGCCGCCCGCTATAAATTCCCGCGCGTCGAGCTCGACGTTAAAGATCGAGGCGAGCCGTCTATAAACGCCCGAGCGAAGGTCGACGAGCCCCGTCGTTAAGATCGAGAGCCGCCGACCGGCAATAAATACGCGCCGTCGAGCTCCGGCGTAAAGATCGAGGAGCCGCTTTATGCCCGAGCGGAAGGGTCGACGAGCCCGTCGTTAAGATCGAGAGCGCCGGCCGCTATAATACCGCGCGCGAGCGACGTTAAAGATCGAGGCAGGCCTATAAACGTCCCGAGCGGAAGGTCGACGAGCCCGTCGTTAAAGATCGAGCCGCGCCGACCGCTATAATATCCGCGCCGTCGAGCTCCGACCGTTAAAGATCGAGCCGAGGCCGTCTAGCCAATATCCGCGCCGGCGAGCCCCGCCGTTAAAGATCGAGAGTCGCGCCGGCTATAAATATCCGCGCGCCGACGAGCTCCGACGTTAAAGATCGAGAGACGAGCCGCGTCTATAAACGCGCCGATGGTGGACGAGCCCTGTCGTTAAAGATCGAGAGCCGCGCGACCGGCTATAAATATCCGCCGTCGAGCTCCGACGTTAAAGATCGAGAGCGAGCCGGTGTCTATAAACGTCCGAGTGGAAGGTCGACGAGCCCCGTCGTTAAAGATTGAGAGCCGGCCGACCGGCTATAAATATCCGCGCTCGAGCTCCCGACGTTAAAGATCGAGACGAGCCGCGATATAAACGCCGGTAGGTGGACTAGCCCGCTTTAAAGATCGAGCCGCGCCGACCGCTATTAATACCGCGGCCGAGCGCCAACGTTAAAGATCGAGAGACAATAAACGCTCCGCCGGAAGGTCGAGCCCCGCCGTTAAAGATCGAGAGCCGCCCCGGCTATAAATACCGTCGCGCTCCGACGTTAAAGATCGAGAGACGAGCGGCATCTATAAACGTCGAGCGGAAGGTCGACGAGCCCGTCGTTAAAGATTGAGGCCGCGACCGACCGCTATAAATACCCGTCAAGCTCGACGCTTAAAGATCGAGAGCGAGCCGCTATAAACGCCCGAAGAAGGTCGACGAGCCCGTCGTTAAAGATCGAGAGCCGCGCGACCGGCTATAAATATCCGCCGAGCTCCAACGTTAAAGATCGAGAGCAGGCGGCCTATAAACGCCCGAGGGAAGGTCGACGAGCCCCGCGTTAAAGATCGAGCCGCGCTGACCGCTATAAATACCCGGCGCCGAGCTCCGACGTTAAAGATAGAGACGAGCCGCGCTATAAACGCCGAAGGAAGAAGGTCGACGAGCCCCGCCGTTAAAGATCGAGAGCCGCGCGACCCGCTATAAATATCCGCGCCGCCGAGCTCCTACGTTAAAGATCGAGACGCGCGCCTATAAACGCCCCGAGAAGGCCGACGAGCCCCGCTTAAAGATCGGAGCCGCGCCGATCGGCTATAAATACCCGCTACCGACGAGTTCCGTCGTTAAAGATCGAAAGTAACCCGCGACCGTGAACTTGGACGGAACTAAGGACGCCAAATAACGAGCGTTCGCAAGTACTAAATTGATTAAGGCCGATCGGCCGTCAGTTTGTCAATACTTCGCATTCGTTGAACGCAAACAGTATAGCCAAGCGCTAAACGATTTTGAGGAAAACGAGCCAATCGATTAAACTGATCGGTCGTCTAGTGAGAAACACGTGGAGCCTAATTGATTCTACGAATGAGCATCAAACAGAATAAAAAGGGGCAGTGAAGGGCAAACAAAAATACAAGTAAAGGAACACAATTATGCCGAACGGCACGTACAAAAGTTTTACATTCGCAAAGCGGATG
Source organism: Zingiber officinale (assembly GCF_018446385.1). NCBI lineage: Eukaryota > Viridiplantae > Streptophyta > Magnoliopsida > Zingiberales > Zingiberaceae > Zingiber > Zingiber officinale. Next base: position 129,103,053 of record NC_055996.1, read on the forward strand.
AAATACAGAAAGTACTTAGAAGAACTCGCCTCACTCCGGGTCCTCAAAATTAAAAAAGGCGTCCGGGATATCATCTATCATGGCCGTCAGGTCGGAGGCGGGAATGTGCATTCCCGCAGGAAGGTGGCCACCCTTCTTCAAGTACGCCATGGTGACCTTGACCGCCTCGGCGAAAGTTGAGGAGACGTTGCCGTCGAATTTTACGCCGAACCGCTCCGAGCGGAGGTATTCTTGGCGCGCTGCTGCCAGGCGACTCGACTCTCCCTCCTTATATTGTCTGAGCGCCGCCCGGGAGGCAATCAGTGAATCTTGAAGAACTTTCTGGTCCACCTCCGCTTTGGTGCATTCAGCAGAACGCCCATCCCGTTCGGCAGCCAGTTGGGCCTCCAGCTTTTTAGATTGCTGATCTAGGGCTCGGACTTCAACTTTCATCTTATCCAGATCAGCAATCGCCCGCCTCTTTCGGCTGCTGGCACGCTTCATGTCCCCATCGCGCTTCTTCACTAAGTCTTCGAGTCGAGCCACCTCTGTAGCCAGGTCGGCGGCCTTCTTCTGTTCGGCCTCGAGGGCTTGTTTCTCCCGCTCGACCGATGGACCTCCCGACACTTGGAGTTTTTCTAGGAGATCCTCCAGCTCGGCTAGCCGATGGCTAGTGGCGATTTGCTCAGCCCAACGCTATAATGGAAATAATAAAATCAGGAGCCAAACGGTAGCATGGCACAGGAAGAAAAATGAACGTACCTGAGTGGCCTGCTGCATGTTGTTATCGCCGAGCTGCTTGGGCGTCATGAGGGCCACCTGAATATGGGCATCCTCGAAGAGCTTGGCGAGCGGACCCGTAAGGGTTATTTCATGAACGGGGCTTGATGGTCGATCGGTAGATAATAAATATTCCTCCGAAGGAAATCGGAGGGTCGTCTTGATGGTCGGGTGGCCGGACGCCTCTTCGGCCTGCGATCGCTGGCCCGAGGACTCCCTATGGTTGAAGTCTCACCACTGGCGTCAAGCGAGACGAGTCCGCGGAGGAGAGCCGGTGTCGTCACGATGGGCGAGGCCACGGGGTCCCGATCCGCGATTCCGCAGGATCGGGCGAGCAATCTCGACGGCGCGTGGTTCGCCTCTCTTGGTCGGCGGAAGTGGAGTCTTCGACGCTTCCGCCGAACTCCCAAAGGTGAATCGTGCAGGGATTCTCACTGGGAGCAGAAGAAGCAGGATCCGCCTGACCTCCGTTGAGCGGCTTGCCAACTGCTTTGGTGATCGCGCCTCTCTCAGACATCGCTACGGGACTGAGACCCGCTCGGCGAGTTCTTTTTTGGTAGCCGCCTCAATTTCCACGGCCTTCAATTTCAGATGATCGGTAGCCTTGGAGCGCCACATGACTTCAGCTGCAGCAGAAGAAATTAAAATCAGTTAGACAAAAAAGGTGAAAGAAGTAAAGAGTCCTTACCCATGCGGTAGGGGAGGTTGGCCCGAACGGGAGATAATCTAAAAATGTACAACACCCCCTTGAGAAGCAACTGGTCGATTTTGTACCGTTGACCGGACAACCAGTTTGCCTCATGAAGGTAGGCTGTGTAGGATCGAAAAGAATTTAGATATCTCCACAATGACATGATATTGTCCACTTTGGGCCTAAGCGCTCATGGTTTTGCTCTTGGGCTCTACCCAAAAGGCCTCATGCCAATGGAGATATCTTTCTCTTATAAACCCATGATCTTTTCCATGTGTTTTCAATATTGGACTATGTTTGCAATCTTGCAACCCCAACAATCCCCCCCTCAAACAAAGGACCATGGGTTTCCCACGTCCGATCCTCGACCCACCAGGTCTTCTCGGGCTTACCGACCTACTAGGACTTCCTCCTTGCCTAGCAGGACTTCCTGCGCCTCGGTCCACCCGACCTACTAGGACTTCTCCGGTCCTCTAATCACATAAGAGCCCCTACTTTCTTTGTTCGAGGTCAATATTGTACTCACATGGTTCAATCGGACCATAGCTCTTGTTCGGTTAAACCTTCTCAGCTCTGATACCAATTGTAGGATCGAAAAGAATTTAGATATCTCCACAATGACATGATATTGTCCACTTTGGGCCTAAGCGCTCATGGTTTTGCTTTTGGGCTCTACCCAAAAGGCCTCATGCCAATGGAGATATCTTTCTCTTATAAACCCATGATCTTTTCCATGTGTTTTCAATATGGGACTATGTTTGCAATCTTGCAACCCCAACAGTTTGCACGAGGGACGATCTCGCCGTCACATCATGAAGAGGTTGACATAGTAGCGGTATGGCCTTATGGACGTCTTTCTGACAGACCCATACCTGGGCATGGTCCTTCTGACAGACCCATACCTGGGCATGGTCCTTCTGACAGACTCATACCTGGGCATGGTCGAAAGCAGGTGATTGCTTTGATTGGCGCGCCCAGGCTCCTTCGAGAGGTCTATATAAGGTCTCCATTTCTTCACCGGAGGTACGAAAGTCTTCATTCGGCAGCCACCTTCTTCTTCTATTTCCTCGCCTAACTTGAGCGTCGGAGGGCCGTCGCCGGGACACCCCCCCCCCCCCCCGGCTTGGTTTTGTTACAGGTTCGCCGGAGCACTCGAGGATCCAGCAAGAAGCGTCACACCCCCAGCTTCCGTTGACTCCTGGTTCAGACAGGATCAGTTATTAATGTCATAAAGGTTATTATTACGTAGTGACTGTATGATAGAAAAATGTTAGAGGGGGGGGGGGGGGGGGGGTGAATAGCGGGTGTCACTTTTTCATAAAAGGAGAGTTAAAGTAAAGCAGCGGAAATAAGAAAAAATAAAAATAAGGCTAAACCTTTATTTTTATTTGGTTCGAAGCCTTTAACAATTTATACTCTAAGGCCTACACTTGCTGAGTGCTTTTCGTTGGTCAATGTACTAATAGCTAGAATAATTACACGGATATAAAAATTAAAGTGCAAGTAATTAAATATAAATATACCGATGACTTAGAGTAGAGTACTTGAATGTTATCACCGGAGCAGTGTCTCAACATTATAGAGTAGTTTTTGGAGTAGCACGCGAGTATGAAAGATGTGAGGAATGGTTGTTTAAAGTTGTTGGTTGAAACTTCTTTTATAGGTCTTTCCAGGTGCCTAGACCACCCGGGCTCCTCCACTGAAGCCTATCCGATCCAGCTTTGTCGTTGAGTTTTATCGAAGTCGCCTCCATCCCTTCCCGGGCACATGGATCACTCTTGGGCACCTGGAAGCTGATGTGCTTCGGCTAAACAAAGTGTGTCAACTCAGCTTCTCGCATGGCTGAATTCAGGCCATTCCGGACGCCTGGATCCATTTGGTCTTCCAGACTTTCGGACACCTGAATCCCTTCTGAGCGCTTGGAATGCCCAAACTCTAACTTTGATTCTCTACATCACAAAGTTAGCAAAACATACATAATATGAAATACAAGTATTAAACATTTAGATAGTCTCGGGACTGTCTGGTCCTGACTTTGGATTTCATTAAAATTTTAGGTTGGACTAACGTCTACTATTCCCTTAACGGGAAACACGTCCTCACTGATCTCTTTCCTCCTGTGCTTATCTTTACTTACCAATTGTATACTTACTTGACTTTGATCTCTTTTAAGTATTCTTACTAGATGCCCCATTTGAACTTCAACCAGTTGTCAGATTCTGGAGACTCAACTAGACTTCCTACAAGATATCAACCTATCTGGACTTTCTGCTACTTATTAGATCCTCCAGACTTAACTAGACTTCAGTCTGGTTTAAAGTCTCGTCAAATCTTCTAGTCCTGCATACTTGGTAAATAAATTAGAGCACATAATATCTAACTTTAATGCTAACTGCAGCAATAGTAACAACTATAAAAGAAATATCATAATTTAGGAGAGGCAGGCTCTATAGTTTGTAGGATCGTGATCCTACGCAAGATCAATTTGGTGTCAGGATCAGATCGGTAGGATTAGATCGGTCAAGATCAAATATCGATTTCATTGATTCACATACGAATGTCATATATAGATCTTCTAAAAATGTTTGATTTAGTATAATACCAAGAAATAGACATCCAAAACTTATAATTTTGAGAAAAAAAAATATTTGTGATGATCAAAATGATTGAATATCAGCTAAACAAATGCTTTAAATAGTTTTCAACTCATAACAAAATAACCCTAATTTAATTATAAAAATTGTTTGAAGTCTCTAGAAAAACTTTAAAAGATATGTTTTAGCCTAAAACGGGATGGTTGTTACACCCATAATATTGTTAGCTAGAGCCCTAGAGCCAATCATTTGATGATTATATTTTGGACTTATTGTATCATATTCTATATAAATAAAGGCATTTGGATTTTGGTTATTATACTTACTTGTATTGGTGCCAAATAAACTAAGTATAATAATGTCCTTGAGTAGATGGTTCTCACCTATATCAATCGGTTAGTTGAACTGATAGTGAGATGATATAGGGAACACTACTCTAAATCATTCCTAGTCGAGTATTAACATTCAGGGACAATGTTAATGCAATAAAACTAGCATGTAGGTCAACTCGATGACTTGATCTCAGAAGTCATGGATATGGAGATATCAAGTTGACACATGGGTATGCATTGGAGAATATATACTGAATGACCCGTCATGAGAAAGTATCATGGATCGTTATATGAGTGTCATATACTTTCTCATGTGGCTATTAGTATGACTATTAGTCCTTGGACCTGAAGTCACCATGGATCCCTACATAAGGAGTTATGTACTTTGGTTTCGTCAAACGTCACCCGTAACTGGGTGGACTATAAAAGCGATTACCGGATATGTAACAAATTATGCAGAGGGATGTGAGAGATGTAGATGGGATCTATCCCTCCCATATGACGGGAGCGACATCAATATTCTTGATAGAGTGAGACCACTAAGTGCATGGCCATGCCCAAATGAGTCAACATGAGATGTTGAGCTCATTTGATCGAGTGAGTCTACTTGGAGTTCAAGATTTAGATTGATTAGAGGATGACACGGTCTATGCCTCATATTGATCAATCTAGATGTCTAGGATAGAAGGACAATGTCACATATTGTGAGGAGTCACAATTAGTAGTCACAAGGTGATGTTGGATCTCAACATTCTTGTAACTTGGATAGCAATGATGTATTGCTAGATGCCGCTCATTGCTTATGTTTCTAAAGGAGTTTAGAAACATTGTCAACGTTACAAGAACCTATTGGGTCACACACAAAGAACAAGTGGATGGAGATTAGGTTCATATGATGAACCAATTGGATTAGGTTCATATGATGCACCAAAGATTGGATTCAAATTAGACTTATTGAGTTAGACTTAATTAGATTCAATTGTTGAATGAGTCTAATTTAAATTTGATTCATTGAGTCAATTTATATTAATGAATTGAGATTCATTAAATTGAAATTGACTTGAATCAAAGGTTGGATTTAACTCAACAAGGAAGAAATTGGTTAATTTTGACTTGACCAAATAGAAGTTGAAACATCAAGTTTGACTTGATGCATTGCCACATCATGTAGGTTGACTCATCCTACATGGCATGACACATCCTTGCCACATCATCACCACCTCATAATGGTGTGCCACCTCATGGAGGTTACACACCCATTCCTTTTAATGTGGCCGGCCACATTAAATGAGGGGGTTACATCTGTGTGGCCGGCCACACACTTGATGATGGGTGAATGCAATTGATTTGTATTCATTCTAGCTTCTTCTTTCTTGGATGCTTGCTTCTCCTTGCTGTTGTCGTGGGGTCTTGGAAGGTGAGAAGGTGTTGAGTTTCATCCAAGAAAAGATAAGAGAGTGTGAAGGACACAAGAAGAGGATACTACTAGTTGAGTATGTGAGAGTCTTCTTGTTTTTCTCTCCTTTTCTTTTTCAAATTCTATCCGAGAGCTCTAGAAAGTGCTAGCACACTTGGGGCTTTCTTCTCCATCCTTGAGTGCTAGAGAGCACTCCTTGTTCGTGTGGATATCACTAGAGAAGTATCTACCTTGATACTTTGGAGATCCGACACGTACCTTGGACGAGCGGGAATTTTGAGAGGGCACGCTTCAAAGGTAAAAGCTCTTAACACATAGATCTAGGAGTATATCTAAAGTTTTTGAAACTCGTACTTGTATTTCATTCGGTTTTTCCTTGCACGGATCTACGGCTTTGGGTGATTCGGGGTTTCCGCGACGCGAAAAGCGATCTTCGCGGCCCGAAAAACCCAACAGTGGTATCAGAGCCACGTGCAAGGCTTGTACGAGTTTAATTTTTTGGTTTTATGAAAACTAAACCTTCTGTGATTTTCTATAAAATTTAGTTTTTTTTGTTTTTATGGGTAATTTTTCCGTAGAAGCGAAGCACAAGTATCTCGACATTTGTAGGCTTCGGCTACCGGGAAGTTTTTCCTTAAACGGCTTCGTTTTGCCCCAAATCAGTTTGGGACAGCGGGCTTGGGTGCCATTAGATCGCAAAGGAGCAACTCACGATGGTTAGATCGTGGGTAGGGGTACTGCCCCTAACCCCGCAAGGGGATTTGCTCCGCGATTGCACCCGAAATCGCTAAAAACGAACCTACCGGGAAGATTTTTCCGAAACAGCAATGTCTCGACCCAAATCATTTTGGGACAGCGAGTTTAAGCGCTGTTGGATCACAAAGGAACCCTTGCGATGGTTAGATCGCGGGTAGGGGCGCTGGGCCCGGCCGCAGGGATCCGTTCATGATTGATTGCGCTCGAAACCGCTAAACGGGACCGCCGGGAAATTTTACTCGTAAAAATTATAAAAAAATTAATTTTAAAATTATATAAAATTATGAAAATATATAATTTTGAATTATATATTAATTTTGTGATAGTCATGACCCAAAAATCCAATATGATTGGATTGTGTTGTAATGTCTGCGTGCCGTTATATGTTTGCGCGTGTTGCATGTTTTTATTTTTCCGCGATCTGCGCGTCTCTTATATTCTGGTTGTAATTAGATTTAGACTCGAATGTAACTCGAGTTTCAAATTTTAATGTACAAATTGGAGCGGTGGAGTTCACAAGAAGGAAGCTGACAACACAAGGTGGTCAAAGGAGGAGCTTGAGAAGCTGTTGACCCTAAGTTGACCATTCGATCTTCTCATTGGCTTGAGAAGATCATAGTGGGGCCATGACTAAATCACAAATAGATTAATTAGTTAATTGCTTATGTATATGATGCATGTTTAATAAGTAATTAATTAATTAGTGTCTTACGATTAGATTAGATCTAAGTCGTGCACATGATGCACCCTTGCGATTAGATTAGATCTAAGTCGTGCACAAGATGCATCCTTTTCGATTAGATTAGATCTCGATCGAACCAACTCTAAATGCCTAACCGTGCCGTGATACCTATCACTACCTCGATCACATGTATTGTTGAATCTGCCAAAGCAGAGCAATACATATTATCTTGGTAGGGTACGGAGGGACAATCTTGGTCCCGCCTATCAACGCATGGGTAAATACAAACTCAATTAGATTGAGTATTCCTAGTTGCTCGGTTAGATCGAGTCAACTATAGGCATTCTTCAAACGGTTGGAAAAGATAGGTCAAAATCACATCTATATTAACTCTCGGGCGTATTAGCCAAAGCTAACTCGAGTTTTAATATAAATGCGGATATTGATTTTATAAACAAGAGTTGCATAGAGATGTAATTGGTAATCGTTACCTACCGATCATACTAAGCCTTGGGCGTATTAGCCAAAGCTAACTCAAGGGTTAGTATGATGTGAATCTTGTCCCACAAGAGTTATAGAATTCAGTGGGAGCATCATTTAATTAAAGGCATAATTAAATGATTTTAAAAGAATATGATTTTTATTTCTGCAAATTTTCTGTTGTAGATAACCATGACGTCGAATACGAACTCTTTCTCCTCGCGTTCCGAAGAAGGATAAGCTCAACGAGCAAATTTCACGGACCGGCACAGAACCCGAGAATAGTTCTCACTCAGAGCGTAGATCCACGCTCGGAGCAGCTCATTCCGAGGCTCCTCCCGCCACGCCACGCTGAATGACCGGATGCTTACAAGAAGCATCAAGATGACACATTAGATGTGCCTGCCTAATGCTCGCAACCATGAACTCGAGCTTCGACAACATGAGTTGATGTGTGCTTACGATATGGTTGAACATCTTCGTCCAACTATATCAAGGACAAGCAGGACATGGAAGAGGAACTTCAGGGATACCGGAAGATCTTAACAAGAGAAATAAGATTTCTACTTCAGGTATAAATGTTATAGAAGTCAACCTCTATTTCTTCGTCATGGGTATTAGATACCGGATGTGCTTAGCACATTTGTACTAATGTACAAGAACCGAGAAATAGCAGAGCATTGACAAAGGGCGAGATAGACCTACGAGTAGGCAATGGAGCACGGGTTGCTGTTGCTGTAGGGACTTATTTTCTGTCTCTGCCCTCTGGGCTTATACTAGAGTTAGACGATTGTTGTTATGTGCCTGCATTGACTAAAAACATTATATCAGTTTCTTGTTTGGACAAGAAAGGATTCTCGTTTATAATAAAGAACAAATGTTGTTCTGTCTATTTAAACGATATGTTCTATTGTAGTGCACCTCTGATGAACGGACTCTATATTCTAGACCTTGAGAGCTCTATCTATAACGTTAGTACCAAGAGGTTCAAATCGAACGATATGAACCACACCTATCTCTGGCACTGTCGCTTAGGTCATATAAATGACAAGCGCTTATCCCAGCTCCATAAGGATGGTTTGCTGGACTCATTTGATTTTGAATCATATGAGATATGCGAGTCATGCCTACGAGGCAAGATGACCAAGACTCCTTTAGTGGGCACAGAGCTAACGATTTGTTAGGACTCATACATAGTGATGTATGTGGCCCTTTAATATCGCTGCTAGGCGGTTATAGATACTTCATCACATTTCGATGACTTCATGAGATATGGTTATGTGTACTTGATGACACATAAGTCCGAACCTTTGAAAAGTTTAAAGAATTCAAGAATGAACATAACCAGCTCGGCAAGAGTATTAAAATACTTCGATCGATCGAGGTGGTGAATACTTAAGCCATGAGTTTCGTGACTATTTAGCCGAGTGTGGGATTCTATCCCAACTCACTCCTCCCGGAACACCACAGGTGAATGGTGTATCCGAAAGGAGGAATCGTACCTATTAGATATGGTACTATCTATGATGAGTCACACGATCTTCCGACATACCTTTGGGCTATGCTCTAGACACGGCAACTTTCATTCTCAACCGAGTTCCATCCAAGGCCGTGATAAAGACACCATATAGGATATGGAGAGATGCCTAGGTGTCTTTCATGAGGATTTGGGGTGAGGCTTACGACGACGTCAAGTCTCGGACAAATTAGGACCAAATCTGACAAGTGCTATTTCATCGGATATCCCAAGGAAACTAAGGGATATTACTTACATTCCCAGACAAGTTGTGGCAAAGATCGGGTCTTTCTAGAAAGGGACTTTGTTTCTAGAAAGACTAGTGGGAATCGCTCGATCTTGAAGAAGTTCAAGATGCGAATACTAGCACAAGCCTCGATGGAAGTTGAATCGAACCACAAAGTGTTGTGGATGATGTTCCACAAGGAGTTGAGGAACAACAACCGCACTACAAGTAAAACACCCGTATAGGGGCGTCGACCGAGAGATACTCGTTTCTCTTGTCCGAGCATGATGACGTTGTGCTCGTAGAGGATGAGCCTACCACCTATCGTAAGCTGTGAGGCCAGATTATTAGAAATGGCTAGAGGCCATGAGATCGAGATGGAATCCATGTACACCAACCAAGTATGGACTTTGGTTGATCCACTGAAGGGTAAAACCCATTGGGTGCAAGTGGGTCTTTAAGAGAAAGACTGACATGGATGGACTTATCTATAAGGGTCGCTTGGTAGCTAAAGGTTTCAAGCAGATTCATGGTATTGACTATGATGAAACCTTTTCTCCAGTAGCGATGTTTAAGTCCATTCGGATCATGCTTGCTATTGCAGCCTACCATGACTATGAGATATGGCAGATGGATGTCAAAACCGCGTTTCTGAATGGAAACCTACTCGAGGATGTGTACATGACACAACCTGAGGGTTTTGTAGATCCACAGCATACTAGTAGAGTATGCAAGCTGCATAGGTCCATATATGGACTAAAGCAAGCATCTCGGAGCTGGAATCTTCGATTCGATGATGCAATCAAACAGTTTGGATTCATCAAGAATGAAGATGAGCCTTGTGTCTACAAGAAGGTTGTAGAGAACACAGTTGTCTTCCTCATATTGTATGTGGATGACATACTACTCATTGGGAAGGACATCCCTATGCTTCAGTCTGTCAAGACCTGGCTAGGGAGTTGCTTCTCAATGAAGGATTTAGGTGAGGCATCCCACATTCTAGGGATACAGATCTATAGAGATAGATCTAAGAGATTGCTTGGCCTAAGTCAGAGTACATATATTGACAAGGTACTCCTTCGGTTTGCCATGCAGAACTCCAAAAAGGGATTTCTGCCGATATCACATGGCATGAGTCTTTCGAAGACTCAAGGTCCCTCAGAGTACATATATTGACAAGGTACTCCTTCGGTTTGCCATGCAGAACTCCAAAAAGGGATTTCTGCCGATATCACATGGCATGAGTCTTTCGAAGACTCAAGGTCCCTCAGAGTACATATATTGACAAGGTACTCCTTCGGTTTGCCATGCAGAACTCCAAGAAGGGATTTCTGCCGATGTCACATGGCATGAGTCTTTCGACGACTCAAGGTCCCTCTTCTAGAGAGGAGAGAAACCGCATGGATCAGATCCCTTATGCCTCAGCCATAGGATCGATCATGTACGCCATGCTATGTACTCGACCTGATGTCTCGTATGCTTTGAGCATGACGAGCAGATACCAGTCAGATCCAGGTGAAAGTCACTGGATAGCGGTCAAGAATATTCTTAAGTACTTAAGAAGGACTAAAGAATATTTCTTGATATATGGAGGCAGTGATGAGCTAGTTGTAAAGGGTTACAGTGATGCTAGCTTCCAGACCGATCAGGATGACTATAGATCGCAGTCGGGGTTCGTATTTTGCATTAATGGTGGTGCACACCGAAGAGTTCAAGCGGATACATTAGATTCTGCATCAGAGGCAGCAAAGGAGGCAGTTTGGATCCGCAAGTTCATCATGAACTTGGGGTGGTTCCTAGCATTGTTGACCCATTGAGCTCTATTGTGACAACAATGGAGCTATAGCACAGGCGAAGGAACCTCGCTCACACCAGCGGACCAAACACATACTACGGCGCTTCCATCTCATTCGAGAGATCATCGAGAGAGGAGATGTGAAGATTTGCAGAGTACCTACAGAGGCTAACATCGCAGATCCCTTGACCAAGGTTTTGGCACAGAAGAAGCATGATGGTCACACTAGGTCATTTGGGCTTAGAGCCTACACTGATTGGCACTAGTGCTAGTGGGAGATTGTTAGCTAGAGCCCTAGAGCCAATCATTTGATGATTGTATTTTGGACTTATTGTATCATATTCTATATAAATAAAGACATTTGGATTTTGGTTATTATACTTACTTGTATTGGTGCCAAATAAACTAAGTATAATAATGTCCTTGAGTAGATGGTTCTCACCTATATCAATCGGTTAGTTGAACCGATAGTGAGATGATATAGGGAACACTACTTTAAATCATTCCTAGTCGAGTATTAACATTCAGGGACAATGTTAATACAATAAAACTAGCATGTAGGTCAACTCGATGACTTGATCTCAGAAGTCATGGATATGGAGATATCAAGTTGACACATGGGTATGCATTGGAGAATGTATACTGAATGACCCGTCATGAGAAAGTATCATGGATCGTTATATGAGTGTCATATACTTTCTCATGTGGCTATTAGTATGACTATTAGTCCTTGGACCTGAAGTCACCATGGATCCCTACATAAGGAGTTATGTACTTTGGTTTCGTCAAACGTCACCCGTAACTGGGTGGACTATAAAAGTTGGATATGTAACAAATGGATGGATGTGATGATAGATGGGATTTGGTCCCGTATGACTTGACTGACAGCAATATTCTTGATAGAGTGAGACCACTAAGTGCATGGCCATGCCCAAATGAGTCAACATGAGATGTTGAGCTCATTTGATCGAGTGAGTCTACTTGGAGTTCAAGATTTAGATTGATTAGAGGATGACACGGTCTATGCCTCATATTGATCAATCTAGATGTCTAGGATAGAAGGACAATGTCACATATTGTGAGGAGTCACAATTAGTAGTCACAAGGTGATGTTGGATCTCAACATTCTTGTAACTTGGATAGCAATGATGTATTGCTAGATGCCGCTCATTGCTTATGTTTCTAAAGGAGTTTAGAAACATTGTCAACGTTACAAGAACCTATTGGGTCACACACAAAGAACAAGTGGATGGAGATTAGGTTCATATGATGAACCAATTGGATTAGGTTCATATGATGCACCAAAGATTGGATTCAAATTAGACTTATTGAGTTAGACTTAATTAGATTCAATTGTTGAATGAGTCTAATTTAAATTTGATTCATTGAGTCAATTTATATTAATGAATTGAGATTCATTAAATTGAAATTGACTTGAATCAAAGGTTGGATTTAACTCAACAAGGAAGAAATTGGTTAATTTTGACTTGACCAAATAGAAGTTGAAACATCAAGTTTGACTTGATGCATTGCCACATCATGTAGGTTGACTCATCCTACATGGCATGACACATCCTTGCCACATCATCACCACCTCATAATGGTGTGCCACCTCATGGAGGTTACACACCCATTCCTTTTAATGTGGCCGGCCACATTAAATGAGGGGGTTACATTTGTGTGGCCGGCCACACACTTGATGATGGGTGAATGCAATTGATTTGTATTCATTCTAGCTTCTTCTTCCTTGAATGCTTGCTTCTCCTTGCTGTTGCCGTGGGGTCTTGGAAGGTGAGAAGGTGTTGAGTTTCATCCAAGAAAAGATAAGAGAGTGTGAAGGACACAAGAAGAGGATACTACTAGTTGAGTATGTGAGAGTCTTCTTGTTTTTCTCTCCTTTTCTTTTTCAAATTCTATCCGAGAGCTCTAGAAAGTGCTAGCACACTTGGGGCTCTCTTCTCCATCCTTGAGTGCTAGAGAGCACTCCTTGTTCGTGTGGATATCACTAGAGAAGTATCTACCTTGATACTTTGGAGATCCGACACGTACCTTGGACGAGCGGGAATTTTGCGAGGGCACGCTTCAAAGGTAAAAGCTCTCAACACATAGATCTAGGAGTAGATCTAAAGTTTTTGAAACTCGTACTTGTATTTCATTCTGTATTTCCTTGCACGGATCTACAGCTTTGGGTGATTCGGGGTTTCCGCGATGCGAAAAGCGATTTTCACGGCCCGAAAAACCCAACAAATAAATGTAAATCTCTGAATAAGTTTCGATTTGATATATTATGCGTCCCGTGATTCAAATCGAGTCAAAAATTATGACGTCTCAAATTGCAGAATCATAGAATCTTACCAATCCCAACGATCTTGTACGATCCCAACTATCCTACTCAGATTCTACTGCAAAACCCAATTCCAATTGATCCCGAATTGATATAGTGCTTCTGGATCATAAGATGATCCTATGATCCAAATAATGATTTTGCAAACTGTGATAGTCACTCTTATATAATCATCTATTTCTCTACGTCTTAGCATCGTATTAAGGATCGATGCCTTCTGATAGCATATCGACCTTCAACAATGAATCGTCTCAACCTGGTATAAAGAACATAAGGAGCGGAGCGTTTCAATATTATTATAATAAAAAATGATTATATTCATCCAAGACGCTCCTTATAATCGGTCCTTAAATTAAATTATAAGAAGGGAGGTAAATTCTGATGTCAACATATAATTAAGGTTAAAAGATAGAAAAAAGTTTTTTTTTTTTTTTTTTTTTTTTTTTTTGAAGATACCTGTGTATCAAAAATTGATCTCTAATCATACAGAGAATCAAAGGAGCGCTTAGACATCAGCACAGAACGCGGCTGCGTAGTATCATAAATAATAAAATTAGTTGTACATTTTTAGTATTTAACAAATGATTTGATAAACGACCAGGGGTATTATCGTAATTTTATATTTGATTTCCTCACGCGAATAAAATGGCTGATCGAAAACCATTTATACGCAGCCGACCTCCTCTTTCCTGTCGGATCCCTAATCCAATCCATTCTTTGCATCGGCGACCTCCCGTTCCTCGGCGGTTTCTTCGATTCGTCAACTATACTCCACCCGCCCCGACCCTTCCTGCTCCTCAGCGATTTCTACATGCCGCTCGTCGTCCCCTATCCTCTGTTGCGCTAATCGTTCCGTTTGGGTTAGGCGTCGGTTCAAGTGCCGAGAAGAACAAAACGGTGAATTACGGTGTTTGTCTGATCTCCTTCTGCGTCGGGCATGGATGTTCATGATGGCTCGGGCGATGATCGGACATTTAAGGTCAGTTTCAGTTCAGAAGGCTTATCGAGGCTGCGTGAGAAGGTCATGGGGAAGCTGAAGGAGTTCATGGGCGATTATACGGATGATACCCTCGTGGTAGGGTTATATTTCTGAGTTTTTGTGTTCTTAATGGTGATGGACTTTCTTGGATTGGGGGTTTTTGAGAGGGAGGAGAGGAATTTGTTTTCCCTTGTTTAGAAACCTCATTGCTCTAGAGGATGTGAGGGAAACCTCAACCCTCCTTTTTCTGCTTTTCCTGTGTCTAAAACGAGGGAATTGCGTTCCAACCTCTCTTCCAATGTTATCTGTTTTGTCTTATTCCGTTACATTTACTATCAGTTAAGCAAAACAACCCTTTTGTTTATTAACAACTAATCTAGAGCAATGGCGTTTCGTTCTCTTGCTTTCTTCTGTGACATTGATTTCTCGTTACTTGTGGATATATGAATATCAAATGCGAGGAGATTAAAACAGCCGACGATGTTGTCAGATGATTCTTAACTTGTTACTTCATACATTGTTTTGCATAGACTCGATAATGCCCTCTAAATGGAATCACCTCTGCATTTCTGCTGGGAAGTTTCCACCTATCTGTGTAACCACATGCAACAGACTGTATGACTTCAATATATTACATTGTAACATTGTTTTCTAGTGGTTGCATAGTTCATAAAGATCCACTGGTGGAAGGAAATTCTTGGCTTATGCTACATTGGTTAAAGTAACATCCAAAACAGAACCCTACATTTGGGAAATAGTACTGCTTATCATATTTCCACCACCATGTCCAGCCTATCTTTGTTTCATTTTAGTGATGTATATTTGTAGGAAGTTTTTAAGATTTTTTATACAATACAAACAACTATCGCTTTCCTACAAATTGCTATGAAATAGTTTGATTAATTTTCCATACATTGATGCTGCAATTTTAGAGTAAGAAATATTATTTAGAGTCTATTGTGCAATTTATGTCTAGGGTTTAGACACATATCACAGGGTTACTTGAACTTGAGTACTATGTACGGGAAAGGATCTAGCTTTGAAGATTGCTCTCAACATCCTGACCATGTATCCTGGTTAAATATTTTAGGAAATTTTATGTGAACATAATTACATAAACACTAATTTCAGGTTTTGGATGGGTATGATCTTGGAACCTTGGTCTATAGGTACCAACTGCATTGCGTTTAATAGATGGAACTTTCCACCTCATTTGTAACTCATATAGTGAGGACCAAGGTTTAACTCTTTTCCTCCCAGTCTGTCTCACTTTTGCCTCAGCTTTTCACCTCTGTTGTTGGTCAGTGAATAGCTAACTTGTCTCTTCAACTTTTAGCTTGCACATAAGCTCTCAGAAAAACAATTTTTTAGTTCCTTTCCTAAAGTGGACTATATGAAAATTTCAACTGCTTTATCGTGCTTTTCAAATGGTTCTGTTTTTTTTATGGATTTATTTTTATTACATTGTTATCAGTATAGCCAGTTAAGTAATAACTTTGGTAAATTTTTTGATGATAGTACACTGCACATTTGCAGGACTATGTTTTGGTTTTACTCAGGAATGGCCGTCACAAAGATGAAGCTAAGAAGGAACTGGATGTCTTTTTGGGGGAGGAGACTGCAACTTTTATCTCCTGGTAGGAGCCTATATTATAGTATAAGTAAATTTGCTTCTGTGCTACATGGAATACTCATTCTAATATTTAGTTTCTAGCCCATTGATTTTTATTGTATGAAATCTCTGTTCTTCAGGTTGTGGGATCATCTCTCGTCAAATATACACTTATATTTGCAGCCAGAACAGTCTATTCCAGATGAAGTGACTAAGTCTAAACATGTTCCATGCGAATCTTCAGAGAGGCAGAATGCTCATGAACATCAGACAGTTAAAGCTTCAACTGATTCTAGCACTAGAAATTATCATAGGAGAGGGTGGAAAAGTAAAACACAGGAGAGTAATGGAACCTTTCCTCTTCACAGTGTTGTGACCAATATTCTGCATGCGGAGGAGAAAGTGTCCAGACCTAATATTGACAGGCGATTGCATTCTCCTATAGTCAAGAGTAAGAGAAAGCGAAACAGAGATGATGAACACACACAAGTACAGGTAAATAACTTGCCATATGCTTTTGTGGTAGGCCTTAATTATTCTACAAGTATGATAATGATGTAATTAGGTTGCAGTAGGAACCAACTTTAATATGGTTATGGTAGTAATTAGGATTTTATTCGGCATTACATTTGTTTAATAGGTAGTTCCTATTTAAGGAATATTTGTTTGTCTAATGCATATTAAAAATTGATAGTTTATAAAATTATTTCATTCTTATTAGCACCGATGAAACCCCCTCTAGATGGTCAAATGATATCAACAATTAAGATGGATATGTAGATATAGTCAACTGTACATTCATGAACCTTCCAAAAAGTTAGGATATATTATTGAACAATTAAGATGGATATGTAGATATGGTTCAACCGTACATGTAGGAACCTTCCCAGAAAGTTAGGGTATATTATTATTAAACAAGTTGATGTAAAATTCTGTAGTTTGATTGATGGGTTACTTCTAATGCATTCTTTGGTTGGTTAGATGGCATGAAAGATTACTTTGACTAATATACTTACTCAATTTAGCAAATAGCAAGTTCATTTTGCCAAAAAATTGTAGCTTGCAGTGAAGTGCTAAGAAGGTTTGATACGAAGGTATTACCTACCTATAATGACTAGGTTGTCTACCTATTACATTGGCCAGAGATGACATTTGTATTTGAGGAGAAGTATGCTCGAGACACTATCACTTGCTGTTTACTTGGATAATTTAATTGTCTAAGTGACCTATTGTTGCTCAACTTCATCAAGAATTTTCTCAACACATTTCAGGCCTCTTTACTTGGAAAGTAAACTGGGAGTTGCTTTTGTTCATTATTTTGATGATTTTTTTATAACCATATAATTCTATCTGGGACAATGATTTGTGATGTTGTTGGGCTTGCTGGATCTGGCATCCTTGATATTGAAGTGTTGCAACTTGCGTCACTGATTATTGATGCAATGCATTATCAAAATTGATAATTTTTCCCATGTTTATTAGTTAATTGTATTGATTCATTTCCTGGGCTTTTAATTTGTGATTTGTTAATAATACAGAGAGATACAACCTCATATTCAACAATTGGTGCTTCACGCCGGCTTCTTCAGTTTGCTGTTCGAGATGCAGTAAAAACTGTGCAGCAGTCAAACTCTAAGGCTGAGCCAGCTTTAAAAAGAGTTTGCTCGGTAGTCTCAGCAGTTAGTACAGATTCTGTGATAGAAGCAAGATCCCACAGAAGACCAGAGTCAAGAGGACTGGGTACTCTTTCAATTGCTCTAAAAGCTGCTGCTGAAGCTGCTGAGGATGCAACCAAGGTCAGGTTGGCCGGTAGTGTTTTTGATAGATTGGGTCATAGCAAACAGATGGAAGAGGATGTTAATCAGTTGTCAGTTCCCACTGCATTAGAGCTCGAAGATAGTGAGATTGCTGCTACTGATAAGGTTCCAGAACTACTTTATTTGGATCGCCCTTACAGAAATGAGTATGATGACTTTGATGGTAACATGTCCATAGTAAAGAAAGAGATTCCTGTGCCTGCCGAATGCACATTAGATAATAATGAATACGGCAGTGGTAGTGTTAACCAACTTGGTCAGGATTCTTTTCGAGGTATTCCATCTTGCAAAAAAATCAAATCTGTGATGATGCAGCCAAATATTGTACCGGAGTCTGAAGAAATATCAAAGAAAAGTAGGTTATTGGATCAGGAAAGAACTACTGGTTTAACAGTAATGAGATCTAAGAAGGTTGTAGATAGTCCTGCTAATGTAACACAGAAACATACCCATTATCAAGTTTCTAGGGATGATGCCAAGCTGGAGAATCAAGTAGCAGTAAAAAAGAGCACAGTTGGTGTAGGAAATCAGAGTGCCAAGTTTCTAAAAGACAATGATGTTTTCCCAGCTCAGAATATAAAAGTAAGTGTGTTTGTTGGCATGAAGCATCTCATCAATTATTCATGCCATGTGCATATTGTACCAAAACACCATCTAGGCTGAATTCAAAATTCTTTATATTTTCCATCTCATTTTTAGTCTCTGATTTATGTAATGCAAAGCTGATGCAATTAATTTTGAGTATCTTTGTACAACCAAAAACTAATAAAACTTTAACTTTTAAACTATTTTG
This sequence comes from Zingiber officinale, assembly GCF_018446385.1. Taxonomy (NCBI): domain Eukaryota; kingdom Viridiplantae; phylum Streptophyta; class Magnoliopsida; order Zingiberales; family Zingiberaceae; genus Zingiber; species Zingiber officinale. The sequence goes on from NC_055996.1 coordinate 129,121,846, forward strand.
AAGTCATGATAAATATATTGTAAGTGTTTTAAAAGTCAACCTAAGCTGTTTATTCCATCAGAACTCTACCTTAACCATGTTTTAGCCATGTCTAACTCAGTTTATTCATTGAGATCAAATGAACAATCTTTTCTGTTTGTCTTTTTCATACGGAGAGCATAATTTTTACCGAAAATTTGGGAGATGTAGGGAAAGTAGGATTGTAAGAGAGGAAATTCATTAAGTTACCAACTCAAGTTTGGCTTATGACCTTTATTTATGAATTACCATGACCTTTTCATTTTCTTTTCTAAATATCCTAGTATTGCACTGGGTTTGATTCTCATTAGTCATAAGAATAGTTCTGGTTTGCAAGAATTCCTCTCATATTAGACTAGCGCATTCAAACAGGTCTATACCAGGTTAAGACCTATCTGAAAATTGTATGTCTAACATGCCTATAGCGGCTTGTAAAGATTTCCAGTATGCTATGGTATTGGTATTCTGAATATTGAACATCTGAACCTTTCCTTGGGAAAGGTTATATATCCCAACCATTATCTTAGAGTTAAATTGTGCTTAAACAGAAATATTTAGTTTGCCTAAACCCTTAGTACAGTCGAATGTCAACCTTGGTCAGTTGACTGACCATTTCCTATTCAACTGCAACCTTGGCCAGTTCAACTGGAACAATGTCGACCAACATCCTTTCTTCGCTTACACCCCATAAGCCTACAATAAGGCCAAGGCTTGTTCTGGATCTACTACATGAGTTGTGAATGCCCTAATGTTGCGAATTCAACCAAGTTTTAGGTAGCACGCCCACTTCCTTGGCAATCACCATATTATTACAATGTACATGCTTGAAGAATAAATCCAAGATTGTATTCTTCTAATCAATGACTCTCGCACCGTCAGGTCTTCATCTCTTTGATTTGGACTGCCTACCTTTTAAGTCATCCAAGCATCTCAATCTAGGCTCCTGGCTCTGGAGTCCATTAAGCTCCTCTTTAACTCCAAGTCATTCATTTGATCCAAGACTCCAACTCTTGAATCCATTGAGCTCCTTTGGAGCTGCAAGTCAACAGCTCGATCTCAGCCCCCAATTCTCAGGTCTGCCTCCTCTCAGCTCCAAGTCAATCGTTTGATTTGAGCCTGCATCTCTGAGTCTATTGAGCTGCTCTTGAGTTTTATCTTCCATGATGCTATGAATCTTATGAGCTACAAGTTCACCAAGCTCCTCAAGCACCATGCAAACTCCAAGTTGAATTGGCACAACTAATGTGTACACTTGATATGCATCCTAAATCCAAAATGCCAAACTTGAACTTTATTGCCAGCACATCAAAACAATGTGGTTAAGCCCAACCACAAGGAATGAATTGTTTTTCCAACAATTTCTTCCTCCATCATCGCGTCTTTGATTTTGCTACAAGTTGATGCAAGTCTCGAAACCTCTCAATGTAGCTGACAACCTTCTCTATAAGACAAGATTTGGATGCTAAGGCATTTTTTCATTGCTTGCGCCTTTGATTTAGCTACAAGTTGATGCAAGTTCAGAATGAGATGTCCAACTCCCATATTGAACAACTCAGTATATATGGGTCAAAAGCATCATGAGAATGAGAGCTGTAGTTGACAGCACTGCCAACACATTTTTATGAGGACATGCTTACTATGTTTTTATATTATTAATTGTTTTTGTCATTTTGTAGGAACCCACAATATCTAACCTAGGTGGTCTTTTGATTTATCCCATGTGATCTTTGTATGAATCACTTTGCCTGTTTATTGTTTTTAAACACTTGACCACTAAGCTAGAGTTTAAGTTCTTGTAAACATAGTTCATGCAGTATTCACCAGTATTTCTCTCATCCAAAACCACTGAGTTAAAATTTTAGGACCATTAAAGTTTTAAATCACTAGAAAGAACACTGGTTAGTGATTATAGTTCTAAAACATTTTAAATGTTTTAGCCACCTATCATACTTATTACTTTTCTTGTTACTGGAACTATTTTTCATTTTGTTATTTGATTTTACTTGAAGCCTAGGATTTTAAGTTTTTCTCCAACATATAGAATTTGAGGTTATTCTTTTATTTTAATCAATTAGCACAATATCGTTGGGAAATAAGATACACCAGGGAGATTTGTTTCAAATATGAATGAACATTTTGAGTGTTAAAATGTAAAAAAATAGAGGCTTATAATTGACATGTTGCTGTTATTTGTTGTAGTTATTTTAAAATTATTTGTTTTATTGTTAGTAGCTCTGACAATCATGATTGCATACCTATTGTTTGTGATGTGGGTTTAATTATTAGTTTTTTATTCTCTTCCAAGTCATTTGAATGATCCACCAACTTATTTGTCTTCTTCACCGTTATTGAAATCGTCAAAACTTCTACATTATCTACTTTGTTAATTTGCCAGGTGATTTTTTGTTATTTGTACTTCACTGTAAATTGAATGTCTGACGGGGTTTATTCTGTTTATATCTATAGGAAATCGATCAGGACTGCGATCAAAAGGAATTTACTCTGAAACAATTATCAGCTCCGGGTATATTGAATTCTAACTTATACTTCTCAGAGAATCATGAAATACTGTTATACTTGTTTGGCATTTCAAAAAACTATTCTGCCACCAAAACCAAACATCAAACTGATGTTTGGTGCATGCTGTATTAGTAGACTTTAGACCTCAGCTACCACGAACCTTCTGTCAGTAAATAGTAGCTGAGGCATCTCCTTATCCTCATCTCTGTGTCCTATGGATATTAATATTGCGGCCACTTTCTAATTACAGGTTCATATACTACTGGCCGACCTTCCGAGGATGGAGATTCTCGAACTCTATTTGTTAGCAATGCAAGTATTTGTTTTTCTCACATTTGCAACAATTGAATATGAAAAAGCAGTGTAATTAATCTATATTGCCACTGGATTCACAGGTTCATTTTGCTGCAACTAAAGATACACTTTCCCGTCATTTCAACCAATTTGGAGACGTGCTTAAAGTAATCATAGTTACTGATGCTACCACCGGTCAACCTACAGGGTAATGATAAAAATTTTACATTATGTTTTTTTTTTTGTATGTTCTCAGATCAATCATAAATTATAATCTTGTTGTGGCTACAAGCAGATCAGCCTATGTTGAATTCCTGAAGAAAGAATCAGCAGATTTAGCATTGTCATTGAATGGTACTTCGTTTATGTCCCGCATCCTCAAGGCAAGCTTGCAGTATATTAGTGCTTTTCTATAGCTTGTTTTTTCTACCATTATATATATATATATATATATGTTCCATCTGCATACAGCATCCTTAGATTATTATGTTCTAAATTAATATTCACTGAAGCAATTATGAAGTTTTCATGACATTCTTTGACCAGCCTCTGGTCCGTCATTTATTTCTTGCTGTCTTAAATTTGTCAATACCTAACTCCTAAACATCCAATAAGGTTATGATTTTCAAATTTCAAATTTGCTTAAACACCATATTTTGCATCCGTTCAATAGGGTCATGTATATGGAAATTATGCTCCCCATTTGGAGAAACTAGTGCAGATATGGGATTTATTATTTTCTGTGAGACCTGATGGCTGCATCTTTTCTGCTGTATCCAATTTTCCATCTTTATGTTAAAAAAAATTTGATTAAGGCAAGCTTTCAATGTTGGGCCGTCAATCATTTCATAGAATTAAAGAAAGCAGCAAGAGCATTGACTGAAGTAGATGATTGTGGTGACTGTCTGATTTCCCCATTTGTAAAGTAGTGTTTATCGATTGACATATGATTCTAAACCATAATACTTTCAAGAGAATATATGCTAATGCATTCTTGTTAGTAAGCTTTAAATACTATTAATGCGTTAAAGTTATTTCTTCTATGTGTTCACAGAATAGTGCATAACTTGGCATGTGATTGTTTGTGTATTATAGGTGGTACGCAGAAGCTCTCATGAAGCGGCTCCAGTATTATCTTGGTCCTGGATTGCTCGTGCGCCAGCATTTGCTTCTAGAGTTGGCCGAATGCCATATCCAAGAGGTACATTTCCTGGCTCTTTTCGAGGGCATCCCCCAATTAAACCTGGAGCCAGGAGCTTGCAATGGAAGCGGGAGACATCCATTTTGCAACCTAGTGAGGGAGCAAAACCTCCACTAACATCAAATGTCTCGTCGCGGACAGCAAGGAATCTCACCTACACGCGGACTGAACCCACACCCAAATCAGCTGGGCTTTCTAGTACCATTTAATGGATCCATCCAAGCAAGTGACAGTTTCCGCTAGATTTTGCCTGTGGTTTGCTGTGCAAAACAAAATGCTAGAGAATCACGCTGGAGATTATTCAGTATTATGATCATGGCCACTTTGAGGCTCTGACTGAAGCTGCAAACTTTCATAGAGCCCCCATTTTTATGCCCCTTGCGACGGACATTCAAAATGAGTAATTGGTTTATCCAATTTTTATCTTCTTTACTTATTGAGTAGCAGCGCTGATGTTTGTAAATATATTGGAATCTCAGCAAACGGTTCTTGGTTGCAGTAACCTATTCCATCGATTTATCTGAGCCTCCGGTTTCACATTTCCTTTGAATAATTTCTTTGGCTATGTAAACCTCGAACTCCGATTTTAAGCTGTTGCTGGATATCATTAGAATCCAAAGCATTCAAAGATTCACTATGGACAATGACAATAGTTTAATTGAGCTTCATATGTATTTGGTGTGTTTTCTTAGTTGTGATATTTTTTTTATTAGCCACGAATTGGTTCTTTTGCTTAGAGCCCATACGAGAATAGTTTGTGGTTCGGTTGGGTTACGTTCGTTTGCTTTGTGCATTTAAAGTTATTTATTTATTTTTTATCCCTCTCATCAATTGCGGTGTCGTATTCGAAAAATAATATTATTGTGGCGTTAATTTTAAAGAATAACTTTATTGAAAAATATTATTACGTGGTAAAAGTTTAAATTGTCATCTTGGCAGCTTCTCCCAGGTGGTTTAAGACTTTGTAGCAGGGATAAATTATGGAGATTTTATACGGCAATAATAAAAAATAATAATAAATTTAAAAATAATAATAAATTTAATTAGTCTTATTGATTATTTTTGTGGATGATTGATTTAGCTCTATGAAATTTTTTCATATGCTATCAGAATAAATTCAGAATGATAAAAAAAAATTCAGTATTTTTTGATTGGGGATCTTATTTAAAAATTTGTTCAACAATATTAGCACATTATGGAGGGGTGAGGCAATACAATTAACATAATTATAATTATACTTTTTAGAGCAAAAATAAAACGGTTACCTTAGCAGCTTTTTCGGGCGGTCTCATATTTTCAAAGAATGTAAATTATGGGAGTTAGGTTTTTCATGAGAAAGGTTAGACATTTAGTAAAATATTTTATATTTATTGATTCTGTCTGAATGAAAGAAGTTGAAAAATTGAGGATGGTGGTGACTATTGACGAGATGAAGACCTCAATCCTGCAAAATAAAACAAAACCAGGGAAGGGGTCTATGACGTTGGTCCTCCGATGCTCAAGTTAGAATTAGGAAGAGAGAATGAGTAGTCGAGAAATAGATAAATCTTACATTTCCTCGTACCCAGCGTACTGTTTTATACCTTTTTTTGTGATCGTTCATTTTCTCTTATTTAATGATATTAATTACCAGAGGAAGACTTCTTTGTCTTGACTTCTGTGCATTAATGATAAATGAAGTGTTCTTCTTGGTCTTGACTTCTTCATATGTAATGATGATAGACAAAATGCTCTATTTTATTTTCTCTTTTCCTCCTGCGTAATGTCATTCTTGCATCGGACGGGCAGTTCGAGCAGCTCGTTTTCCTACCGGACGGGTGGTCTGAGAGGCTCGTTTTTCTGCCAGCCGGAACAACTAACTACAGGTTGTCCATTCGTCCGAACGACCCATGATGTCCATTTGTCTGACTGGCCGAGTGATCCACTCGGCCACTCCTTTGCTGACCGGGATAACCAGATAGCCACCTTTAGTCGAGACTCTTTCCGTAAGCCCTGACGTTGACCGCCTTGATTTTGACTGATACCATATCAATGGACCCGTGACAAATAGACTCCCCTTTATCGTCGCATCACTTGTTAAAAAGTGACATCAAAAGATATATATATATATATATATATATATATATATATATATATATATATTTTGTAACGACCCGACCCCTCGGTCCCTTGGGCGACCCCTTATGTCGTTGACCGACGACCCTCGGTCGTGCCATTACTCACTAAGACTTCCCACCCCTGGCCAGTGGATTTTTGTCTTCCCCAGAATTCGAACTCTAGACCTCCAGGCTAAGTACTAGAATTTATGAATCCTGGTAGCCAAAAATCCACTGGCCAGAGGTGGAAAGTCCTAGTGAGTAACGGCACGGCCGACGGTCGTCGGTCGACGACATAAGGAGTCGCTAGTTGGGCCACCCAAGGGACCGCCAAATGGATCGCCAGTTGGGCCGCCCAAGGGGTCGAGGGGTCGAGGGGTCGGGTCATTACAATAAAAATGCGCCTTTTTATTGTAACGACCCGACCCCTTGGGCGGCCCAATTGGCGGTCCCTTGGGCGGCCCAACTGGTGCTCAACCTTCACCTGCTGACAGACAAGACATCTACCTATAAATTTCGCGATGTCTTTCTTCATACCGTTCCACTAGTAGGAACGTCTCAAATCTCGATACATGCGGGTCCCGCCCGGGTGGATCGCAAATCGAGAGCGATGAGCTTCTTGAAGTAGCTCCTACCTGACCGGGTGAGATGAAGGTACGCATAATCTGCCTTGAAAGTATATAATACTCTCCTCATCTCGTGTAACTCGGTCTGCTGCCCGGAAGCTATCTGGCTGCCAATGAACTGTAAGTACTGATCTCCGGCCTGAGCCTCTCAGATCCTCATCCTGATCGACGACTGAGCAACCATGGTAACCAATATACCCTGCTCTGTCTGTCCCTGCTCCTGAAGGCCCAACTTGGAGAATCCCTGAATCAAGTCCGTGACTGAAGCTCGGAAGCAAGCTAAATTCCCTTTGGACTTCCTGCTAAGTGCATCAACAACCACATTAGTTTTCCTCGGGTGATAGCTAATGGTACAATCGTAATCCTTCAGGAACTCCATCCATCTCCTCTGTCGGAGATTAAGTTCCTTCCGGGTGAAAATATATTTGAGACTCTTATGATTCGTAAGAATCTCAAAGGTAATGTCGTATAGATGATGCCGTCAAATCTTTAAAGCAAAGATGATGGCGGCTAACTCCAAATCATGAACAGGGTAATTCTTCTCATGCTCCTTCAACTGACGAGATGCATAGGAGACTACTCTGCCGTGCTGCATCAAAACAACACTCAAACCCTGAAGAGATGCATCAGCGTACGAATCCAGTCCTCTCCATAGGGCAAAAATCGAACTGGAACCAATACTAATCTCCGCTTCAGCTCCTGGAAGTTGGTCTCGTAGGCTTCTACCCATGTGAACTTCAAATATAGATGTTTCCGTCGAAACATCTCTAGAAGTATGCGAAGGGGGTGTACGTGATTCTCCTCGGATCAGAAATAGATTACAACATTATCAACAAAGACAATGGAAACCGATCCAAACAACCTAGGAATATCAAAATCATCGAATCCATAAAAACATCTAGGGCTTTGTAAGCCTAAATGGTAAAACCTAGAACTCATAATGGTCGTACAACAGGCACACTCAACTATAAGATCCCCGACAATAAGTCTGAAATCTGATCACTAGCTACAAATCACCAAAGAAATAGATCATGGAATGTGAGAGCAACGCTCCATCACAAGAAATACTACATATGTGGGAGCAACGCTCTACCACCATCAATGCAACCTATATGGGAGCAACGCTCCTCTACAAGCAATCTATAATATGTGGGAGCAACGCTCTACCACAACAATCCAAAACATGTGGGAGTAACACTCCACCACAAACAATCCATAATACCGCTGTAGCATTGGTAAGCCCAAATGACATTACAAAAAACTCATAATGGGCGGAAAGTGACCACCCTCATCTGGCAATCAACAATGGCATGATATGCTGACAAACAATCCATCCCAAGAATAATATCAAAGTCGATCATTTCCAGTACTAAAAGATCTACCGCAAGTATCATGTTGTCAAAGTCTAACGGGCAACCTCTGACCTCCTGAGTGACGTCCAATGTATCACTGGACGGTAGGGAGATGGTCAGTCGCTGCAGTCGAAGAGTAGTTAGTCTACCTATGTCCCTTATAAAGGCACGGGAAATAAAAGAATGCGAGCTACCAGTATCTATCAGCATATCAGCGGATAATGCATAAAGTAAAATCATACCGTGGAAAATGGATCTTCGGCTCGCTGTGCATCCTCTCTGGTAACTGCATAAATATGTCCAGTCTCTGGCGGTGGTGGAGGTGGTAGTATTGCCAAAGGCTTGCAACGCCTGACTCTGAGCCTGCCATTGTGACGGTACCGGGTACTGAGCCAGAGACGGATAGGTAGGCTGCGACTGATACTGGATCAGCGGCTGGGGCTGTGACTGGTATTGGACTAGTGGCTGTGGCTGATACTGCCCCTGAGTCAGATACTATGGTCCTAGAATAAAGCTCTGTGGTACTATGAGGGCACCAGAGTGTTCCTGTCCATGCATGTCATATGCAGCTGCTACCGGGGGAGCTGTCCTCTGTTGGCTATGCAAAGATTGGGCTCTCTGCCCTCCTCGATAAGTTCCTGCTTGACCGGGTTGTTACAATAAAAAGGCGCATTTTTATTGTAACGACCCGACCCCCTCGGCCCCTTGGGCGGTTCAACTGACGACTCCTTATGTCGTCGACCGACGACCCTCGGTCGACCAGTGGATTTTTTACTTTCCCCAGGATTCAAACTCTAGACCTCCAGGCTAAATACTAGAGTTATATATATATATATATATATATATTGTAATAAAATTAACATCATTATTGTAATAAAAAAATTAATTACGTTTACCTCAAAAATTAACATCATTACGATGCTGCATAAAGTGATATAAATTTTTAAAATATTACCAGAGAGGTAAATTGGAAAACAAATACACCCTTCCAAAAATTTAAAAATTAGTGTTTTAGCGTAAAAAAGAGAGTTTATCATTCAACTTTGCTATTTTTTAAACCATGATATTTAATTTTTATAAAAAACTTAATATAAAGAATCTTGAAAAAAATAGATTGATAAATAACTAATTTTTGAAAAAAAAAATTAAAAACTAATAAAAAATAACTCTCTTTTTTTTCTCGTTGACTAAATATTGCAGCTTCTTTCACTTCTCCACGGCGTCCACGCTGAATGAAACTTACGGATCGGAGGGTCTTCGATTTTTGTGGCAGTCAAACATACCATCGAAAATTTCTGAGGCGCTATCTAAAGGGGGAGAAGGGAGGAGGAGAAGATCCTGAATTGGAAGGGAACTTTTCCATGCCATGGTGGCGGTCGTCTTTTCCCCCCTGTCGTCGCTTTGGCCGCTCCTATGGCTAGGGTTCGCGTTAGCATTCGGGTTGGGCGGCTCGCCGGCGGCCACCTTCAAGGTCCCCTTCCGCGTCGGCGACGTGCTTCCGATCCTCCCCCACCAAATATCCTGGCCGGTTATGAATAACCTGCACAGCGCTGTCGACCTCCTACCGTCCTATGTCGGATCCGTCGTCGCCGATGCTGCGGCCGTCGGCTGGAAAGGCGCCTGCTTCTTTGAGAACGAGGCGCGACTTGAATTCATCGAGCATGGGGAAGGCAGTGACAATGAGAGCAGCAACAGCGGCGCAATTCTACGTCTCAAGGCAAATTCCCATATATATTTATATATATAATTAAAAAGCAGATTTTTTGGTAGACAAATTGATCTATGTTGCCAATATTTTAGCGCCTGTTCATCTTAAATCCTTTGGTTATTTGATTTTGTTTGGCTTAATTTAGAGTTTCCTTTCCTATCATTTTATGTTTCCGTGTAAGAGATTAATAAACTATTATGTTGATTTGTTCTCCAACTTGTTTTAGCTTTCCTTAACTAGCTGTAGGATCTACTTGAGTTGATAGTTATCAGTTACCTAAAGAAAGCGTGCAGCGTTTTTGTCCTGCATTTCTTTAAGAGCTTAAAAATGATTATATGTGTGCTACTGGCACAAACTTAATTGTTTCTGAATTGACAGAAATTGCACTGCAAACATATAAATCCTCAAATAACTTACAATCTGACATCGCCTTAATTATTTTGTTTTACTACACATTACTTTGATGATTATTTTTTGAGTAGTGGTTCGAGTCGGTGTTAATTTTTTGTCTTTTCTCTGGTAGACCGATGCAGCACATAGCTGGACATGTATGGATCTCTATGTATTCGCAACACCATACAGGATAACGTGGGATTATTATTTCTCAGCACGGGAACACACACTCATGATAAAGTCATGGGAAGATGCAGCAGAAATGGAATATGTAAATTTTGATGGATCTTTTCTACTTTCATCAGTTCATGAGAGTAGTTGAAATTGATATCTGATAATACTCTTCAGGTTAAACAACATGGTATATCTGTATTTCTCATGCCCTCCGGAATGCTTGGGACTTTGCTATCTTTGGTTGATGTTTTGCCTCTCTTTTCCAACACTGGCTGGGGCCAGAATGCTAATTTAGCATTCTTGGAGAAACATATGGATGCCACCTTTGAGCAACGTTCTCAACCTCATCAGGCTACAATTCGAGTAGAGGATATCCATTCAGGTGATTTCCTAGCAGTTTCAAAGATCCGCGGTCGCTGGGGAGGTTTTGAGACATTAGAAAAATGGGTGACTGGTGCATTCGCTGGGCATACAGCAGTTTGCTTAAAGGATGAAGTGGGTAATCTCTGGGTTGGAGAATCTGGACATGAGAATGAGAAGGTACTTGAGAGATTATAAATGTCCAACTTTAACCTTATATCATTACTTTTGAGCTTTATGGATATATTGGAAGTCCATTAATTAATATGTCTTGAACTGCTATTTGATTAACATGATCTCTTTTCCAATGGGTAGTGACATGTAAACTTTTGCCTAATTCTCTGACTATGGTTTCCTGACAGGGAGAGGAGATTATTGTGGTGATTCCATGGGATGAGTGGTGGGACTTGGCACTGAAGGATAATTCTAACCCTCAAATAGCGTTGCTGCCTTTGCATCCAGACTTGCGTGCAAAATTCAATGAAACAGCAGCATGGGCTTATGCTAGGAGCATGTCCGGAAAACCCTATGGGTATCACAACATGATATTTAGCTGGATCGATACCATATCTGATAATTATCCACCTCCCCTTGATGCTAATTTGGTATGAGTGTAATAAGGATTCTTTAAATTTCAAACTTTGGTACCTTTATAATTGTTGATTTTATCTATTAATTCATCATAATTTTTTTTTCGTTCATTAGATTCTGGACATGTGTTTACTGTGCATTTTTTTGGTTATAGTTTAGCAGGTATATGTCAGCTTCTACATCGCTGTGATACAATCTTTTGTGTTTAATATTCACATACTAAAGATGTGGAAGTCTTATTCTTTTGGATTATACCTTTAGATTTACTATATACAAACTGTTAATTTACTCAGATTAATTTTGCTCTATTTCCATCACTTTGAATCCCTTCCCCCATTACCGCTACATCTAGGACAGTTGTTAGAAGCTAGGATCAAATGCCCTTGTGACTTTTTAACTGCAACATAGATCATATATGACAAAATTATGTATAACCTATGAGAATTATTCACAGTTCTGTTGAATAGGAGTTTTGTTGGTTAATGAGGGAAGTGCAGTCCTAAAATAGATTAGAATAGTTTTGTTATTATGCGACAAAAATAGGATGGGGTTTATTTAAGGAGTTAAGGATGTCAGAAAGTTTATTGTCATTTTATAATTAATCCTTCAAGCTTGTCCAATTGAGCCAAGGTTTCAATTAGTGATCAATTCTTGAAACTGATTGGTGACTGGAAAGCTACCGATTGATGGACCAACAGGTGATAGGTGTTGATATCTGTTAGAAGACAGAAAAGGGAGCTTATTTTCAAAGGAGGGGGAGCAAGTGTCGTAATGGACAAAGGAGAGAGAGAGAAGTGGGAAAAGACAAAAAAAGGAGGGAAAGATGGTAAACAAAAACAATAAATTGTTTCTTGAGTGGATGGACAGGTATAACTTGGTTAGAGTACAAACAATCGGCAGGGCAGTTATGTACCATGCAACCACCTTGTAGAGTTTGTCTTGATGCTTAGTTTATTTGTCTTTATTTTCTTTGCTAATAGGGTTAATTAGGAACTTTTCTTGTTCATCTAAATATTTTCTGCAATTGTTTGTTCCCCAGGTAATGTCCGTTATGTCCATGTGGACTAGGTTGCAACCTGCTTATGCTGCTAATATGTGGAATGAAGCCCTCAACAAGCGACTTGGGACAGAGGTACTTGAACTAGATCATTGAAATATTTCTAGTTATATGTTTAGATATTAGATTTCGGTGGAATGTCAGCTAGTTTGTAACTATCTTGAGTAACAAGTCAGGATGGGATATTTGCCTCAAGGTTTTCTTGCCTATGCAAGTATGCATAGTTGGCTGGATATAGTAAAAATACTATTTCCCATTTGCTCTTATTAAAATGATTTTCATTATGCAATTTTGGTTAATTAAAAAGTTCTATACAAAATCTCAGATGCTACTAAAACTCTAAATTCCTCTTGCTTCTGCTGTTCTCGAGTAGTTATTCCAGCTACCCTAAACAATCTAGAAGCTCCCGCCATACGGGGTCCCGGGGAAGGATCCATTATACGCAACCTTACCTTATTTTTTGCAAGAGGTTGTTTCCAAGTTTCGAACCCGTGACCTTTTGGTCACATGACAATAACTTTACTATTGCGCCAAGCTCCCCTTCAAAGTATGCCAAAAATATGAAATATGAATTTTGTCATTTCTAACAGATTAAACTTTTCGATAAGTGATTGTCTGATACTAGAAAATATTTTGTGGATATTTTTTCTGTCTCAAATGAAGATGGATATTGAGAAAAATTAAACATCTTGCATGTTTTGAGATGGGAAATATCCTTTTATCAGTATATGAATGAATAGATAGGAATCCCTTGTAAATTAATGAAGTAAGGTTAGTAGGTAAAGGTTGACATAGTAGACAGATGCTGCTGATTTGCCTCAGGATCTCTTTTCAATAAAGGTCATGTGCTTGATCTACGGATGTGATAAGTACCTTGGTACATGGAAATTTGAGGTCATCTTTAAAATGATCCACTTCCAAAAAAATGGATGCAATTGAAACACAATATTTGTCATAGTTGTCAATTTTTGTTATTGAGAATGCCATAACCTTTGATGATAGAAACAAATGTCTTAATCTTGTTCAAGTAACTAACAAGGTTTTGCTTGTCAGGGGTTGGAGTTCCACGATATTATCGTTGAAACTGAAAGGCGTGGAATGACCTTCGATCAGTTGCTCACCATGCCCGAACAAGACGACTGGGTTTACAGTGATGGAAAATCTACAACTTGTGTCGCTTTTATTCTGGAAATGTACAAGGAGGCTGGAATATTTGGCCCTCTAGCCAACTCCATACAAGTTACTGAATTCACTGTAAGTACAATTTTATCCACCATGGCACTCTGTCACTACCAAGTTTTTTACTTAACATATTAGATGTTTCTTCACCGCGCTCTTACCCTACACTCCTCTCCTTTCTCCAGATTCGCGATGCTTACATGCTTAACATATATGAGAACAACCAGACGCGATTACCAAGCTGGTGCAATTCACAGGAGGAAAAGCTTCCTTTCTGCCAGATACTAGGGGATTACAGAATGGAGCTGCCTGAATACAACACTATTGACCCTTACGCGAATATGAACGAAAACTGCCCCTCCTTGCCTCCAACTTACATTCGACCCTCAAGTTGTTGATTTGTTGTTTGCTCATCACCAATAATGGTTGCATCCAGTCTCTGAAGTGAATGGTGAATTTCACTGGGCGAAGAAGAGGTCATATTAGTACACCATTCTGTATATTTAGAACTGCAGGTTCCATGTATTTATTGAGATTTTCAACAATGGAGATGAACCTTTGTAGCAAGATTTCAAAGCTTTAAATTGCTTGAAAATCGATTCTAATATTTCTGAGCAGGTATACAAAATTTAGAGTCACATGCATTTTCCTCTCTTGTTCGGGTGTTGTGTTCTACAGGTGTGGAATGAAGCGGCTTGATTGAACCGGTGTCAGGCCGGACCGGGCCGATTCTAGTAACCGGCCGAGTCGGACTGCCTGTTCCCAAAGAATGATTGCTCAACTGATGTAAGGACCTTCACCCAGCGAGTCATTTCCTTGCCACCCTTTTTGGGAACCCACTTCCAAATGCTCATCCTCTCTCTCTCTCTCTCTCTTTCTATCTCTAGGGTTTCGATTTGACCTCCATTTCATCTCCTGCCATCTTCCTCTTCGATCTGCACTGTGACCACCATCGCCAGCGCGAGCCACTAGTTCCAGGACGAGAAGAGACCCATTCAGTACTCACTTGTACTCCCCCGTCAGCTGATGGCCAAGACCAAACCGGGGAAGAAGGACCTCGATTCCTACACCATCAAAGGAACCAACAAGGTCGTCAAAGGTACTGCCTTGTTTCCTGTGCAATTCGTGACCTTTTTGAGCTATTATTCGGCTGCTACTTTGTTCTCAATGCGCGAGGGCGGTACTGTAGTCAGCGACTGCGTTTTGCTCCGGCCGTCGGAGTCGGACAAGCCGCCGTACGTGGCGCGGGTGGAGAAGATCGAGGCCGACCACCGAAACAACGTGCGGGTGAAGGTTCGGTGGTACTACCGACCTGAGGAATCCATGGGCGGCCGCCGGCAGTTCCATGGCGCCAAGGAGCTTTTCCTCTCCGACCACTATGACGTGCAGAGTGCACACACCATCGAGGGCAAGTGTGTTGTCCACTCCTTCAAAAATTACACCAAGTTGGAGAATGTCGGTGCTGAGGATTACTTCTGCCGCTTCGAGTACAAGGCTGCCACCGGGGCCTTCACTCCTGATCGTGTTGCTGTGTGAGCTTTGCCTGCTTTGGTTCAATTTTTTTTTTTTCCTTATTTTGTGATTGAAACTTTCTTGTGTTTGTACTTTTATCTGGAATTTGTATTTTTCATTTCAGATACTGCAAATGCGAGATGCCTTACAACCCTGATGATCTGATGGTTCAATGTGACGGATGCAAGGATTGGTAAATGATTTCAACTACTCTTTTCTCGTTTGCCTGACTTGGTTGTTTCTCTTATTGATGCGAGTTCAAATTTGGAAGTGAATCAATCACTTCAAAGAAGCTCTTAATTTTGGTTGAATTGAGATGCTGTTTGGCTGTGCAAACAAATATTCTTTAGAGACAGAGTGGCAATAATTTGATATGGGAACAATCAGGCAGTTGCTCTAGCAAAACCCTTGATTCTGCAAATTGCTCATACATGATGACCCTTTATAAAAGTGACTAACAAGATCTCTAATTCGTGTTCCCCTAGTGATTGAAAAAATGTTTTCCATAAAAGATCTCGACAAAACCTAAATACTTGAGAAGATACAAAAAAGACAGTAAATATCCATATAATTAATATCAGAACAAGAATTTCCATTACTATCCATGCATGGCGGGTGGGAAGTTTGAGGAAAAATATTAATATTTATGAAATATTCAAATGCAAAAATAACTGACAAGATAGGCTTAGAAGAAAAAGCAAAGTTTTTAATTGTGGAGCTTGTTTAAGTTTCTACTTTTATTTCACCTTATCACTCATTTGATTTCAATAAATTGAAAATTAAGAACCCATGAATTTCTAGATTCTAAGCCTAGTAAAAACATCCCCTTAAGCTTCCTTTCTGATTAGATGTTGCAAGATTTCTTCTTCATTGGTTCTTGGAGGCAAATTTGCAAGTAACAAGAGGAAAAACTCTCATAAACATCTGTACGATTGCACATGCACATGCACATGCACATGCACATGCACATGCAAAAGTATTTTTGACCAGCTAATAATTGCAACTCGTGCCTTATTGTCCTTCAATACAAGGATGATTTGTTGGCAATTCTTGCAAACACTACCGTTGATTGGCTGATTTGTAGGCAAATGTTGTTTAGGTAGGCACTAAATTTCTTTGTTCTTGAACAGCAGCAAGAGGAATTGAGGATCATCAATTTCTTTTTTATTTTTTCTCACTCACTTCTGTTCAAGTAAGCACTGGACGAGGGGATTCTTGTCAACATCTTCCTTTTTCTTACTTTTGACCAGGAACACTGTATATTATGAAAAAAAAAAATTGGAGAAAAGATGAATTAGGGATCTTGTTCAATGGTTTTTAGAAAATAGTTGCTCTAATTGGTGTTTTGTAGAAATCGAGGCCTTGTTAGGGCAATTACTCTAAACGTTTGAAGTAGCTGGAGTACCTGGCAGATATGCTAATGCTAAGATGATATCAAATGTAGCACATATCAATAAACAGGCTGGAAAAATATTTATGTAACCCATACCTCTTTATTTTTTGGTATGCTTTGCTTTAACCCAATAGATGCTTGTTGTGCATCTTATATTCTCTATGTAAGGTCTCAGAGTACTGCCTATCTGTTCATGGAGTTGTTTTATTAAGAAGATGATAGTATTTCCTGCTAAAGGGTACTTTCTCAAAACATGGGTGTGGGAGAGTATTCTTTTAGACTATATGAAACTTATATAGTATGAGTTAAAGATTAAATATAGAAATTTGCATTGGGACATTGGAGACTAAATGGTTTGTTCACAGCTAGAAACTTGAATCATCGCCAATTCATTGACATCTATCTATTAAATATCTTCCTTGTTATCTTTCATTCACACTTCTCTCTTACATTATGTTAAATTTCTGATGTTTGGACAAACATGTTAAAAAATGGTTCCTATGGTCACTTTGGCTATGCACCTCCTATTACTGTAAGAGGTTACCTTTTCTGCTTGCAGTAATTATAGTTTGCAACTGATAAACGAAGACGAAGGGGAGCTTGGCGCAACTGTAAAGTTGTTGCTTTGTGATCAAAAGGTCACGGGTTCGAATCCTGGAAACAGCCTCTTGCAAAAGGCAGGGTAAGACTGCGTACAATGGATCCTTCCCTGGGACCCGCATAATGGGAGCTTCGTGCACCGGGCTGCCCAACTGATAAAAGAAGAATGTTTGGAAGTGAATGATTAATTTAAATCTTTGGTTTGTTTAGTGATAAAATTGTGTTGTGGATGATTTTTTATGTGCATCATGCCAGCATTGCAACAAAGCTGACTGATTTAAAATGGATATTAACCACAACAACATCCAAGCCTTTATCTTATTTTATTGTTGCTAACCAAGTCTTCTTTGCCCTCTCTCTTCCTCTACTAATGAAAATGAATATCACTCTTAATAAATTTTTACCTTTAGAAGATCTAAGTTTATCTTATTCCCTGATGTTGCACTTGGTGTGATCTGGAATAACTGTTTTATGATCCTTTGCTGTGTTTTTGCGTGTGATGAAGTCTATTACTTGTTTTATCTATTTCATCATTTGTTCTTGGGATTTAATATTTGTCTTTGTTTTCTATTTTAGTTTCTATCTTTCTACGCGCTATGCAGAGGTAAATAAATAATTTATTCAAATAGGTTCCATCCATCTTGCGCGGGCATGAGTATTGAACAAGCAAAAAAATTGGAACACTTTCTGTGTGCAGACTGTAGCCCTGAAAGTGATGCAAAAAGATCCTCAAATGGTTTTCCAGCTTCACCAGTCTCTGAACCTAAGGTGATGTTGGTAGTGTTAGTGTGCTCTTCCATTCAAGGAAAAGCATTTAAGTGCTCTTATTCCTGAACCAATTAACTCATGTTTGTTTAGATTGGTAATGAGTCTAGAAATTCTTCATTCATATTCTATGCTGATTGCCATTGCAACACCTGCTCTCTCTGATGGTTAGAGGAAGTTAAGAAATCTACTTTGTTTAGTGCTTATGATACTAATGGTTACGATGTCTCAAGTCTTGATCATTGATGATTATCCTGTTGTAGTTTATGTGAAAATGGACCTATTTAAGCTCTATTTTGTGGATATCATCTTTCAGATATTGATTTTATCTTCAAGCAATCATGGAAGTTTGAAGCTTGCTCTAGTTTTATAATTGAAACACCTTGATGCAGGTTGCCCCATGTAATTTCATAGCTGAGGTTATCGCTTAACCAGTAGTTACCCACCAGTTTCAATCAGATGAAATTAATAACATTAGGATAAAAGACAACATACTTTAGCCACTTAAAATGTTCTTATTTTGATGTGATTAAAACTCAGCTATGAAATAGCTAATCTATCTGTGTCAACAGTTGCTACCCTTTAAACTTTTGATGGCATTTATAGGTTGGATTTGCTGTTCAATTGTTGCAGGCTGAATCTAAGAGGAGGAAGAGGTAACAACTAGCGATGGAGACTCAGCTATGGAGGGAGAAGTTATCGGCATTTTATGAAACCCCACTGATCACGTTGGTAGCTGGAGCTTGTACAGTGCAGAGAATAAACTGCATGAAAGGAAACCATCCTAATGTTATGAACCTGGGAGTGTGTAAGGTGGTAAGTTGTGCAATGAGAAATCAGATGTCGTCGTTCTTACCCTCTTCATCATGTTCAACCATGTTTTATGTTGCTTGTCAAGTGTTCCTTTTGAATCTGTGTCTTTATATCCAATCTTCACCATTAGTATGGAACTAGTTCCAAAAACCTCTATGTAATCGCAAAAGAAGTCTAATTACTATGTTTTTTTCCTCCCTAAATTTCAATATCACGTCTCTTTGTTACTTTGCAGTCATTTAATCAACCAAATCAAGCTCCTCGTTCCTGTTTTTGCCTCAGTGACCTACACAACTGAGAGTAGCGGTACAAAGTAGTGCCATCTCTGTGCATCGCGATATCAGAATGAATCATCGAGTTGGGAAACCGTTGCTTGTGTCTCTGATTGAGATCGCCATGTTTCCCCCCTCCACCCTTGAACTCCATCTTCTCTTCTTCTTCTCTTTTCCTCTCTTTTTCCTCTTCCTCGGTCGGTGCCACGTAGACGAATGGCCCCACGGGCAGGTCGCGTAGATCCATGAGCGGCTCCAATGCCTGCACCACGACTCTCATGTTAGGCCTCAATTTAGGCTTGGTGCCGAGGCAATTGTAGGCTACTCTTGCAGCCTCTCGGGCTCCTTTGGTGGAGTAGACTCCATCCAGCTTCGGGTCCATAACTCGGCCTAGCTTGTCGGGGTCGATGAGGTAAGGCTTAGCCCAATCGACTAGGTTCATTTGCCGATTCGGCCGGGTTTTATCCACGCATCGCCGCCCGGCAAGTAGCTCGAGCAGCACAACACCAAAGCTATAAACATCGCTCTTCGCAGTGAGGTGCCCTGCAATCCATCCATCGGTCACAGATACAACGGTCTAAAGTCACAACATGAAATCGGACAACGGTCTAAAGCCTCACCAGTTAAAACGTATTCGGGCGCGGCGTAGCCGTGCGTGCCCATCACGCGCGTGCTCACGTGAGATTCATCCCCCTGAGGCCCATCCTTCGCCAGCCCGAAATCTGACAGCTTGGCTGTGTACTCCTGCCCACAAAACAAACAAACAATTTTTTTTTTTTTTAAAAAAAACGAGTTAATTGTTTACAAACAATACATTCGATCGCATTTTCCCACTGGAAAACGAGCAAAAAAGCATTTGTCCACCTTAATCCATGAAAACAACCTTTCATAGCTCATCTCGTAACAATAGCCACCGGAAGAGTCGAAGAGTCGTTGTTTAACAACAGTGTGTCAACTAACTCGGCAACTATCGTTATTTTTTTGTTAGTTCAATTCGGTTCGATTTAGAGAAATAAAAAAAACAAAAAATTATACCAAATCGATTAGAATGTTGGATGCCTTGAAATCTCTGTAGATGATTGGCTTGTCGGCGTGATGGAGGAAGGCGAGGCCTTTGGCTGCGCCCACTGCTATCTTCAACCTTCGTTCCCACGTCAACGAAACAAGCAGCCCTATACCGATCGATCGACAACGTCATCAAAGCCTTAAAACTATTCCAAGTCAAAGGAAAACTAACATGCATGCTTCCATATATATTTGTTCTATTTTATTATTATTATTATATGAGGGAAAATACCTTTGAAGAGATGACTTTCCAGGCTTCCACGAGGCATGAACTCATAAACTAACATCCTGTGCTCGTCTTCGCAGCAGTAGCCGATCAGTTTAACAAGATGGGGATGCCTCAACTGCCCCAGAATCATCACCTCCGCCTGCAAATTAAAGGTGTTTAAGCGTGAAGTCGTTTTCGAGTTCGGTTCGGCTTAGTTTGGTGTAGCTCACCAGCCACTCCCGGTGGCCCTGCAGGCCGTCCAAGTCGAGCGACTTGACGGCGACCTCCTGCTGCCTCAAGCCGCCGTCGACGATCCCCCGGTAGACCGGCCCGAACCCGCCGGAGCCCAGGAAGTTCGCTGCCGAGAAGTTCCCGGTGGCGGCCTTCAGCTCCGCCATGGAAAACACGTGCAGGTTCGAGCCGGCGAGCGTCAGCGACAGATCCTCAGCCGAGAAGCCGCCGCTGCTCCCGTCCCACGAGTCCGACCCGCTCCGGAGCTTTCGCGGCCGCGCTCCCGAGGCGGCGCCGCAGCCAATCCCGCAGCAGCTCGCTAGCAGAGACCCCCACGGATTGCTGGACATGGCGTCGGTCGATCGGAAAATTGCGAACAGAGGAGGATTTCGCTCCTGCCGGTTCCTCATTTATACACACTGTTTATTGCAAATATGAAATGACACTAATACCCTTCCGTTCTCAATCACACTTTACCCCCTCATACTTTATAAATTCACAACGCCATACTCCGTTGAACACCCACACATTTGATCAAATTTTCCAGGGGCAAAATGAAATTCTCCCTCAGATGTTGTCACTCCGCCTGCCAGCGTAGAACCTTCCCCTAATTTAATTTCTAAATTAAGGAGATCATCATTAATTATAATTAAGGCCCCATTACGAGCCATTAACCATGTTTAGGTCACCAAAATGGATTACATTAAATGTATTTTGTTCATGACATTGCAAGAACAAATTTGAAGTTTTAAAATTGAGTTTATGGCAATTTGGTAAGAGATGGAGAGGATTGTCGATATTGTGGATTAAAGGGGTTTGGTTAATTATTATATTGGCGTGAGGATAGCTACATGCTACTACTCTAGAGTTGTTAATTGACTAGGCCATTAATGAAAGTTCAACCATGGCATTTTAACTACTACTTAATTCACGGAAGGCCACCAAAAAAATGTATGATGTATCTAAAGCAATAAATGGATTTGAACAAAAATGAATAATATATAAAGTTCAACCATGATCTCGATCCTCGATCTTGTGAGGTCCTTGTTTACCTTGATCTCAATCTTTTCCAATATACCTTCCATCTCTTAGGATCATGTAAAGTTGTTGCTTAACTATGCTCTCACCTCTATTGTCTTTTCTTTCTTTCATGGGGACAAACATAAAAAAAAAAAAAAAGGGTAGATTCGCTACCTTAGCGGTCCTTCTAATGCTGGTCTCATGGATATGGAGACAGGTTCATATAGGTACACAGGTCATAAGCGCATGACGGGATAAATTCTAGATCGCCAGTTTCTGAGAATTCCAATAGAAATAATGACGAGGTAAACTCCAGATCGTCATGAGGACAAACATAAAACTTTAGGCCAACGTTGATACTAAACGTAAGAAAGGATGAGTGTGATATAGTGGTAAAATATTTAAAGATAAATAAGACGTTTACAATTCAAATTCCAATAGAAACACTTATGAAGGTTGATCATTTATCTTCGGTATTAGTCGAGCGAAGTTTAGACATTTGAATTAAATAAACAAAAGGTAAGAAGGATTGTTGATCAAATTATCAAGATCTTTTAATTTTCAAATGTGGTTTATAAAGTAAATTAATCAGGTCAAATTATTAATTTTTTATTTGATAAACCTAACCAATCTGACCAATATTAATTAAACCATTTGAAAGAAATGGGAGATATTGCCATTTTGGAAAATCAAGTAGGTTGTGATCTTGTTACTTATCGCGGTCTTCGGATTTGAAGAGATGATTAATACAACAAATTGTTATTATAGGTAGGCGATTATTCTTAATCTTCTATCTAATTTGGTTTGATCTTCCTAGCTATCAAATTTGATCTCGTCTCTCTAATTATAAGTAGGAGTTTCTTCTCCGGGTATCCTTTTGTTTTTCTTCAAGATATCTATATGATCATAGTGCTTATTATCTTACCTAGTGATCATTTATGTAATTGCTTTATCGTTTTTCCTTGAAGGATGAATAGAGAAAGGATTGGTTGCATAAGAAATGAGATATTTTTTTTAAAAAAAAAATCGGTTTGCAAATTAAATTTTGATTAATTTTTTTATCCATCTAAAATCAAGCAAAGCTACTTTTTGACAACGACAACAACTTAAACTCAAAATTGTGAATCTACTACTAGATGCCTTCATTTTTCTTTTCCATTTTACTATGTTTTTTTCTCTTGAATGGTTAATCTTTGTTCTTTATTCATCCTTCCATATTGACTATCCTTATCGTTATAATAATAACATAAAAGGGTAGTTAGATATGATTAGGAAGATCTAACTAAACCTCCAACTTTAAATTTAAATCAACATATCGTGGTAAAGATGATGCAGTTTTTTATTTTTCTTTTATTTTGTACAAACGGTAAAAATGAAATTTGTTGTAAAATTATATAAGTAATTGCATATCAAAAGGAAATATTATTAACCTTTTCTTTTTCTATTTCTCATCTATGAAAAGAATACATACATATATTTATAGGCATATAACCATCTTGAAACTTCTATGCTCATGTATTTACATAAATTAAGAGATTATAAGAGATGATGAGTTATAAAGCAATGAGGGAGTTTATAAAATGTAGGAGTTTCATGGACATCTACATACATATGTTATTTTACAGCACTCTCCCTTGGATGTCCATAATTAAGGAATCTGCCTCATTAAAACCTCATAGGAAAAACTGATGGGAAAACAAAAACCTAATAAGGAAAAAGAGTATGTCATTCCATAGTCGTATCACTATGAATTTATCAAACAATATAATATGGTATAGTGAGAATTTACTCTCCTTGTTTGAAATATCATTTGAGATCTTTGAACTGCCCATCCAATTCCATGTACTAATTTTTCAAATGTTGTTGTAGGTAATGCTTTGATGAATAAATCTACCAAGTTATTGCTAGAACGAATCTGTTGAACTTTAATATCATCATTCTTTTGTATATTATGAGTGAAGAAAAATTTTGGTGAAATATGTTTAATTATATCCCCTTTGATGTATTCTTCCTTTAATTAAGCTATACATGTTACGTTGTCTTCATACAATATTGTTGGAATTTTCTTGTTAGCAACTAAACCATATTTTTCATTAATATGCTGAATCATTGATCTCAACCAAACACATTCCAGACTTGCTTCACGTATTGCAAGTATTTCTAAATGATTCAATGATATATCAACTATGGTTTGTTTGGTAGATAGCCAAGATATAGTTGTTCCACCATATGTAAATAAATAACCAGTCTGAGATCGACCTTTATGTAGATCAGATAAATATCCTGTATTTGCATAACTAATTAATTATGAAGTAGACATATTAGAATAAAACAAGCCCAAATCGATGATACCTTGAAGATACCTAAATATATGTTTAATTTCATTCCAATGTCTATGTGTTGGAGAAAACTATATTTTGCTAATAAATTTGTAGCAAATGATGTATCTGGTCTTGTATTATTAGCACGATATATTAATACATCAATGGCACTTAAATAAGGTACTTCAGGACCAAGCAATTCTTCACCATTTTTACTAGGTGGAAAGGGTCTTTGTTCACATCAAGCGATCAAACAGCCATTAAGGAACTTAATGGATGAGCTTTATCCATATAAAATTGTTTTAGCCTTTAGTATATAAGCTGATTGATGATTAAAAATCCCATCCGCAAAATGTTCAATTTGTAATCCAATACAAAACTTTGTTTTTCCTAAATCTTTCATCTCAAGTTCTCTTTTCAAGATATTAATGGTAAATATAAGTTTTCAAGACTTCCAATGATATTCAAATCATTAACATATACATAAATAATGACAAATTTTGGTCCATCCTTTTTTATAAAAACACATGGACGTATTGGATCATTTTGATATTTATGTTACACCAAATAATCACTTAGACGTTTATAGAACATATGTCCTGATTACTTCAATTCATACAAAGATCTTTGTAATTTAATAGAATAAATATGTTTAAAATTTGAACTTGATGCTTCTGGCT
This sequence comes from Zingiber officinale, assembly GCF_018446385.1. NCBI lineage: Eukaryota > Viridiplantae > Streptophyta > Magnoliopsida > Zingiberales > Zingiberaceae > Zingiber > Zingiber officinale. The sequence goes on from NC_055996.1 coordinate 129,146,295, forward strand.
TCGTGAGTCCTTCAAAGATTTTTCATATAAATATCATTATCAAATTTTCTATACAAATAAGCTGTTACTATATCTATTAAACACATTTCAAACTTTTCTTGTGCTGTCATACAAAGAAGATACTGAAATTTGATTGCATCTAGTATAGGAGAATATGTTTCTTTATAGTCAATACTAGGTTTTTGAGAAAAACCTTGTGCCACTAACAAACTATATCTTATGATTTCATTTTTCTCATTTCACTTTCGTTAAAAAATCCATTTGTACCCTATAGGGGTTACACCTTTTGGTGTTTGGACTATAGGTCCCCAAACCTCATGTTTTGCAAGTGAATTTAATTCCTCTTGAATCGCATCTTTCCATTTTGGACAATCATGCCTACTACGACATTGTTCAATAGATTTAGGTTCTTGATCCTCGTTTTCATAAACAATATCAAGTGCTACATTGTATGTACATTTATTGTTGACAACTAATTTTGATCGATTCAATTTCTTCTCTATCCTGACATAATCTATTGAGATCTCTTCATTATTTTCAAGTATCTAACCTCTTCTAGAGTTTTATCAATAGTTATGTCAGTCGTCTCTATAGGAGACCGAGCCTCTTCAAAATGAATATCTTGATTAGTTGCTCCTTTTCTTTTTCAGGGATTTTTATCTTTAGAACCTATCAGTTTACCATGCTTCAGACGAGTAGTAGTCTCATTAATTGATTGTCCAATTAGTACATCAATATCTGTCGGAGCATTAATAGCTAGTATACATGACTTAGTCACTCTTTTCAGGTCAGTGAATGCATCAAGCAATTGATTTGCACTAGTTTACAAATGAATTATTTTTTGAACTTCAAATTCACATTGATTTGTACGAGGATCAAATTGCGATAATAATGCATGCCAAGTGACTTCTTTGGGAAACCCTTTATTTTCTTCCCCTAACTTTAGAAAAATTATTTCATTAAAGTAACAGTAGGCAAATCGTGCTGAAAAAGACATCTCCCATCATTGGTTCCAAATATCTTATAATTGAAAGAGAATCATATCCAACATATATTCCCACTTTCCTCTGGTGTCCTATTTTAGTTCATTGTAGTGGACTAATTAGTACATATATTGCACATCCAAATATTCTCAAATGGGAGATGTTCAGCTCTTGACCAAATGACAATTGTAAAGAGGAGAATGCACGATAACTGGTTGGCCTGATACGTATAAATGTTGATGCATGCAAAATAGCATGTCCCCAAATGGATATAAGGAGCTTAGTTCTCATAATCAATGATCTAACTATTAACTGGAGATGTTTAATAAATTATTCAGCTAAACCATTTTGTGTATGAACATAAGCAACATGATGTTCAACAGTTATCCCAATAGACATATAATAGTCATTAAATACTTAGGATGCAAATTCACCAGTATTATCAAGACGCATTTTCTTGATAGAATATTTTGAAAATTGTGCTCTCAATCAAATTATTTGGGCGAGCAATCTCGCAAACACTAGGCTACGAGTTGATAATATACATACATGTGACCATCTTGTAGAGGCATCAATTAGAACCATAAAATATTTAAATGGTCCACATGGTGGGTGAATATGCCCACATATACTGTCTTGTCTACGTTTCAAAAATGTAGGGGATTCAATTCTAACTTTAAATTGTAAAGACCACATAATAAGTTTTCCTTGAGAACAAACAACACATGAGAATTCATTAAATTGAAGAATCTTCTAGTTCTTTAATAGTTGTTCATGTGAATTCTTGATAATTATTGAAATAATGTAAAATCAAGATGTCCCAACCAGTCATGCCAAGGTATAAAATCATTCGAGTTAGTAAAATTTAGATTTATTGTTGCATTTGTTTTTACCGCATATATTATTGTGTAGTACAAATCAGATGAGAAAATGGGTAATCTTTCATATATGTGTTTCTTACCCAACATTAATTTTGTTATATAAAGATATTCAATATTCTTATCATGTGTCTCAATGTGATATTCATTTCAATGAATATTTTTAAACTTATCAAATTTCTTTAAGACTTAGGAGAGAATAATGCATTGTCAATAACAAATTTTGATCCTCTAAATAATGATATATTAGCTTTTCTAGAACCTTCAATAATATTTGTACTACTAGATATTGTTTTAACATTACTTTCACTCATTTCTAAATAAGAAAAATATTTTTCCTTTCTAAATATAGAATGTATCATTGTACTATCAACAAGACATAAATCTCTATTATTGAATCCAAAATCCATGATATTCTTTATTACAATAAAAAAAATACACAATGAGAAACAACTTAAAGATTACTAAAGAAATATAATAGCAAACAAACTAATTTATTTTAAAATATTTGATCATCTTATATATTTCCATAAATATCTTTATTTTTAATCAAATTGTTTATTCGTCTATCAGGATCTGTAAAGGAATAAAAAATATCCAAATGTATTGTCATAGAAGGACCAAGAATTGTGTTATTATCTTGAAAGACAACATTTGTCTCTATATCTTTTGCTTTGCCCTTTAAAGAGGCTTGGTAGAGATCAGTAAGGTATTTTGGCGTATGATAAGTACGTGACTAATGTCCTTTCTGTTGGAGTGTATACTGAAAGCCTAAGCTTTGTAAACATTCATTATGAATAAAGAATCACATTTGGTCTAATTATCTACATTTGTTTGTAGTTGTTCATTTAATTTATATTGTAGATAACATAGTATGTGGTGTCACATACAGAAGATGATGTTATCAGTACCTTATAAATTATAAACAGTAACTCACGACCAGAATGGAAAGGAACAAACCATTAGAAGGTCGTAGTGTAATTAGGTATTAGTTTATCTTGACTATATAATTACACTAGTACACTCAGAGTGTATTGAGTAGGACCATTTGAGGTCGTTTCTTTTATACTGACTTTATAAAGGAACAAAGACCTCGGTTATTATGGAAGTGTGTGCTCTTAATCCTAATATAATAACAAGCACATATATTTGATATTTATTTCTTTAATTTATCAATGGGTGATATTTAGTTCGATGAATCAATAAGCCCGATAAATTGGGAAATGATATCACTTATAGTGTGTTGTTGATTATAGAAGGAACCGTGTCCTAGAGATACTAGGTTGATAATGTCCCCAAGAGGAGCTCATAAGGATTGTCATGTTAAACCCTGCAGGTGGACTTAGTCCGACATGACGATAAGGTTGAGTGGTACTACTCTTGGACTTAGACATTAATTAAATGAGTTGTCAGTAACTCACTTAATTAGTGGACATTCGATATCTTAAACACAGGGAGACTAACACACTCATAATAAGAAGGAGCCCAAAAATATAATTTGGGATTGGTGCGGTAGTTCAATGATAGTTCTCTAGTGGAATGAATTATCATTGATAAAATTAAGTTGTGTGTTCGGGGCGAACACGGGATGCTTAATTTTATCAGGAGACCAAAACCAATTCCTCCTCTCGGTCCCTATCGTAGCCTCTTATTTATAGAGTTCTATACCCACCTATACTCACCTTCTATACCCACCCAATAGGGGCCGGCCAAGCTAGCTTGGGATCAAGCTAGGGCCGGCCTAGGTATAAAATTGGGTGGCCGGCCCTAGCTTGAACCCAAGCTAGTAGGGCCGGCCAAAATAAATTAAAAAAGAAATTTAATTTTAATTTTTATTATGTGGTAGATATAATTTAAAGAGAATTAAAATTAAAATATCTCTCTTGTAAAAGATTTACAAAAGATTAAAGAAAGAGATTAGATCTCTTTCCTTATTTGTAGATTGGAGAGATTTTTTATTTTCTCTTTAAAATTATTCACATGTTAATAAAATTAAAATTATAGATATTTCCTTTTATTAACCATGAAGAGATTTTTAAAGAGAAATTTTATTTTTTAAAATTTCCGGAAACAAATAAGGAAAGTTTTAATTGTTGATTGAAACTTGTCCAATTTGCTTCCTCTTGATGTGACCATTAGAGTTTATTTGGGAAATTTTATTTTATTTTTCTCAAATAAATCATGTCAAGGAAATTAAGGAAATTTTATTGTAAATAAATTTCCTAATTTGCCTAGGCCAAGGAATATAAAAGAAGGGGTAGGGGTGCCTTCATGAGATACAACCTCTATTGTTTTCTCTCCCTTTTTCCTTGGTGTTGTGGCCGGCCATTACCCTCTCCCTCTCTTCCTCTTGTGGTGGCCGAATACTTCATCTTTCTTGGAGTTCTTGTGGTGGCCGGATACTACTTGGAGAAGAAGAAGAAGAAGAAGGAGAGAAAGCTAGCATCTCTTGGAGCTTGGTTAGTATTGTGATTTTCTTCTTTGGTAAAGTTCTTCCTTTGTGGCCGAACCTTGCTTGGAGGAGAAGAAGGTGGTTGGTGGTTTCTCATCTCGGTAGATCGTTGCCCACACAACGTCCGAGGTTAGAAGAGGAATACGGTAGAAGATCAAGAGGTTTTTCTACAAGGTATAACTAGTAATTTCTATTTCCGCATCATGCTAGTTATTTATGGAAATAATACTAAATACAAGAGGCTTACGTTCTAGAATTTCGAATATGTTTTTTCGAAGTTGTGTTCTTTTGTTTCTTTCTTTTCCTTGTGATTTGATTGCTCTCTTTGGTTAACCTAAAGTTATTTTAGGAAATTAAATATTAGCTTTCTATTAAAGGTTTTGTCTAGTCGGTGGTGATTGCTCCCATATCCAAGAAGGCCATGTGCCTCGCCACGTCAGTACTAGGAACCTTTTATGGAAATTAATATTTAATGGAATTAATAACTTAAGGAGACTTGGGTCGAACGTGTTAAGTTCCGCAGGAGATCCAAGTCAAAACCTAAAAGAACAAATAGATTAAGTTTTGGATCAAACGTGTTAAGTTCCGCAGGCGATCCAAAATTTAATTTAAAAGAACACATGGTAGCTAGGAAAAGGTTCAGACCTTTGTACAAAATTTTTGTACAGTGGAACCTATAGGTTTTCCGAGTAGCAACCAACACTTTCATGCCACATCTATAATATAAATATTTTGATTTCTTTTCATCATTATCTTGTCCATTTTAAACCTTTTTATCATTGTCATTTGTATTTCTGGTAGACATTATTGTTAACCCACTTCTAGGTGAGTTGTTGTGTTTCTTTTATTATAATCATCATGATTTACTTGAAATCAATCATTTCCATGTATATGACGACGACCACGATGAAATTTTTGTCTGTGCTATTGCTTATCATTTTTACAAGCTATCTCATTCACTTCAAGGAATGGACTAACACCAGTTGGGCTGGTCTCATGATTTTTCATCAAAGCTCGTTGTTTTGCTGATCAGCCACGAGAAGACATGTAATCAACTCAGAATATTTCTTGAAACATTTATTTCTATATTGTTGTTGTAGGAGCATGTCAGATGCATGAAAGGTAGAATATGTTTTTTTTTCAACATATCTTCATCGATAATTTTTTCACCACATAATTTTAATTTTGAGCTGATTCTAAACATAGTTGAGTTATATTCACTTACAAATTTAAAATCTTGTAAATGCAAATGAATCCATTCATAAGGAGCATTTGGAAGGATCATGGTTTTACAGTGGCTATACCTTTCCTTCAAATTATTCCATAACTCAAGTGGATCTTTGATCGTCAAATATTTGATTTTCAATCCTTCATGAAGATGGTGACGAATAAATATCATTGCTTTTGCACGATTTTATAAAGATTCCTTATTTCTATCTTTTATGGTGTATCTAAGACCTATAGCATCCAAATGAATTTTCGCATCCAAAATCCACAATAAATAATTTTTTCTCGAAATGTCAAGAGTCACAAACTCTATCTTTTAAAGATTAGATATGGTGAGAATCTAATACAAAGAAAACTAAATCATTAATAATTATTATCTTGTATCATATATATTTACTAATAAAGGATAAAACATGATATAATCAAAAGATGATTTTATAACATAAAATTGTAAAATATTTTTGAAATGTTGCAAGTCATGCAAATAAGTAACTAACTAATAGTTAATTGGACAATAGTTAATAAAGCATGAAGGAACTATAAATTTAACTTCTTAACATGTGAATAATTTTGATGGAGCATATATATATATATAAACAAAGTAAAACTCTCGTGGATAACTTTTTGTGAAATTATATAAGCAATTGCATATGAAAAGGAAATATTATTAACCTTTTCTTTTCTCTTTCTCATCTATGAAAAGCATACATACATGGGTATTTATAGGTACATAACCTTTTTGACACTTCCATGCTCATGTATTTACATAAATTAGGGGTTTATAAGAGATGATGGGTTATGAAGCAATGAGAGAGTTTATGGAATATTGGAGTTTCATGGATATCTACATACATATGTTATTTTACAATAAAATCCATTTTCTTTAAGGAAGAAAGAAAATGTGAGCGGGAACTGTGAATTCTGTCCTCTCATAAGTAATGGATCATCTTATAAAAATCTAAAGGACCCCCCAAAACTTGTTTTTCAAAAAAATCAAATGGACCTCCTCCTCCAAAGGCGAGTCTATGTACATTCGAGGGGACAACTACTCCACTCAATTTTTTTTATTAGTATCATTATAGTTTATAATTTTATCCCCTTATTTATACATTTTACCCCTCCTAACATAAGTTCAATAGTTTTATATATTATTGACTTAATGCTTGTATGGTTTCGTATATTGAGAAAGATATTTTTAATAGAATTGATAATGAAACTATTATTCAACGAGCTCAGATCATGAGTTCTCATCGTGAACAATTGTAATTTCAGTGTAAAATTTTTTTAAGGTATATTTATTGATTGTTTTGAAATTATACTATATTCCTGCTTCACTTCTGCCCTCCTCAAGATTTTAGCTTGAAAATACTCTTGGATTTAATGTTATTGTAGAAGCTCCCTATAGCTATTATAATATGTTTAAAGTGATTTCGTGATAGCAACACCGCTAGCAAAGCCATTAAGGCCGATCATATGCACACAATTTTTCTGGCAATGACGTACGAGAGCAATTCTTATCAAGCTAGTAGATAGGCTCCATAACATGATGACCTTGGAAGCATTGCCCGCGGCTAAACAATGGAGATTTGCAAAAGAGACTCTGGAGATCTTTGCTCCCTTGGCTAGCAGGTTGGGAATCTTGGCTTGAAAGGAACAGTTGGAGAATTTGTGCTTCGAGTATCTCCACTCGGATAAGCATAGAGATTTGTCAATCCGCTGTATATATATGCTCCAGCAAAATGCTGATGAAGCACAAGTTGCATCAGCATCCCAAAAATTAGGGAAAGTCCTAACAGATGAAGGTGTTAGTTACCACGTTCTTTGTAAAAGGCAAAGAGCTTGTATATCATTTACTCGAAGATGGTCAAGTAAGAGTCCATCTACATGTCCATTTTAAAAAGGTTATTGATGTAACTACGACTTCTAATTTTTGTTAATGCTTATTTGTAGGAAAAAGTTAAACATGGATTAAATTCATTACATCAATTGCTTACGTTTAATTGTCGATAACAAGGGAGATTGCTATAAGGCTCTAAACATTATAGACTATGGCATGAAGTTATTGGAAGGTTCAAAGACTACATAGCATGTCCTATGTTTAACGGGTGAGTTATTGTTGAACACCATCTGCTCGATAAGTTTTTCCTTTTATCGTACTGATATAGATAATTCCTTACAAGTATCAATCCTCGCACACAGTCGTAAGGGGTGAAGAGATGCTTTCGCTAGAAGTTCAGATCCGAATAAAGGAGATGCGCTTGCAGGCAGAGTATGGAATCTCCGCCCTTTGGAGATATAAGGAGGTAGCTACAGCCACCACTCATTTGCGCTTTGTTGGAAATGTAAATGAAATAAAGAGGTGAAGACAAAGAGATTCTATTATGCATGAGTTGTTAGTCCCATATTAGAAGTCTCTTGGTTTTTTGTTGGTTTAAATTATCGCAAATACATTGATATTGTAAACATATATATGGTTGATATTGTAAACATATATATGGGGAGAGACTTTCTCACGTGTGGGTGTGCAGGGATGGGTGCAAATCTAGGGTCCGAATTTGCACTGAACCAAGTTGACTTGTGTGTGAGTATAACTTGTGCGAGTCAAATGTCGGACCAGTCGAGGCAAGATTTACCCAAGTGAATAAACTAACGTTTTACCATCGAATCTCTTTTTGCTACCTGCTCAAGAGGATAACGGAATCATTAATATGAAATTAATGTCGATTCTATAATGTCTCGACATTAATGACGACATTGAACTCATTAATGATAATTTTATAATGTCTCAGCCGTAATGACGACATTAAACCTATTAATAATGATTTTGTAACATCTCGACATTAATGAAAGTATTAAATCCATTAATAATGACGTTAAACCCAGCATTAAATGACCATCATTTGGTTATTCATTGCAGGCAAGGTGAGGACTATTATATAAGGAGGTTGGATCTTGAGCAAAGAATAAAGAGTAGCGGAAGATAAGCTAGAAAGAGAGCGAGAGGAAGAGTAGGAAGCGAACTTCTGTCCACTTGTATTTTCCCACAAAAACTCTCTCAGTTGTACATCCGTTCGGCTAAACTACTCGTGATAGCACTCGGACGCATTCTCACTTCACCACGAACAACCAGTGCTTGGTTGCATGTGTGATTTTGTCGTTGTATCCTGGGAAATAGACGACCTAAGAGAACCTCGAAGCACAGTCATAGGTGAGGCGAATCTGTTTCAAGGAAATTACGTTAAGCACAAGTCTCGATATTTTACTCAGTGAATTTCCTTCCTGACTCGGTGATCGACTCCCGATTTTACTACACACTGCGTCAACTCCGCAACTTGAATCATCGGAAGCTTGGCAGAACCAGCCCAGTTGGCAGCCTAAGATTATCCACTCATGTCATCTTAATAGATAAGTTAGAATTAATTTGTGTAATTTCAATTCAGTAATTTTTCCCAATATCTCCAACAACAGATTGTCCAAAAATCTTGAAATAGACTTCGTTCTGTTGAGATGGCTACAAAATAAAATGTTGAAATACAACAGACTCAACAAATGAAAGCCCCCTCTACCTGATTGGAATTGTACCAATCAACTACGGGGAAAGGCCAAAGAAGTTCACTGGATTGAACTTCAAGAGGTGGCAGCAGAAGATGCTCTTCTACTTGACCACACTCAATCTGATTTGGTTCTTGACCGAGGACCCTCCCAAGCATGCTGAGGATGCTGATGCGCATACCATTAGTATAGTGAAGGCATGAACTCACTCTGAGTTCCTTTGTTGAAAATACATCCTCAATTGCCTTACTGACATGCTATACGTTATGTATAGCATGAAGAGAATGACTAAGGAGCTGTGGGAGTCCCAAGACAAGAAGTACAAGATGGAGGATGCAAGAGCCAAGAAGTTCATCGTGGAATAATTCCTAGACTATAAGATGATTGACTCCAAGATGATGATTAGCTAAGTCCAGGAACTTCGGGTGATCTTACACGAGATCCACTAAGAAGGGATGGTCCTGAGTGAAACCTTCTAAGTGATTGCTAAGCTGCCTCCTGGCTGGAAGGACTTCAAGAACTACCTGAAGCACAAGCGCAAGGAGTGAACGTGGAAAGAACTCATGGTTAGACTTTGAATTGAAGAAGACAATAAGAGTTCGGAGAGGACTGTTCTCTTAGGCTACTGTGAAAGCCAACGTGGTAGAGCATTGTCAAAACTTGAAACGGAAGGACCACACTTTAAAGGAAATAATAAACGCTCTTCTATTAAGCTTTGGATTGCTAGAGTTCATGTGGAGGGAAACTGTGTTAACAGCTAATTATCTTTTAAATAAGGTGTCCTAAGATAAGAGCTCTTATGAGTTGTGGGATAGAAGACAACCGTCCTACAAATATTTACGAATATGAGGTGTCTTGTCAAAGTTTTGGTGTCTAATCCAAAAAGGATTAAGATAGGACCAAAGACTATTGATTGCATATTTATTGAATATGTACATAATAATAGTATGTATCAATTTTTTATATATGAGCCACAAATACCATATATACACAAGAACTCGATAATAGAATCAAGAAATATCTCGTTCTTCAAACATGTGTTTCCGTATAAGACCCGAGAGGAAGCTAGCTCCTCAAAATAGGCATATGAAACACAAGTTGAAGATGATGATGAGCAACCAGTTGAGGTTGAGCTTAGACGGAGTGAAAGAGCCCGGGTATAAAAATCCTACATATCGGATTTTATCACTTTCATGTTAAAAAGTGAGTCTCGAAATTACTCAAAAGCAGTAAGCTCTTCTAATGAACTTCACTAAGGAGAAACAATTACATCTGAGATAGAATCTATCTTACAAAAACACACTTGAGAACTTGCGGATCTTTCTCCGGGAAGTAAACTATTAGGTTGCAAGTGGATTTTCAAGAAGAAAATGAAGTCATATGACACAATTGATAAGTATATGGCCAGATTGATAATCAAAGAATACTGACAACGAAAAGACCTTGATTACTTTGATACATATTCTTCAGTGTCGAAAATAACTTCCATTAGAGTGTTGTTGGCTATTGTAGCTCTATGAAATCTCAAAATATATCAGATGGATGTAAAGATAGTCTTTCTAAATGGAGATTTAAACGAGGACATCTACATGGAGCAACCTGAGGGGTTTTCTATATCAGGACAGAAAAACAAGGTTTATAGATTGGTGAAGTCATTATATGACTTGAAATAAGCACCAAAGCAGTGACATAAGAAATTTAATAATGTCATGAAGGAATATGGATTCAAGATTAATGAATGTAATAAATATGTCTATATGAACGCCACAGAGAATGACTACGTCATCTTGTGCCTATATGTAAATGACATACTTATCATTGGGACTAATGATAAAATAATCCACTAAAGATATGTTGAACTCAAGATTTAGTATGAAAGACATGACTTAACTAATATGATTTTTGTCCCCAGGGCGTAGCACAGATGGGGAGTGCATGGTTCTGTGGCTGAAAGGTCCAAGGGTCGATCCCCGGGGTGTCACTGCCTGGGGTTAACGTCTCCGCCATGCACTTTCCACCTGTGTACTTGCATTTATCTCCCTCCATATCCGTGGGACCGGCTCTAGGGGGGCCGCTAATGTGGCGGTTCCACATTTTTTTTCTTCTAGGAATCAAAATTTTTAGAAGAACAAAAGGACTTATTCTTAGTCAATCTCATTACATGGACAAGATTCTTAAGAAATTTACTAACGGTGATACTGTGTTAGCACGAACGTCGATAGATACGAGTCAACGTCTATCAAAAAATTGAGATAAAAGTATCTCTCAGATAGAATACTCTCGAGTGATTGAAAGTCTGATGTACCTTATGAGTTGTACATGATCAGACTTCGCCTACGCAGTAAGTAAACTGAATAGATATACGAGTAATCTTGGTATAGATGAATACTCTCGAGGGATCACCTATATGAGAAAGAAGGGGGGTCGCTTTGAAGAGAATTGGAGGCACAATTCTTAGAGCTTATCATAAAATCAGGCGTTCTCATGGCCAAGAATGAACACACTCATGAGAACTGAGTTGCATCAGGGAGAGTCTTGGGTGAGATTTGTCAATGCTTACATAGATGACAGAACAGTTCAAGGACATCATGTCTACTGTCAGCCAATATCCAAACAGATCTTCATAAGGAAAGATTCAAAGGATAAAACCTACCTATCCTATACTTGACTCAACTGTTGAATGTTATCGCATACCTTGTATTGCATTCATGTGGAGGATTATTGAAAATGTGAATTGAATAAAGAGGTGGAGACAAAAAAGCTCTATTATGCATGGGTTGTTAGTCCCACGCTAGAAGTCTCTTGGCTTTATTATTGGTTTAAATTATGGCACATGCGTTGATATTGAAACATATGCATGAGGAGAGACTCTCTCATACATAGGTGAGTAGTGGTGAGTGCAAATCTAGGGTCCGAATTTGTACTGAACCAAGTTGACTTGTGTGTGAGTATAATCTACGCACGTCGAATGCCTAACCAATTGAGGCAAGATTTGCCCAACCGAATAAACTAATATTTTACCACCGAATCTCTTTTTACTACCTACTCAAGAGGGTAACAGAAACATTAATATGAAATTAATGCTCGACATTAAACCCTTAATGGTGACTTTGAAACATCTCAACATTAATGACAACATTAAATTCATTATTAATGATTTCGTAACGTCTCAACATTAATGAAGACATTAAAATCATTAATGATGACATTAAACCCAGCATTATAATTGGTCATTCATTGTAGAGAAGGTGAGGACTCCTATATAAGGAGGTTAGATCTTGAGCAAAGAATAGAGAGTAGCGGAAGATAAGCTAGAAAGAGAGCGAGAGGAAGAGCAAGAAGCGAACTTCTGTCCACCTATATTTTCCCACAAAAACTCTCTCAGTCGTGCATCTGTTCGGCTGAACTACTCGTGATAATACTCGGGTGCATTTTTAGTTAGCCACGAACAACCAGTGCGTGGTTACGTGCGTGATTTTACTATTGTATTCTGGGAAACAAACGACTCGAGAGAAGCTCGAAACACAGCCGGAGGTGAGGTGAATCTGTTTTAAGGAAACTACGTTAAACACAGACTTCGGTATCTTACTCAGCGAATTCCCTTCCCGACTCGGCGATCGGCTCTTGATTTTGTTATGCACCGCATCAACTCCGTAACTTGGACCATAAAAAATTTGGTAAAATCAGTCCCGATGACAGTTTTAGTTTATCCACTCAGATCAATTCAAATAAGTTAAAATTAATTTTGTGTAATTTTAATTTAATAATTTTTTTTAATAACTCCGATAACATATTGTCCAACATGCTTCAAATGGTAGAATGGGCGAGATGGGTTCTTAGTTGGCATTGTGAAACGCTGAAACAGGAACACTGTGGATCGTTGGGGCAGGCCGGTGTGCCGATTCCCTTCTCACTCCGATGACTGCCCTTGCGCCTACACACACCAATGCGGCCACAACAGACCGATTTATATCATAATAATGGAAAACGAAAAAGTGTGCTCCCTTTAGTAGGGCGAGGATTCGTGCTCTCTGGCACGCAAGCTTGACGAAGCTAACCCCAAGGATTTGTATTATTGATGCAAATACAAACTGCTAGTGTTTATAGTCCTTTAATGGGGTCAAGTGATCTCATTGTGTTGGTAAAGATGGCTCGCAACATACAACTCTGCATATTGTTTGTGCTCAATGTATTGTGATGTACGAGGATCAAGCATGAACACAAATCTTCATTTCATGTATATTCTTTTGTAAAGATTCTCTGTTACTGTAAAAAAAAAATAATAATTACACTCATCCTAGATGCCTATTTGCAGAGAGATAAATTACGGAGTCAGTTTATAGTCAATCTTAAGTGGTTAAGAGGTGAGATAAATTTTCTCTCCGAGAACATGCATCTATCAAAATTAATCTCTATCTTATTATAACAAATCTATCATCCATTATTCAACTGGATACTCCGTGAAGACAAATTCTATATTATTGTTACCTACCATCCATGCCTACATTCCTATGCTATAAATTGTGATGTTGCAATGCCATGCTGCTCAATCATTGCATTATGCAAAATCTCAAGCATCTACGAGACCTGATGAGTATCCTCTTGGAAAGGTACGGTAATTGAAATATGAGGTGTTGACATATGAAATTTTAAGATTGAAATTTGGCACGTCCCTTTTCCCATAACTTAGCCAACTGAACTAATGGCTAATAATTATTTATGATTTACCTCCTCCGTATTGACCTAAGGACACAGATTGACAAGGGCATTGGAGGAACGAATCGTCTTTTGTCACGTGAGTAATTATAGAGGAGTGCACAAACTATCCTGACAAGCATCACTACTGAAGCAGGAGAAGAACCTTCACCTACTGTGCCTTTGTCGAAGAAACAGCTACCATGTTAACCAACTGTAGTGCCTTGTTCTTTTTGTGAAACGAGTTGCGGTCCTCATCTTTGTATTGACCCGCATTGTAAGAGAATGACCCGCATTGTAAGAGAATGACCTGCTCCACCATGGCCGAATTGTTCAGCGAGTTAGTGATGTGCCTAAAGTGGCATGGAAGCCACCTTCGACTCCGCAAATCAAGTCCTTGATGATCTCAAGTAATCAAAATACAATACATTCAAATGGAAACAGACAGCTCAATTAAAATACAATACATTCAAACTAACGAGGTTTTAAATGTTCATACAAGAAATTTTTGTAGTGATTCAAGAAAAGTGATATTCAGTTCCAAATAAGAAGTCCTCTAATCTATATTCCATGAAGAGCAAGTTATTTTTACGAGCTTTCTTTCAGAGGAAAGTGTCGCCAGATCGAAAGAAAATCAAGTGGTTCCTTTAAACTGAAAAGGAAACTATTGAAATAGACAAAAGTGATATTCAGTTCTTTTTTCCATAGAATATTGCATCTGTTGTCATGTGAAATGAGGGTTGTTTATCCAAATTATGTCATAAACATTCGTGTCTTAGATTTAAAGAGCATGTGCCCATGAAACTGTATTGTGTATTTATGTGCATATGAATTGCTTATCTATACAAACTTGCATCAGAAAAATTAACAAGAATCAAAATAGCCTATAGAAGTGGTTCAAACCATTAGAGGTACCTTGACACATTACTTGTTAAAGTAGTAAAATCCAACTTCAAAAAGAATGCAAGAACAGCTCGGTTGAGAAAATTCTTATCAAAATACAACAGGATGCTTCAAATACAAAGAGCAAACAATTCTTTGCAATATCACTTGTGTGCGGACACGGAAAAAAACAGCCATAAAGTTGGAAAAATGCAAATCTTTTTGGCATGAAAATGCCAGCACCAAAAATTTTAAACATAGGCAGCATAAGTAGTGAAATTTCACCTAAACACTTATTTTAAACAACTGCAACTTGTATAAGGAGAGAAAACAAAAATGAAACCTTATAATGTTGAATAGATCTTGTTTTAGTATTCTCCGATCTTGTTCATATTATCTTCCGTGAGTGTCAAATCAACCATTTGACAGAAACTCAATAGTATTCATGGATCACAGCAATCACATTACCCAGAAATTAAGTGATGGCACAAGGCTCCTAAAGAAACACAAGAAGTTGCAGATCATAACAATGTGCTTCCCACACCTGTCAAAATCTACATTTCTTGAGAAAACTGCAGCAGAGATCAGTGACCATAGAATACCACAATGAGTGGTTTAACTTTTTTATTCGATCGGTTGGTTCTGTCAATTGTGACCTTTAAAGGGTCCCCTGCTCTGTGATGATCATCCTCATCATCGTATTTCAACATTTCAGCACCGAAGACACCGTTATCACTTAAATAGCCACTGAAATATCCATGCTTTTACCAATGGATGAATGAATGTCCTGAAGATTTGGTATTTCAAAATTTGAACCCCTTCCAGAGGCAAAAGACTTTATCTTGTTGATTTCATGGGGAATCCCAGCCTTTAAAAGACATGATATTAAAGAATCAACTGTTATGCTATCCGGAGTACATCCTGAATTAACCATTTTCTGGAAAATGGCTATGGCTTCAAACATTCTTCCCTTCATGCAGTGTCCAATGATAAGTATAGTGTAAGTATATTTGTCTGGAGTGCAACTCCTTTCCTCCATTTCTAGTAGAACTGAATTGGCCTCGTCTATGTTGCCAACCTTACAAAGCCCATGAATGACAGGGTTGTAAATGAAGGCTCGTGGCACAACATCTCTCCTGCCATTCAGTACCTTCAGAAGATTTCTGGCATCACCCACCTTGTTCTTCCTGCACAAACAATGTATAACAACAGAAAAGGTGTATGCGTTAGGCTTTAGTTCCCTCTGATTCATCTCATCCCAAAGCTTCATTGCATCATTGAGCAGTCCACTTCGGCAATACCCATCAATCAATGAAGTAAAAGTAACAACATCAGGTGGACAACCACAAACTAACATTCTCTCATACAAAGAAATAGCAGATGGCATATTCCCCATCTTACCATAACCATTGATAAGAACATTGTATGTTATCCTGCTAGGTTTGATTCCAGCACCAATCATCTCATCAAAAACCTGATATGCCTCTTCCATCTTGCCGATTTTGCAATAACCAGAAATGACAGATGTGTATGTGACCACATTTGGCACCGATGCACTATCCGATCGGACTTTTTGCAAAATCTTGTGTCCATTATTAACCTGATCGGCTCGACAGAGCCCATCAATAAGAATGTTATAGGTAATAATATCTGGCACGTAGCCAAAGCTCTGCATCTGGTTGAAAACCTCTAATGCAGTATCCATGTCACCTACTCTACTAAGACCCTTTATGAGTATATTGAAGCTACATGTATCAATGGATAGAAACTGAAAGCCTAAATGCTGTCTCAGAAGAAGAACGGCATCACTAACTCGTTCTTCCCTTACTAAAAGAGTTAGGAGCTTGTTGAAGGTGTAGGCTTGCAAGCGGTATCCGTATTTGGAAACTGCAGCAAGAAAACCAGTGGCAAGGTCGAATTTACCGGCCTCGATACAGGAATTAGCCAGAAACTCCACGAAGGAGCCATCCACAGTGTGGCCCTCGCTCGCCATTTCATCGAACAACTTCAAAGCGACATCTTGGAGGCCGGACCGGCAGAGGCAGGAGATCAGGAATGTAAAAGCTTGGGGAAGGTGGACGACGCCGAGATCGGAGCGGCTAAGGTAGAAGAGTCCAAGGGCGGATAGAGGATCGCGGAGGCGACGCAGGGCGGCGAGGACGACGGAGGGGGATAGCACTGGGCGAAGGGGGGAGAGGCGGGGTTCGGCCGCGGCGGGAGTAGGGGCGAGGCGGAAGATGGTAGAGACTATCTTGGCGATCCAGAGATCGGAAGGGTCGGGGCTGGGTTCGGAGGCGGTGCACAGGCGGCGGTGGGCGGGGCAGGCGAGTAGGAAGAGGATGCGGCGGAGGCGGCAGCGGCAGTAGCTCACGGAATGGTGGAGCGGGGCGTGTGAGAGCATTTGAGGCGGTCATGGAAGCGGGCGCTGCTCACCATGGCCGTGGGGAGTAAGCAGGCAGCATGGTAGAGAGACTCCGGGGTGGACTTTGAGAGACGGTGGCGGTGTTACCTTAATTGTAGTGGTACGAATATTAGGGCTGCTGGAGGGCGTAGAAAGGAAGAGCAGGACCTAAACGGAAAGATGCGAAACTTGGGGTGGTCGATTCTAATTTCATAATGAAATACAAAAGATAAACCAGGCTGGTAACATGGAGTCTGGATTAGGATAAATTGGAACCCTGTCATTGCACCATAGTCTTGGGGCTACTAATTTCATGAGGACATAGTCATGGCGTTAAATGGGCAAGAAAGGGGAAAATGATAAGAAGAATGAGTAATATTATTTTTAATAAATATATTTTAAAATTTTTAATATTATCTTTTTAAAAACAGTAAAAATTATTTTTTTAGAAAGTAAAATTATTATTAAATATAATAATAATAATTTAAATATTTTAAAATATATTTATTTAATATGATATAATTTTAAGATAATTGAGTGGATTATGAGACCAATAAATAATGAGGGTTAATGTTAAAAGAAATGTGAGTAAAAGAGATATGTTGTTATAATAAATATGTAGTAGTGGACCCTATGCTATTTAATAAAGTAATAAGTATTATAATAAGGGTAGGTTATGGATTATCTAACAAATCAAGTCGGTTGAACCAGTTCGAGTATTTACAATGCAGGTCTTTCAAGTGGCAAAAGACAAAATCGTTCGTCCCCAGCGCCCCCGCCGCACCCGACCCAAGGCCACAATGCAGGTCTTTCAAGACTGCACCAATAGTGGTGTTAATCAACACCACATTGGTGCTAATTTGCGCCAACCAGCATCATTGTTGGTGCCGATTTGTGCAAATTGGTGTTGGTACTGGTTTGCGTAAAGCAACACCAACATGATGCTAGTATGTGCAAATCAGCCCAACGTTGGTGCTGGTTTGGGCAGACTAGCACCAACAGATCAACACCAATGTGTGTAATCCAACACTACGTTGGTGTTAGTTTGCGCAAACTAGTGCCAACGTGCTTAAATTAACACTACATTGGTGCCGCTTTGAGCAAACCAACATGAACATGTGCAAACCAACACTAGTTGGTGTTGATTTGTGAAAATCAACACCAAAGTGTGCAAACTAGTTTAGTGCTGATTTGCACTAGTGCTAGTTTGCACAAACTAGTACCAACGTGATGCTAGTTTGCATAAACCAATATCAACGTGATGCTAATTTACACACGTTGGTGCTAGTTTGTACAAATCAGTATCAACATGCACAAATTAGCACCATACTGGTACTACTTTATATAAACCAGCACCAATAGACCAGTATCAACAGTTAGTGCCGCTTTGTACAAACCAGCACAAGTGTAGTGCTGGTTTGCACAAATTAGCACCACATTGATGTTGATTTGTGCAAATCAGTACCATGTTGGTGTTGATTTGCACAAACCAGTACCAACGTTGATGTTATTTTAGTACTGGTTTGTATAGACCAACACTAATAGTTGGTGTTGCTTTGTGTAAACTAGCGTTATTGTGTTAGTGCTGGTTTGCAGACGTTGATGCTGCTTTGCACAAATCAACACCAATGTTGTTGTCGCTTTGGTGTTGGTTTACATGTAGAAGATAGAAGAGAATTAGAAATTAACATCACTTTGTATGCAGGTAAGAGAAGAAAATTATTATATGTAAATAAAAGAGATTAAAAAATTTAGAATAAAGTAGGCTGACACACATATAAAGATGTGCAATATATATATATATATATATATATATATATATAGTATCATGTATATATTATCTACACATTTTGTGTACATTTAAATTTTTTTTTTATTTAATATTATAACATAACTTCTAAATCCTAAATATAAAATTTTATTAGTATAATTGAGAACTTAAAAAAAAATAAACAAAAAACATTAATCGAGATATCTTAGATGATCCGGAGCACCTCAAACCTGTGATGATCCGAAGCCCCTCAAACCTGTGAGGTACACTACCACGCGGGGTGCTCACACGGATGTACAGGACAACTACTTTTCCCCTCTAATTCGAATAAATCCAAAATACAGCCTATACATATCAAAATTCAACTACTTTTCCTTTAATTCGTCTATGGAGTAAATTCAAAATAAAATTTTACCCAAAATAATTTAGAATATTCATCTTTATTAATATTAAATCAATCTTCTCGTAACGGTACAATGATTAAAAGATAAGGTATTATTATATAAAATTTTGGAATCGAAATTCGATACATTTAAACATGTCATTTTCCATATCTTAATCATCTACACTAACACCTAGTAGTCACTCATGATTTATCTCTTCTATATTAATCTAAGGATAAATTAGCGAGGTATTAAACAATCACGAATCACCTTATTAATATCAAACCAAAGTCACATTTATAATTTTTTTTATTAATAATCTAAACATTCGAGTTTTGTACAACTAAAACCAAACCTTTAATTAATCAAGTTGTCATGGTTCAAATTTAGCCTTTTTATCTTTTGAATTTGAGAGTTTAATTTTTTTTTAATATTTTTAATTTATTTAAATGATTAATTAATTTAATATTATAAATTTATTTATTTATTTTTAAAAAATATTATTTATCTATAAATTTATTTATAAATTTGATAAAAAAACTTAAATTCTCAAAAATATAATATTATATAATTGATTTATAAACAATCAGAATCAATTAATATCATATTTTATGAATCAATTATATTCTTTCTCACCTATTTTTATATTTAATTTTTAAAAATAATATCTAATTATTTTTTATTAATAATATTTAATTAATTTTTTAACAAGATAAATTTATTTTCTAACTGACCAAATTCAGGTTCTAACGTCATCGACTAAATTAGCACTCTACCGATCTACATCCCCATTAAATAATATACGTGATTTAAACTTAATAAACAATAAATAAAATTCATGTAATAGATCTTCAAGTAATGATGGCATACGATTAAATAATGATAATGATAATTAATATATCAGTAGATAAATCACTTCTAATTCACAAATATGGCTAACGATGATATTCTTGTAAATATGAATGAAACTCTCAGAACAATGTTTCTATCGGCGATTTTATCTACAAGCACTCTGACTCAAATCTCGGCGTAAAAGATCGATCACTTGGTATCCAACAATGAACTCCATTTAGGAACTCCACAGTTTTAATTGGCGTATGTCTTTCGCCAAAAGTACCTTCTATACAAGTACACAATCAAGGAGTAAGCAGTGCCTATTTTGGTGACAATTTAGCTTTGTTGCGCATCAGTCTGCTGACCGGTCGGTTTGCTTCTCAGCTCCGAGATGCTCTTTTGAAGTTCCATATTCGACAAGCGCTCCGCTTCGAGTGCTCTCTCGAGCTGCATCAGACACATTAGTTGCAGATTCTACTAAAATGCTGGTAATATAAAGTAGGCACTATGGTTTTAGTAAATGAACCTTAGCCGCTCGAGTGCTCCATTCTCCTAGTATAGCTCTTAGTCTCTCGTTCTCTTCGATATACTGCAGTAAGCTTAGTCTAAGCGAAAGATGGCCTTTCGAATAATCATTTATCATTTTCTAGTCTATTGAAAGGTACAATGTTTAACTTATGAACCTGGTTGTTTGTCACTTGCATGTTCTGAACTTCGGTGTCTCTCTCAGCAATTAGATTACGAGCAAGGCGGAGTTCAGAATGCACTTGATTCATCTGCAAAGCTTATAGAAGACGACTTAATCATACAGCAATAATATAGTATGCTCCCATCTAGTAGTTACTTCCGGATATCCAATTAAGGTAGCAAGACATGCTTATTGGTGAGGGAAATTGGAAAGACTTTCATAAACAGGATTATGGCATTCCACTAATGATCAAAAGTATAACAAAGTAGTGAATAAACAAGAACGTATATGACAGCAATATCAGCACAAAAAGTTTTGCATATTTCACTTGCATTCTGTCTTTCTTTTTTAAAATAAAAAAGGGTTTACGTAATACAGACGTTCTAATATGACCAAAGATAACAGCTTTAGGAATCGACATGATTACATATTGTCATACCTCGGCAGTCAGTGCTCGAAGTTCTTGATCTCGAGAAGCCAACAAATGAGCAAGGTCAACCTAAGCAGATATAGAGACAAAGAAGGTAATGGATTTAGAAAAAAAAATAGGTAAAAAAAATACTTCTGCATAATCTGATCTGTCATGTTTTAGAAGAGAATTGACCAGTCCACAGTTTACCTAGATTTACTAGAGAACTACATGATGATGTATACGAGTTTTATTACCATTTCTTTTTATTCCAACCTAAAGCCTGTTATGGAGGAGCAACGTAATCAAATGAAAAATCAAGTAGATATTTGCTGACCTGTGGGGTATTTCCATCATCTGATCTTTGATATTTGCTTAAGCATTCTTGTAATCGGAGAACCTGCAACAAACATATTTGAACTTAGAAAAAGGTGATGTATAAAGTAAATCAACTTGGCATCGACTTGTATTCGCTAGCTCACCCCCCATGCATTATTTTAATGTATCTTAAAATAGACAAGTAGAAGGCATATATTGATTTTGGTTGTCAAAAATGTGTTTTACTAATTTTTCAATGCAACACATGTGTAGTTTCATACACTAGTGCATCTAGTAAATTAACAAGTTATCTACAATGTACTTCTACTTTATGTTATAAAAAGTTAGCAAAATAAAACAGTAGTTGATTTCCAAACAAAGAGAAAAATAGAATGGAACATATATAAATGATGGTAGATAATAATTTAAAATTTTGTTCCGTGTCGGTTAACATAGGCAAAACTTATTGTTTCACCCACCCAGAGGCACACATAATGGATCAAAACACCGGAGTTGCATTCTGTCTTCTTCGCAGAGCTTCCACTGAAGGGATTCAGCTCTGTCAGCTTGCAATCCATTGATGGAAGCTCCTCCAAAATATATGAAGGCATGAAAAGCTCAGCATGAATTCTTACTCCATTTCTTCTACTCCCCTGGATTCCTCATACTGATCAATAACTGGCACCACATCAGTACACCATTGACAACATTCACAAATCTCATTCTAGCCAAGGATTGAAACCCCAAGAGAGAAAAATACTTCAAACCTTGATATAGACTCTTAAAAATGTGAATGCAAATGAACTACGCTAAAACATCTAAAATTCAGTAGTTCAAATCACAATTTTCAAAAATTAGCTAGAAATAATAATGCGTGTCCTCTCAACTCATAAAATTACAAATATTAATGCTTACCAGCCAATTCATACAAACTAGAATGCCAATACAAAAGCAATTAAACTAAATATATTTGAATAATAATTAATTTGCTAATTCAGTAGCTACCTCTTCGTTCAAATAATGAAGATTTTCTCGTTGGTACTGGAGTAAAGCCATTTGTTGGTCCGAAAGACGACCACCATCATAATATCTATTATACCAAAAATACAATGATACTGAGAATGAAGTGTCAAAGAACACTGAAAAAAATGCTAGGACAATCACTAGCGTGTACAACATTACAGCTAAAACAGATTTATGTAAGTAGAACAAAATAATTAAATGAGTCATAGTTCATGCAGAAACAAAATAATCTATAAATAGCCTGTTGATTAGCATTACTGCTAATTCCAAGAAGTCATGTTATATTTAATCCATCAAAGTTTTGTTAATCTTGCTCTGCTATGAAAATAGTCATGTTCATTTGTTAAAAATAATGTTTTAAACAATTAAAAATACAAAAGTGTTAAATAAAAAAAACTTGATAATCCTTTTCTTTGTTTCCTAGGCATAGAGCAAGATGTAAATATCAAATATGCAGTTGTTAAATAACTCAATTATGATCCATCATATCAATAGTTTCCTTTAAAAGACTAAAAAAGCTAAAATCAACAATCACTATAAACTCAACCTCCGGTCCTCCAATGAACTCGACGGTTGTAATGCCGAGTAAAGAGACTTCAAAATATCAGGTTGGCCATCCAAAGAATTGTATTGATGGATATAGCCTGCAAAAACCAAGATCTTTTATGTAAATTAAACTATCATGAAGAATTTCATTATTACGTTGGGTGATACTCTCAATCCTCCTCTGGAATATGCAAATAAAAAAATTGAATAACTACTATGAAAGATATATTTTAAATGCTATGATGCACTTCTGCTGATCTAAACAGAATAACAACAGCATAAATTTTTGCCTATGACCAGAGGTAAGCATAGCTTACAAGAAAATCCTGAATCATTTGGGAAAGATCTGGATGAGTGGGTTCTGTATAAGTTTTGAAACATGACTAGCTAGGTTCTGCTTCCCAAGCTATAGAAGTGGCAATTTTAGGGTTTTTTGGTTCCTACTATGGAAACACTTGGAACCAGAATTAGGACCGTAATCACAACATATCAAAACCCTAGACATGACTAGCTAGGTTCTGCTTCCCAAGCTATAGAAGTGGCAATTTTAGTTTTTTTGTTTCCTACAATGGAAACACTTAGAACAAGAATTAGGGCCATAATCACAACATATTAAATGTTAGCACCATTTAGTTTTTAAAACTTCTTTACTGATTCATAATCTACATTTATAAACTTTTTTTTTCCAAGTCCAGTTAGTACAACATTATAGCTAACTAAGTAAAACTGAAGAATATGTGCCTAAAGAATAATAATTAGATAGATAAGCACAAAAGCTGACCAAAAAAAAAAAGATTACTATGGAGTTGTACGCTAGTGGCTAGTCACTTTTATACTACTTGATCATATATCTCAAATCTGTAAACAAAATTTTTGCCAAACCATGCAATAATTGAAATGCATCTAATTACTATTTAAAATAGATAAAAACAGACTATGATAAGTGTACTGACCAACATATACGCTCATAAAGCATCCAGCGCAGATGACTTCAACAAGCATGACTATCCTACAAATATGGAAGAATAAAAGGATTCAAGCAATTAGCAAGACCATTACAAGCACTATCAATTTTATATTAGAAAAACACAGCAATATTTACTTGATTGGAAACACATAAAACATAAAACGAAAGGCATCGTGCCAATTATTGTTTGAGCCTCTGCACTATTATGTAGGCATCTTTATGTGTTTACATTCACATAGTAATGGTTTTGTAACAATAACAGCAATCAGAATTGTACCATGTACACACCTATCAGAAACCTGAAAAGGTAAACACAGTAACCTGAAGACTTGGATATATGTTGCTGAGGACATCAAGTGGCATACCTCAGCAATGTTACAACAGATAATATCTTGATATATGGTTGCCAAACTAAGACAAGTAGCATCATTGCACTTCCTGCACCACAAAAATGTAAGAGAGTAAGTTACTAAGTGGCTTGGCAAAACTCCATAAGAAAAAACAGGATGGTCACCTCCATTCATTTCCATGCTTTAATCAAGTCATTGAGTAGAAAAATGTATACAGACTAAATAGATAATTGACTTTTAGCATAAATAAGGGAAAAAAATTTGTCTCTAAATTCAAGGGAAATATAAATGGTGAATTCTCAATCTAGAATGCAGAGCTTTGTAATTTAAGTAACCACATTCTCTTCCTTTCCTTGATCAACGGCTGTATGGCAAGCACCATCTCTTCCAGTGATCACAGGAAATTAGTACTGAATATATTCATTTAATTAGGTTAGAATTACAATTCCTTGGAGGAAACTATATCAGCATAGATCATTGAAAAAATTAGTGAACTAATGGTATGACATACCGTAGGTGATGGTAGCAAAAGGAAGTTGAGCAATGTGCTTCAATCTTTGACTGAATGAATAATAGCCCTGAAGACATGCATAAGCCATTATTAGATGCTTCTTACACAGTGACTTACAGGGGGAAAAGAATAAAAATGATGTCTTCTTAAGTTCTTTGTTCAATCACCTTCATTCAGACCACTACAACAGGAGATTTATATGTCTATCAAACATATAAGAATAAACAAAGTCAATATCAACTATGTATCAGATCATTCACCATCAAAAGTTTGATACCCCCAATGCAAGTGTTAGCATTTCAGCAGATAAACTTCCAAATTCTTAATATAGCCAACAAGGTCCACAAAATGACATTTTTTTTTGTAAAAAGTGATTATGTTGGCAACCTTATCTTTGTAGCTATATGAGTTTTGTGACATTAGATTCCGACAAAATAAATTGAGGTGTCTTATTGCAACCTAGGTAAGAACCTGAAATAATTGATTCAAGATTGCCAGCATATAAACATTTTATTTTGTAATTCTGTGGAATAACATTGTGTCATTAGGGAGACTACAAATGTGTTTCATATCATTATTGTGTTTTCCACTTCCACAACTTTCCTACCAATTGTTTGCCTGTAGACATGTTTGCACATGCCAAACAGTTTTCCAAGGATACATCAAAGAGACAGTTTTGCCAGGAAAATGATACTTGTATCTAACATCATTCTCATGGAATTCCTAAAATGATACTTCATAACAAAAAAGGGAAATTTGAAAAGAGAAAATTCAGATGGAGAGTACAAGTGGAAGCAACATGAAGTACCTGCAGGCGCACTTTTTTAACCTGGTACACCCAATATTGCTGAAACATAGCTGCAGCATGTCAAAAACACATGGTTATAATGAGAATACTAAATAGCCACTAACCAATGTATTTTTCTGGGCAGGAAAGGAAATACGCCAAAGTTATACAAATATAAGCTAAAGAAAGAAAGCACAGAGCAGAGAAAACAGTACAGCAGATTAAGAAGCACCTAGTTTATGACATATAATATATTATTTAATGACTAATATTTAATAGATTAGAGAGGAAGAGATGATGGCATTGTAAGATAAATAACACCCTCACCATATAGAAGTATAAAAAAAAAAGAAAAAAGAAACTTTGTTTCAGCTCAGCTTCTAGCTAATTAATTGGCTTCTTGTCACCCAAGATCACATCTTCCCTATTGCTTTCATGCATCTTTTCCCTAAAACTGACTAGGATTGATTTTATATATATATGTCAAGGTTGTAACTAAAATCATAAACGAACAGAACTAAAAGCACATAAAATGAAGTAACTGAACATGTTTGAACACATGAAAATTAAAAAGTTAAAGAGCATCAAAGAAGTGAAATATTAGACCTGTAAGGATCAAAATTAGAACATTGCAACTACAAAGCAGCGTTGGGATTAACTTTGGCACAAGAATAAATATCCATGGAGCTGCTGCAGCTACAACAGCATAACCTGCCTAAAACAATGAGATGAAGCTGAGTATCTTAATGCTATGAAGGAAAGAAAGATAGAAAAGATACTCAATAGTGGGAAAATAAACAAGAAACATGAAGCACTATAGTTTATCATAAAGAAAATAACAGACCATGAAAAAGAAATCTCACTCCTTGGAACGTTGATTCAAAATGCTCATTAATGAGAAAACTGAGTAAAATGGAGAAAGTATACTTGCCAACAGGAGACAATACAAAGCACTACCAAAGATGCTCCGAGGCTCTCGATGACCAGATAATGGAGCTTCATGTATGATGTCAAGAAATCTATAACACATTTAAGAAGAAAAAAACCATTAACAAATACAAGTAGTAAACTCCAAAGCCAAAACAAAATAATAATCAGAAATCACCCACAATCTGCAATCACAATCTAAGAGATATATAAGGATCAAGTGATGCAATTCCATTGAAAAAGAAATAATGGTTCCATACTCGTGAAGCTAGTTCTTTAGAGCCATACAACACCAAAAATGGAGACATAATGGAGAGACTGGGCTTAGTGACCCTACTGTACTGATCTTGGAATACCATGTGTCAGGATTTACCTTGAAGTGTTTTGTTTTTTTGTTAACACAGTACTTCACAATCCATATATGTTGGAGAAGAAATAAAAGCAAGAACAACTAAAAGGATAAATTATGTATCCTCCAAGTCATTCCTTTTGTTGTTTAAAATGTGTATTTGATTGCCAAATCTCACCTATATATGGGAACACATTAGGTCATTGAAAACTTGGTACCTTATTTATATTTCTAATGATTTGTATGATACCTTTTAATATTTTTTAGGTTTATGTCAAGTTGTCAACACATCTTCAATGTAGCAATGTTAGGTTTAATCTACAATGTAAACTTTTTTTTATTTGTAAAAGAAAGAGCAATCACTTTTTGGAAAGGAAATAATAAATAGTTATAATTTCGTACCTTTTTTTCAATGTAGCAATGAACATTCTAAAAATCAAAAGGTATATCATCTTCTTAAAAACTACTAGGATAGATTGCCCTTTTTCTTATGCTTCGTTAGATAGATTTATTAACTTCAATACTTAGAATATCAATTCTTTGGAAGTGAAGATGTGGATTTTTTTTTTGGTGGATTCAGATTACCTTCATCGTAGGATTGCATAACTCTACCCCTAGCCCGCACGAGTAAAAAGATGCTTATTCATCTTAACTTGATTAACAACTTAAACTCTCCAAAAAACACACTTCCACAACACCTAAGGTCTTCCAAAGTAAAAAATTGATATTTCAGCACCCATGTAAATTTCTAGTTAAAAAAAAAAAATCTGTAAAGCAAGCAATCAAACAAGAATATATATACAAAACAGAAAATTAACAGTGTAGGGGGAAATTCTCTCTTCGTAACGTCCAACAACATGACCCTAAATGGATCATGGGATAAACGGAGACAAGACTAGAAAATCGGGCACTTAATCAATTACACATGCGGGACGGAATTAGGGATCGCTGAGGGTTTACAGGTTGTTTTCGTCGGCAGTGAGGGAAGCGGCCGGAGAGGTGGAGGGTCTCTCGTGGGACATCGCCGTCGCACATAGAAAAGACGAACAGGAAATCCAATCGAGTCCTCCTCAGTCTTCACTCACTCTCCTTTCTGAATCTCCGATCGGCGCTTGGGATCATTCCCCTTCTCATTCCTCCGCGAAGCCAGCGAACGAGGAGGCGAGACTGGTCGTTACAAGATGCACCAATTGCGATTCGACCGGGTTTATTTCCCTAAATTGAAGAGCGAACCGCCTCGAACACTAAAAAAGAAAATATGTTTTTTTTACCCGCAGGTAAAGTATCAAATTATCGAAAGTTTTAAAATAATTAAATCACGTATCCATTTCTTATCCACTGATAAAAATAAATAGTTGGATCAATTTTTTATTTAAAAATTAACCGATTGAGATATTTTTTTATCATTCAAATTAATTTCTTCCTATATCAAAATTTTAAAATTTTAAATAAATTAATTAACTGATTTAAAAAAAATCAATCGATTGATTTATTTTGACGAACATATAAGAATTGTTTCATGTCAATCTATTGTCGTTTGTTCCATAAATCAACTTTGGGCAAAATTAGCTGATGAACTAAACGTTTTCGGATGGATATGAAACTAATTCCTATGTATTCGTCTAATTCTCTTGATTATATTCATATTCTCAAATATCAATTTGATCATATATATTGAGAGCAATGATTTTTTGAACACGAATTATATTTTTTGAACACATTCATGTTCAAAAAATTAATACTCTCAATATATTAGATCAAATTAACATTTGAGATCATAGATATAATCAAGAGAACTAGATAAATACATAGAAAGTAGTTTCATGTCAATCTAAGAATGTTTAATCCATCAGCCGGTTTTACCTAAAATCGACTGATGGATCAAATGACCTCATATTAGAGTTCAAATCCTCTGTCCCCAATATCACTTGTCCCCTGTCCCACTCATCACCCCAGCCCACTGCCGGTGGCCTCCGGTCGCTGCCCTGATCAATACTATAACCCTTGGGGAAGCTGAACCCAAGGGGGTCGCCATCTGCACGATCGGGGCCGGAATCCGGCCGGATCTGAGCAAACTTTCCTCTACCGTCGATCTAAGCCCCTGCTCTGATCCGGCCGGATTTCGGCGTCGATCGTGCCGATGGCGATCCCCTTGGGTTCACCTTCCCTAAGAGTTATAGTATTGATCGGGGCGGCGACCGGAGGCCGCCGACGGTGGGCTGGGACGATGTGTGGGACACGGGGACAGGGAGATTTGGGGACAGAGAATTTAATTTCCTCATATTGACATGAAATAAACTTCTATATGTTCGTCTAATTTTTCTAATTATATCCATGCATCAAATATTAATTTGACATAATGTATTAAGAGCAGTGATTTTTTGAACATGAATGTGTTCAAAAAATTTAATTTGTGTTCAAAAAATCACTGCTCTTAATATATTTAGTCAAATTGATATTTAAGAGCATGAATATAATCATGAGAACTAAACGAATACATAAAAGCTAGTTTCATGTCAATTCGAGATTGTTTGGTTCATCATCTAGCTAGTTTGGGGCAAAACAAGCTTGATCTTGTCCGAAAGTCGATGAGATGGATGCTGGGGATGTGATGCTCCTGCTGACCTCCTATGGACTTTGCTCCGGTCCTGCAACACAAGCAGCGTCAGTGCCGAGCCAGAGAAGGGGTCCCCGGTGATGGCCCTCCGATACTCAAGTCAGTCTCCGGCGAAGAAAAAGAAGAAGCAGTAAGCGAAGCAACAAGAACTATAGTGTAACAGTAAAATATCGCATACCTCCACCGATGTTTGGACCCCCCCCTTTTTATAGAGCTTCGGTAACGTGCGTGCACGCTTCCTAAGGCAGACACATATCTCAAAGCTTTCCCTGAAAAGACGTATTAGTAAAGTGTCCCTGACACAGTACCTTAACGGGCCGAGCATATTTTTGAAGTGACAGTGAAAGCTTGCGTCGTACGATCCTATGTCTGACCATGCCGCCTGTCAACGACACTAGCTCCCAAAAGGATATCAAAAGATAGCCTATTGTGTTTGTTGCTTGGCCGAGCAAAATAGTTGCTCGGTCGGAATTCTACTGTCCATATATTGTCTGCTGTTGCGTCGAGCGAGATAGCCGCTCAGTTGAAAGTCCACTATCCAAGTATTGTCTGATGTCGAGCCGAGCGGGATAGCCGCTCGGCCGGAAGTCCACTGTCCTCGTGACATGTTGCTGGGCCGAGTGGGATGGCCGCTCGGCCGAAAGTCCACTGTCTGCATGCTCGACTGGTGTTGAGTCTGCTGCTCGGCCGAGTGGAGGAGCCGCTCGACTTGGCTTCTACGCGTCGTTCTCCCTTGAGCGTTGATTGTTTGAATGCTCCCTGTGTCGATGGCGATGGTGGATCGAATTCTTCCTCTCGATCGGGGAATGCTTCACTCGACCGGTCGATGCCCTATACGCGTTGACCATCTTGACTTTAACCTCCTTTGACCTCTCCGTGGCAGCAGGGTAGGGCCTCTCATCATTACTACATCAAAAGATAATAGACCAAATATCCTCGAATTGACATAAAACTAGCTCTCATGTGTTTGTTTAATTCTCTTAATTATATTCATGCCTTGAAATATCAATTTGACCCAATATATTAAGAGCAGTAATTTTTTGAACACGGATTAAATTTTTTGAACACATTTATGTTCAAAAAATCACTGCTCTTAATACATTAGGTCAAATTAATATTTAAGAGCATAGATATAATCAGAAAAATTAGAAGAACACATAGAAGTTTGTTTCATGTCAATTCGAAGTCCTTTGGTGTATCAGTTGATTTTAGGCAAAATCGGCTTATGGATCAAACATCCTCGGATTGACATGAAACAACTTTCTATGTATTCGTCTAGTTCTCCTGATTATATTCATGACCTCAAATATCAATTTGATCAAATATATCGAGAGCGATGATTTTTTAAACACAAATATATTCAAAAAATATAATTTGTGTTCAAAAAATCACTGCTCTCAATATATTGGGTTAAATTGATATTTAAGGGCATGGATATAATCAGGAGAACTAGATGAACACATAGGAATTAGTTTCATGCCAATCCGAGGATGTTTGGTTTATTAGCCGATTTTACCCAAAATCAACTAATGGACTAAACGACCTCGGATTGATATGAAACTAGCCCCTATATGTTCGTCAAATTCTCCTGATTATATTCATGCCCTCAAATATTAATTTGATACAATATATTGAGGGTGGTGATTTTTTTAAACATGAATATGTTTAAAAAAATTAATTTTTATTTAAAAAATCACTGCTTTTAATATATTTGGTCAAATTACTATTTTAATATATAAATATAATCAGGAGAACTGGACAAATACATAGGAGCTAGTTTTATGTCAATTCAAGGATATTTAGTCCATTAGCTAATTTTGTCCAAAATTTATTGATGGACTAAACGACCTCGGATTGATAATAAACTAACACATATATGTTCGGTTAGTTTTTCTAATTATATTCATACCTTTAACACATCATTTTGACCTAATATATTAAGAGCAGTGATTTTTTGAACATGAATATATTCAAAAAATTTAATTCATGTTCAAAAAATATTACTTTCAATATATTGCATCAAATTGAGGTTTGAGGAGATGGATATAATCAAGAGAACTAGTTGAATACGTATGAACTAATTTCATGTTAATCTAAAGTTGTTTGGTCTATCAAACAATTTTACCCAAAATCAATTTTGATAAAAAAAAATTAGTCAATTGATTTACTTAAAATTTTAACATAGAGAAATCAATTCGACTGGTAGAACATGTCGGTCGGCTGATTTTAAATGAAAAAATGATTCAATTGTTTTTTTTTAAAATCAATGAGTACATGATTTTATCATTTTAAAATTATCATATATAATTTGATAATTTTAATACTTTATTTACATGGTTTAATATTTAGGCGTATTTGTGTTTTTGAGTGAAGATATTTTAGTAAAAATAAAAAAGCCACATTTTATTTCCTTTATAAGGGTATTATATTATTAAAAATTATCAAAATATGTTTTTTGTCTTAAAAATATGTAAACACAAGAAAACAATTGCAATTTTAAAAAAATAAGAATGTTTAAATTAAAAAGGAAAAAAGAGGTAAAAATAAAAAAGATCCTCCATTTTTTCTAAATCATGAAGGCGTATCACTTTAATATTTTTTTATTTTTTATAAAAGGACACTCCATCCGAGTTCATTTGGATGGGAAAAGGGAAGAGAAAGAGAAAAGGAAAAGTGATGAAAGGAAGGGAAGCAGAGAAAAAAAAATAGAAGTACGTATGTTCTCATTATTCAAAGGGGAGAGAAGATTTATTAAGATAATATATTATTGGGAGGAAATGAAAAAAATAAAAGTTAAATATATAAAATTATAAAAATATTTTTTAAAAAAATTAGACATTGATTTTTTTTTAATATTAATATTTATTTTATAAATACAAATTAGATATTTTTTTGAAAAAAAGTTAAAATTCTTTTATATTACCATTTAAATTAGTTATTTTTAAAAAAAATGCTTTTATATTACCATTTAATTAATAAATCATCAATTGATTTATTTATTTGGAGAAAAAATTATTACTTTATTCAATTCATAAATTTTATTTTTTACTTATTTTAAATGAATAATTTCACAGTATTCCTGACCCTTTTATATTCACTTTTATTATACCTCAATAACATTCAGAATCCTACTAATAATAAAACAAGTTATCAAAGCTCTTTATCGATTCATCATCTATTTAGTATAAAAAAAAAATTATTGGTGTTTCAAATCATCTTGCAACTATGTAGGAGAGAATTACAATTAAAAAATTGTTGTTAACTATTCCCCTCTTCAATAATATTCACTGAACTTAGATATGAGATCACACTCTGAATTAGTTCCCATAAAAAAATATTATCAATTTAATTTTCTGCCAAGTTTCAATGCACTTTGCAAGCTCTAGATCCCTCACTTAATTTAGCAACTAAAAAAAGTAAAGTAAAAAATGTATCATCTTAAAGGCAATATCCGTTCCACTCTAATATTCATCAAGTAACAAGTCTTACATTAAATAATAATAATCTAACAAATATATAAAAGTATTCAAGTACATAGCATTCAAATGTATAATGCATAGCATCCAAATATAATAATCCAATTATATATCATATAACAAGCAACAAACCATGCAGGGGATTCTCTCCATCCATCATTGGCATAACAAGTTTTTGTGATATTTATAAGAACATCCAAGTAAAGTGTAGGGGATCGGTGGTCTGCTAGAAAGGGGGATTGAATGAACGACACCCCCAAATCGATAGCTTCTTCCTACACTTGTTAGTTATGCAGCGGAAATACAAACAAACAAGTAGAAAGTTAATCTAAATACAAGACAAGAAATGCAAATCAATACACATCGATTTACGTGGTTCAGAGATAAAGCTTCTACTCCACGGTTGTCCGTAAGGTGGACGATCTCGATCCGTCGGTGGATAATTCCTCGGTAAACTCCGGCTAGCTCAAACCTCCTTGTGGGTGGAGAAACCTCGCCACAACTCTCACAAGAACTCTTTTGATGCTAGGGCATAGGTAGACTACTAATATGGGTTAATCACCTCTATTTTGTCAACCTTAACCAAGCTCCCAAGGCTTTGTTATATAGGACGCGAGTTGAAAAACTTTGCCTACTAGTCGGCTGATAAAACCATCAGTCGACTGCCCTCTGTGGAAATTCGACCGTACATCCCAACGGCTTGATACCAGTCGACTGGTAAAAGTATCAATCGACTGTTCCACACTGGTCGAGCAAACAGAAATATTCTGTTCGCTCCCAGTCGACTACACCAGTCGACTACTACAGTAACTGCTACAGTAAAACCCTAAACCTAGGATTTTACCCTGAGTACAATCTCTCATGCACTCGTACCGTCACGACTCACTTGACCCTTCTTTGCAACCTTGACCTCTAGCCTTCAAACTTACTTCCTTTGGCTTTCGTCCCTCGGATGCATCCAAGCCCGAGACTCGTCCCCAATGGCATCCTTCACGTATGCCTCAAAATCGCTTCCCTCAGTCCTCGTCCTTGCTGCCTTGTCCACGGTCCCTCGGATGCTCCATCCTTCACCGGACCCGAAGCCATCAAGCTGAGTCATATGTGTATCCTGCAAATATGTACACTCATATACACATATCAAATATAAGGGTTAATCTAACTTAAACCTTTTGCCCAAACACCATAACATATGCTCGTACGGACCATCGAGATTGCTCCAATATAAAGCTCTCAACATTTTTAGGCATTGAACAACATACAAATAACATGTAAAAATTTTATATTGCTTAACACATAATTAACTCAACAAACTCCACACTTCAATCGCAGAAATAGAAAGTTCATTTGACTTAACCATTTCAGATGTTGAACTCAAAATGACTTGAGCTACTTGTTTAATTGCATTGTTCATATCATCATCATCAACTTTACCTTTCTTTACATTCTTGTTCTTGGATGATGCTCCAACAAAAGAGTTAGCTTGAGATTTAATTGGTTCAGAACTAGGAGTTGGAATTTGGGCATCCTCATTATAACTACATTTGAATTATCCAAATAGATTTCCGGTTGACATATCATAAAATCAACTTTATCAATGGTTTTAAAATGATTTTCACCAACATTATTCTCCCCTTCCATGATAGCTTTTCTCTTTCACATTTTTGACACAATTTCAGTTGTCCTGTAGCCCTATCTTTCCCATATAATTGAACTAACTTCCCATAATTTACAATAGGCTTGCTCTTCCATTCGATAACTTCTGGTTTTAACTACAAGTTACAATATAATTGCATCAAACATTCATTCATAGATAATATCACAAGAGAAAATCAAATATAGTTTTCAAATGCATATCATGAAACACACCTCAATTAGTTGTCACCAAACTTCAAGTTCAACATTGAACATTTCTGTGGTGGGATCCCATGCAAAATCACTTATACCATTCTTAATAGATCATAACATGAAAATCAGTCTATTTTAATATGTTTCATGCGATTTTGAATCTTGTCTATATCGATAGATTTGTTGAGAAATTTTGCTTTCCATTCATTCATAATATTTTCAAATGCATGTGTAGTAAGGGTTTCACCAACTCTATTGCTCATATTATGTTGGTTCAAATATGCATCAATAAGAGCATCATCCATTACTTTATTCCAAACACACTAATTATTCGCCTTAGTCGCATTTACATTTTCACTTTGTAAGTCTTTCTTTTTTAGCATCCTTAAGAACAAAAATATAATAACAATCAAAACACACAATCACATATTGAACCATATGATAAAAAATTCAAAGTAACATAATAAATTAAAATTAGCATTCACAATCATCCAATTATAAGAGAATTTGTCCAAAATCATAAGATAAACAAATAAACATAAATAACACATATTATAATCTAACCATGTAGTCGTAGCTATGGAATCTCTAAGCAATTCTCCCCTTCTTACTTTTTCATGGTCATCTCTATTACTATAATTTTCCTCTTGATGTTCACTATTATTATTAAGTTCAGCATCAACCTCTGCAAGCAATCCCTCATCTAAATCAACATTAATCAAATAATTATATAAAATACAATAACAAAGAATAATTTCTTTTTGAGTTTCAATGTCATAATTTGACTTTGTTGAACTTTCTATAATATAAAATCTCTTCTTAAGGACTCCAAAAGTTCTTTCAATTGCATTGCCAAAGACGAATATCGAAGATTAAATAACTCTCAAGCATTTCTTGGTGGATTACAGCTATATTCTTTCAAATGATAACGTTCTCCTCAATATAGTATAATAAAACCACTTTTCAACATGAATCCAGCATCAACAAGATAGTATTTCCCTAAAAAAATCTATGTTATTAAATTGTAAAAGCAATGAAAGTCTAATCATAATATATATCATTTAATTACCTTCTAGAATTTTAAGATATTCTTGTTTGGTTAATATATTTTTTATTATTTTTGAGTCGGTCTCTTCCCACTCGGTTAAGACATAAGTGAATTTTAGATCAAATATGCATGCTACTAAAATTTTGTGTTGGAAAATCCTTTCTACCATAAAACTTTGGGGGATCAAAGGGAGAAACTTTTGTTGGTGCAAGATGCACCAGAATCAAACCTGAGTTTTGATGTTGTCAAAGGTTCAAGTTAAATCTTGTTATGATCTAACAAGTTTACTGAGTGTGCAGAATGTTTACTCAACCGGGAAAGACCTAGTTGGAGGCTAGGCAGGAGAAATCTTAGCAGATTGTGGAACCCAGGTGAAAGTCCAAGTAGGTCGAGGGGAGACGAAGCTTGGCAGTGTGATCGAGAGGTCTGAAGGACCGAAGATCAAAGGAAAAGTCCTGGGGAGCCGATCAAGGCTGAGTGAGAAGTCCAAACTAGATCTGGAGGATAAAAGTTTGGCAAGTAGGTTGAGGTAAGCAAACTGGAGGAGCGACAGTGAGGTCGGGTTCCCGGAGGGAACAACCTTAGGTCGCTGATCTAACTAAAGAAACCGAGAAGGTTTCCAAGTTGAGATCAAGACAGTTCTATTGCTGTCTTTTATATTACTCATTATGCTGTCTTTTATTCATTATTATACTGTGTGCTAACATCTGTGTTGCAGGAAGTTTTTGTTCTAACACTGTGTTGCAGGACAGACTGGATCGGTCGACCAAACCAGCGGTTCAGTCGACCGAACATGAGCATAACTGAAAGCAAACAGTTCAGAACAGATTAAAGTCAAAGTTCGATCAAAGCTTGATCGGTCGACCGAATAGTAAGATCGGTCGACCGAACTTGATGACTCAGCAAAGCCAGCTCGTCAGCACCGATCAGCAAGCAAAGGAAATAAGCTGATCGGTCGACTGAACCTGGGGATCGATCGACTTATCCAATCAACATTAATCGCCCATTAATTCAAGATTCTGGCAGACTTCGACGAACAAGGTAAAAGCTTGTTCGGTCGACCGATAAAAGGGTTCGGTCGACCGAACCATTGAAGGCCAGTTAATGCAGAATTTACGAGCCAGCGTCAGATTCCAGCTGTGGGTGATCGGAGCTGGTTCGGTCGACCGAACAGAGGGATCGGTCGACCGAACCTCAGTCCACCTATAAAACCAGGCTCGAAGACAGAGGCGACAACAACTTTCTGATCAACCAAAACTCTGTTCTGCAAGCAATTTGAGCTACACGTCTTCGTTAATTCAGCAAGCCACATTGCCCGGAAGTGCCGACCACAAGCTTTGTCTTTCAATCTTCTTGTCGGTATAACTTTACTTTTTGTTTGCATTGTATTTAACTTAAGCAAGATAGTATGGTGTTACTATCTTGCTCATACTTGTACGATTTGCTTCTTTTCGAAGGATTTCGGAAAGAAGAAATATAGTGATTGCCCATCGGTGCGGTCAAGGACCGCGAGCCTTCGAGTAGGAGTCGACCTAGGCTCCGAACGAAGTAAAACATTTGTGTCTCTATTTACTTTCCGCTGTGCACGACTTTGATTTAAATACGAAAAGAATAGTTTTTAAAAAGAAGCGGTATTCACCCCCCCCCCCTCTATCGCGCTACTCAATCCTATCAATTGGTATCAGAGCTAAGTTAGCTCTGAAATTTCTTAACCGATTTTCTAAGCATCTTTAAAATCTTTTCTTTTCTTCAAATTTCTTTAATATTTTTCATTACCTCTATTTTTTCAAGCACTACTAATCCCAAGACAAAAGTCTTGGAAATATTTGTTTTGTGCTTTGCAAGGATGTCGAATTCATATCAAGAAGGCTATAGCACAGTCCGACCTCCACTATTCAAAGGAGAAAACTTTAGCTACTGGAAGAATAGGATGGAGTGTTTCCTGAAGTCCGACATCGAGCTCTGGTTCACAATCTTGAAAGGTTATACTCCTCCAACGAAGGACGGAACTGTTGATACAGTCTGACTTGGCTGTTGTTTTGATGTTGACACGGATTTAAGTTTGTATCAGATGTTAATTAAACTCGATTTGATTAATGATCAAGGTTGATCAAGTGGAAGGGAAAAGTCCAAGTTGGAAACTTGGCACGCGAAGTCGGAGAGGGCTCGGTAGCTCGTTCTCTGGACCGGACGAAGTCGGAGAGGGCTCAGTAGCTCGTTCTCCGGACTAGGTCAGAGAGGGCTCGGTAGCTCGTTCTCTGGACCTGACGAAGTCGGAGAGGGCTCGGTAGCTCGTTCTCCGGACTAGGTCAGAGAGGGCTCGGTAGCTCATTCTCTGGACCTGACGAAGTCGGAGAGGGCTCGGTAGCTTGTTCTCCGAATTAGGTCAGAGAGGGACCTAAGTGGACATTCCATGGTACATTGGATCGGTCGGCAGACCGATCCAGTGATACATAAGACAGTGGATCGGTCGTCAGACCGATCCAGTGAAACTAAGTTTCCATGGATCGGTCGTCAGACTGATCCAGTGAAACTAAGTTTCCATGGATCGGTCTGGTGACCGATCAGGAAACACTCAGTAGCACACTGAGTGTAATCTGATCGGT
This sequence comes from Zingiber officinale, assembly GCF_018446385.1. NCBI lineage: Eukaryota > Viridiplantae > Streptophyta > Magnoliopsida > Zingiberales > Zingiberaceae > Zingiber > Zingiber officinale. Next base: position 129,184,820 of record NC_055996.1, read on the forward strand.
CTTGGAGACCGATCAGGAGATGGTATTGCGAAGAGAAGAAGGCAGGGGATCGGTCGTGGAGACCGATCATGCCACCGATCGGTCTCCCGACCGATCGGACAAGCTGCGGACCGATCAAGATATGTCTGATCGGTCCATGGATCGATCGGTGACCGATCCACACATCGATTTGTTCACTGCGATTCCTCCACTGCATTTGATCTACCTGATTCATGTGATATAACTCTCTGTGCTGTTAGCTTTTGAGTTTGCAGGATCACAGGTATCATTCTAAGCCTAATTTTAAATTAAGTCCATAAGAGGAATACGACAAATGGCTTTTCTGCTGTGATTCGCGGCGCATGGTGCATTTGAAGCATCAATGGCTACTGGTGTGATCTGGCTGCGATCCGCTTGACTCCTGGTGATTGGTTCGAGCTCAGAAGACACCAGTGAAGACTGTGATTTCATTGGTGTGAGTTCAGAGAACCAGGTAAGGAGGAAGAGGGATTGGCTGCAGTGATGATCCTGTGCAGTTTGACCACGATCCGTGACAGCAGAGAACAGGAGCTTAAGAAGCGGTAAAAAGCGAGAGGAAAGAACAACAAGAAAGCAAGAAAGTGAAAAAAGAAAAAAAAACGTTCTATTGATCGTTGAGGTGTGCTAAGTTCTTGAGCTCTCGGGTGAGAAACTGCTATCTGTGAGTTCTCTGTTTCCACTGATCCTCGCGTGGTTGTAAGCGTTAGTTCATTTTTCTTTGCCACCGAGCTCTGTAAGTCTTATGCTTTAACATATATATTTCTTGAGACTTTGTGGAGAGGTTACTCCACCGAGAAGGAGGATCTTTAGCCGGAATTTATCTGGGGTGCGATCTACCGAAGATCAAGGGGTCGTCCACCTTACGGACACGCCGAGGAGTAGGGGCAAGTTATCCCCGAACCTCGTAAATCCGTGTGTTAGTGTGCTTGTTTCCTCTTTGTTTTAGTTTCCTAATTCCGCTGTGCTAACAAGTTTCTTTGTAGAAATTTGTGTTTAAGTTTTTAAAAGGCTATTCACCCCCCCTCTAGCCATCTAAGATCCCAACAAGTGGAATCAGAGCCTGGTGCTCTTCATCTGGACTAACATCCTAAGGAGCAAGAAGATGGCCATGAAGGAAGGATTCAGCACCAACAGACCACCCTTCTTCGATGGAGCAGATTTCCAGTATTGGAAGAGCCGCATGGAGTATTACCTCAAGACTGATATCTCCATGTGGTTCTCGGTCAAGGAAGGATTCACACCACCGAAGGACGAAGAAGGTAAGGAACTCGATTCATCAAGGTGGTCTACCGAACAAACTCGTAAAGGGCAAGCCGATGCCAAGGCGGTAGTCACCTTACAATGTGGGATTGCCAATGACCAACTCGTCAAGGTAGGTCCATTCTCGAGTGCAAAAGATTTATGGAACAAGCTTATCGAGCTCTAAGAAGGAACTCGAGATTCTCGGATAGCCAAGAGGGACCTATTCTTGAATCAACTACAAAATCTCACCATGAAGGAAAATGAAACGGTAAGTGAACTACATGGGAGGTTCAAGGAAATCATCAATGGTCTACATTCCGTAGATGAACGCGTGGAGAATCGCGATCTAGTAAGGTACGCTCTTAAAGCCTTTCCAAGGAATGCCTTGTGGTCATCTATGGTAGATGCCTACAAGGTTTCCAAGGATCTTTCCATTGTTAAATTAGACGAATTCTTTTGTGAAATGGAACTTCATGAACTTGCTAACAAAGGTCAAAGAGAGAAAGGTATTGCCTTCGTTGCAGGACCAAAGAACAAGGATGGAAGAAGAAAGAGGGAAAAGAAGAAGGAGAAAGAGATTTCTTCATCTACATCCTCCTCCGAGTCTGATGATGAAGGTAGATCATCATCAAGCGAGATGGCCAACTTCGTGAGGAGAATTATGAGAAGAAGCCGAAGATACAAAGGAAAAGGTAAACCTAATGATCAAAATATCGATAAGACTAATGTTACATGTTATGAGTGTAGCAAGAAAGGCCACTACCGGAGTGAGTGTCCAAAACTCAAGAAGGAGGAACGGGCCAAAAAGAAGGAGGAAAGAGCCAAGAAGAAGAAAGCTCTCAAGGCCACTTGGGATGAATCTTCCTCAAGCTCATCGGAGGAGGAAGAGAAGAAGGAGAAGAGTACTCGGCAATTGGCACTTATGGCAAGGGAGGAATCCGATTCCGGGAGTGATGGGGACGCAAGCACTTCAGCCGCGGCTTCATCATCTTCGGATGATGAAGAGGTAACCTCTTCTCACTTAGAAAAATGCTATAAGACTATTACACATTTGTCTACCTTGCTTAAAAAATCAAAAACAGAAAATAAATCATTAAAAGAATAAGTAGAAAACTTGAGGGCCCTTAGGGAAGATGAGGTTGATGACCTACATCTAGAGGTCCTTGAGGATGAGAACAAGGCCTTGAAGGGTGAGGTTGAGAAACTCAAGAAAATGCTTGAAAAATTCTCAACTAGCTCTAAGACCCTAGACATGATTCTAAATGCCCAAAGGGCGGTCTACAACAAGGCTGGATTAGGATATCAACCTAAGGAGTCTAGCTTTATTTCTTTAGTGTTAAGAACCCAATTTCATAGATCGCATGTTTCTAGGGTTCATGAGACTAGGAAGAAGGTAACAAAGGCATGGGTGCCTAAGTCTTTCATTGTAGATGCATTAGGTCCCAAGATTTGGATACCTAAAACATCTATCTTTCGTGTCTTGTAGGTATTGGTAAAGGGGGAGCGTCTATCAACTTGGTTTGTTGATAGTGGATGCTCCAAGCACATGACCGGGGACAAGTCACTATTTTCTACCATTCAAAATAAAAATAGAGGTAATGTGTCATTTGGTAACAATGGTAGTCTTAAGGTTATAGGAGTTGGAGACATTCATATATCCGAAGGCCTCCAAATCAAGAATGTCCTTCTAGTCAAGGGGATGACTTTTAATCTCCTAAGTGTCAGTCAATTGTGTGATACGAGTTACACAATTGAGTTTCATTCAAGTCAATGTCTGGTCAAACACATTGACACACTTGACACGGTACTAGTAGGCACAAGAGTAGATAACATTTATCAAATTTCTTTTAAAAGTGCTACTAATGCCTCTGCTAAGTGTTTCATGTCAAAAGAAGAAGAATCATGGCTTTGGCATAGGAGGTTGGCTCATGTGAACATGAAGAATATTAGAAAGCTGGCCAACAAAGGATTAGTGCGAGGCTTACCAAGCATCAAGTACCAAAAGACAAAACTATGTGATGCATGTCAAAAGGGTAAGCAAACAAAAGCAACTCATAAAGGTAAAAGCGCTGTAAGTACCTCTACTGTTTTAGATTTACTGCATATGGACTTGTTTGATTGTAGTAGTGTCATTTCTTTGAATGGTAGTAGATATTGCTTAGTGATTATTGATGATTTTACTAGATATACATGGACTTTCTTTTTGAAAAATAAGGATCAAACCATAGATATTTTTATTTCTTTTTGTAGAAGAACTGAAAATGAAAAATCAACAACAATTAAAACAATTAGAAGTGATCATGGTGGAGAATTTCAAAACCATAGATTTTTAGAGTTTTGTCAAGAAAAAGGATATAGGCATGAGTTCTCTACTCCAAGGACCCCACAGCAAAATGGGGTTGTGGAGAGAAAGAATCGAGCTTTGCAAGAGGCTGCACGAAGCATGCTCAATGAGTACTCACTACCGAGCTACTTGTGGGCTGAAGCTGTGAATACAGCTTGCTATGTGTAAAACCGAGTCCTGATACATAGGTTTTTAGGAAAAACTCCTCATGAACTTTGATTTGGGAAACCCTCTACAATTAAACATCTTAGGGTGTTTGGTTGTAAGGTGTTTATCTTGAACACCAAGGATCATCTTGGAAAGTTCACGGCTAAGGCTGATGAAGGGATACTGGTCGGGTACTCTCTCTTCAGCAAAGCCTATCGAGTCTACAACAATAGGACTAAATTGATTGAAGAGTCCTCAGATGTAGCATTTGAAGAAATCCCTAAATCGAATGATCAATCAAGGGATGTAGGAGAAATTCAACTTGAACTTAGAAATCTAAGTTTGAATGATCAAAATGAAGAAAGAGTCGAGGTTGACTTTGATGACGATGAGCAAAGGCAACAAAGGGCTCAGGCTGATCATTTGCCTGATACTGAGTCTCTGCCTGTGCCTAGTGAGACCATTCATGAGGCACCGCCAACACCAAGGCAATCTAGGATAGCCTCTAGTCATCCCCAAGACCAGATTGTGGGAGACATCCAACAAGGGGTTAGGACTAGATCATTCTTTAGAAATGAGTCTAATGAGGTCGCCTTGATCTCAGAAATTAAACCAAAAATAGTTGATGAGGCATTGCACGATCCTGACTGGATCATAGCTATGCAAGATGAATTAGGTCAATTCGAAAGGAGCCAAGTGTGGGACTTAGTTCCTAGACCTAAGAAGACCACCATTATTGGAACTAAATGGGTCTTCAAAAATAAGTTAAACCAAAAGAGAGAAGTCGTAAGAAACAAGGTGAGACTTGTAGCCAAGGGCTATAGTCAAGTCGAAGGCCTCGATTATGATGAGACTTATGCTCCCGTGGCACGATTAGAGTCCATTCGTTTAATGCTAGCTTTTGCTGCACATAGAGGTTTCAAGCTCTATCAAATGGACGTTAAATCGGCTTTCTTAAACGGATTCATCAAAGAAGAGGTCTATGTTGAACAACCACCAGGGTTTGTGAATACCGAAGCTCCAAACCACGTGTACAAGCTCAAGAAAGCTCTTTATGGGCTTAAACAAGCACCTCGAGCTTGGTACGAAAGGTTGTCAACTTACCTACTAGAAAAGGGTTTTGTGAGAGGTCAAATAGATCCAACACTATTTCTGCGTAGAGATGGTGAAAATATTTTTGTAGCCCAAGTGTATGTCGATGACATAATTTGTGGCTCAAATAACAAGGACTATTTGAATGAATTTATCACTCACATGGAAAGTGAGTTTGAGATGAGTCTAGTAGGAGAATTGACATTCTTCCTTGGACTTGAAATCAAACAAACTCGAGATGGAATTTATGTCCATCAGACGAAATACACTCAAGAGATGCTCAAAAAATTCAAAATGAGTGACTCTAAGGAAGTATCCACTCCAATGGCGACAAACACTCGTCTTGACAATGATGAGAGTGGGAAACCAGTTGATCTAACGCAATATAGAAGCATGATCGGTAGTCTTCTATATCTCACAGTTAGTCGACCGGACATACTTTTTGCTGTGGGCATGTGCGCTAGATATCAAGTTTGTGCCAAGGAATCTCATTTAACTGCAGTTAAGAGAATTCTAAGATATCTCAAGGGCACAATTAGAGTAGGACTGTGGTACCCTCGTACGGAGTCTTTTGATTTGATAGGCTATACCGATTCGATTATCTGGATGCAAATTGGATCGGAAAAGCACTAGTGGGGTTGCCAATTTTTAGGTTCATCGTTGATTAGTTGGTCAAGTCGGAAGCAACATTGTGTTGCTCTCTCCACGACCGAGGCTGAATACATTGCCATGGGAGAGAGTGTATCACAATTGTTGTGGATGATTCACACTCTAGAAGATTATGGACTTTCATATAAAGGAGTGCAAGTGTTGTGTGACAACATTAGCACAATAAACCTAACGAAAAATCCAGTCCATCATTCAAGGACCAAACACATTGAAGTGCGTCATCACTTCATTAGAGATCACGTAGCTAGGGGAGACATTAACTCACATATGTTGAGTCAAAGTCAAACTTAGCCGACATTTTCACCAAACCCCTTCCGGAAAATGAATTTAGTCATTTAAGGAGAGAATTGGGGATGTGTTTGGCTCAATAGGCCATTAGGATTTCATCATGATCAATAAGGACAACTAAAACTACAGGAGAAATTGGGAAATTAATTTGGGCAACTTGGGGACTTCTCACACAAACTATAAGGTTTAACAAATTATTTTTGTTTGCTAAATATGGGGTGAGATGCTAGGATCAACCAAATTATTCAAAATGTATCATGCATCCCTTAAATAATTAGGTTGAAGAGACATAAATTGAGTATGGGGAAGGCCATTACATAGTTCATGTGTATTTGGCTCCTAGATCTTACTCATATATTCCAACTAAGGAATCTTGGTTGGACCTGTGTCTAGAAATCATCTAACCTTGTTGATGTGTTGATTGATACCCTTGATTGATACCTTCCTGATTTTGATTGAAAATAGGACAAGTTGGTGAAGAAATTTTGACATATTTTGACAAACTTGTAACTACTCATAGCAAGGATATATTTTGAACCGATAGCCTGAGTCAGATTTATTACCTTGGTTCACTATAGATCATAGTTTCACCAAACAAACAAAACAAACTTCTCTGATTTTGAAACTTTGAGATTCAACACATTTGTTATGAAGTGTCTGAAACTTTCGAGCCCTAAATAATTCCAAATCATTAGAGCTCATCATTAGGAAATATTCATTGGTATCACTGAATATAATCTGTGGGCTCTTCAGATCCTAGGTTCTGAACTTGGAAGTTGTTGAACCAAGTTTCAGAGCTTTCGATACGAATTTCAGAGACTGAAATCACTGATTATCAGACACTGATCGATCCAGGGACCGATCAGGATGATATCTGATCGGTCTCTACGACCGATCAGGAGAGTTCCACCTCTCTGCTCGATATCTGATCGGTCTGCAGACTGATCAGGGGTTCTGGCACGTATCACTAGTTACTGATCGACCTCTGATCGGTCCGGGGACCGATCAGGAGGTTCCCTGATCGGTCTCCATGACCGATCAGGAGGCTCTGGCACGCGACCTCTGATCGGTCCAGGGCCCGATCAGGAGGCTCCCTGATCGGTCTCCACGACCGATCAGGACACTCCCTGACCGATCAGGACGTTCCGTGATCGGTCAGGATTTCTCCTGTTCGGATAGTCGTCCGATCTTATGATCTGATCACCCTCTTTAACTTCCCCCAATCCTTCGTCCTCTCATTTCACGCCGAAAACCCTAGCCGAACCACTCCTCAGTCCCGACTCTTCTCTCCATCTTCTCCGAAAGCCTCAAATGGCGCCCAGGTAACTTCCTTTCTCCCCGAAATCTGTTCATTTTTGGCATTTTAGTTTCTTTTCACAGTGTATCTCTGTGTGTTGTCTCGGTTCTCGACTCTGTGGCTCCCGTGGACTCCCATTTGCCCCGACCATGTCCCATTTTTGACCTATTTAGGAAGAAATCAGCCGGTGAGGGTACGTCTAAGTCATCTGCTGAGAAATCCAAGTCCCAGACACCCTCCCGACCTCAACCTTCCTCTTCTTCGAGATTCCCGAACCGACAGTTTGAACAAGTGTTTCAACAGAGGACATTCAAGTTACTCCCATGTCGATCTGTGGATCGAAAGTACATGGATGAGTTGTGTCCCTCTGTATCCGAAACTCTAGCATATTACAAACTTGACTCGTTAGTCTACCTAGAAAGGGACATCAACTATGACCTAGTATTTGAATTCTACAACAATCTTCATCAGACCAGTGATGGTGCTTATAGAACCAGAGTCGCTAAGAGAACTATCGATTTCTCCGTCGTAGAATTCTTTGGGTATCTAGGTTGCCGAATGTGTTCAGGAGATCCTTTTCCCATTTATCCTGATTTACCCGATCCTTTACCTCCTCCATTTGATGTCTCACCTGATTCCATCTATGAATACTTCTTCGGTCATCCTAGACCAGGTGGACTGGATGAGTTGGATGTTGATTTTCCCACCTTTGCCGCCCTACGACTATCTGCCCCTGACTATATTCTTTTTAAGATAGTCACAAACTGTCTTCTTCCAATCACATCCAAACCTCTAGCAGAGATCCGACCATATCATTGTTTGATGCTTTATGGGTTGCGTCGGCGTCTCGACTTTGACATTATGTCCAGCATCTATTCTTCGATCATCTCATATACTCAGCCTAGCAGCTCCACTATTTATATGCCTTATGGGCATATAATTACATATTGGCTCGAGACTCTTCTGATTAATGGGTCTAAGGGTAGGATAGTGAAGATGGTCAGACAGGATTGCAGACTTGGGAAACGGGCATTTTCCAAGTCCGGTATCTTGGGACAGAATGGGGCTGTTCGGTGGAAGGATGGGAGAGGTCTGGGAGAGTTACCACGGGCACTTCCTCGACAGGTTGCTGCTCCTCCTCCTGCAGCTGATGAGGTCGATCCTGATCTGCGCTGGCAGATCGCTGAGCTAGAGAGCCGCTTCGATCAGCACGATGAGCTGCTGTCTGCTGAGCTCCATGGACTGCGTGTTCGGATCGATCAGCGCTACGATGACTTACGCAGTCAGTAGTTGGTGACGCAGCAGCTGCTTCTGGGCTGGATGGCCAACTACCCACCTCTGCAGCATTTCTCGGGTCATCCATCTTCGAGCTCCAGCATGCCGCCTCAGGGTTACATGCCTCCAACAGATGATGATGATGTTCCTCGTTGTGAGGATATTGATTGATACATTCTGTGTGTCACTTTGCCTGTCTGTGTTTTGGATGCTATTTGTTGGATATCTTTGTCTGACCTGGATACTTATGCTACTCATATATTTTTGCTATTCATTTGTCTATTTCTTGCTTTTCCTTATGCTTCAGTTCATATTAATATGTTGTTCCTATGCCATGACTTGATTGTATCTTATCTCTTTTTTACTGTCATATAATACACTTAGAGGGAACTCTAGGTGCATTGAGAAAAAGACAGTATGGGTTAAGGGAGAGCCTTTTGAGTTTTGTCACCTCATTTGCACCTTTTCGGTGTTTGACAAAGTGGGAGAGGATACCTAAGTTTAGAGATGTATGAAGGCTTGATTTTAGGGGAGAAGATAACGGGAAGGATCTTGATTCCCGTTATTGACTTAGTGGTGTATCCATCTTAGGGGGAGGATCTTGATTCCCCTAAAATTATGAAAATAAGAACATTTCTGATCTAAACTTAAATCGTGTTGTCAAACAACAAAAAGGGGGAGATTGTTGATACAGTCTGACCTGGCTGTTGTTTTGATGTTGACACGGATTTAAGTTTGTATCAGATGTTAATTAAACTCGGTTTGATTAATGATCAAGGTTGATCAAGTGGAAGGGAAAAGTCCAAGTTGGAAACTTGGCACGCGAAGTCGGAGAGGGCTCGGTAGCTCGTTCTCCGGACTAGGTCGGAGAGGGCTCGGTAGCTCGTTCTCTGGACCGGACGAAGTCGGAGAGGGCTCGGTAGCTCGTTCTCCGGACTAGGTCAGAGAGGGCTCGGTAGCTCGTTCTCTGGGCCTGGCGAAGTCGGAGAGGGCTCGGTAGCTCGTTCTCCGGACTAGGTCAGAGAGGGCTCGGTAGCTCGTTCTCTGGACCGGACGAAGTCGGAGAGGGCTCGGTAGCTTGTTCTCCGGATTAGGTCAGAGAGGGACCTAAGTGGACATTCCATGGTACATTGGATCGGTCGGCAGACCGATCCAGTGATACATAAGACAGTGGATCGGTCGGCAGACCGATCCAGTGAAACTAAGTTTCCATGGATCGGTCTGGTGACCGATCAGGAAACACTCAGTAGCACACTGAGTGTAATCTGATCGGTCTGTAGATCGATCAGGAAACACTCAGTAGCACACTGAGTGCAATCTGATCGGTCTTGGAGATCGATCAGGAGATGGTATTGCGAAGAGAAGAAGGCAGGGGATCGGTCGTGGAGACCGATCCACCTGCAGTCTGATCGGTCTCCACGACCGATCAGACAAGCTGCGGACCGATCAGGATATGTCCTGATCGGTCCATGGATCGGTCTGGTGACCGATCCACACACAATCAGATTTGTTCGCTGTTTCTGCGATTCCTCCACTGCATTTGATCTGCCTGATTCATGTGATATAACTCTCTGTGCTGTTAGCTTTTGAGTTTGCAGGATCACAGGTATCATTCCAAGCCTAATTTCAAATTAAGTCCATAAGAGGAATACGACAAATGGCTTTTCTGCTGTGATTCGCGGCGCATGGTGCATTTGAAGCATCAACGGCTACTGGTGTGATCTGGCTGCGATCCGCTTGACTCCTAGTGATTGGTTCGAGCTCAGAAGACACCAGTGAAGACTGTGATTTCATTGGTGTGAATTCAAAGAACCAGGTAAGGAGGAAGAGGGATTGGCTGCAGCGATGATCCTGTGTAGTTTGACCATGATCCGTGACAGCAGAGAACAGGAGCTTAAAAAGCAGTAAAAAGCGAGAGGAAAGAACAACAATAAAGCAAGAAAGTGAAAAAAGAAAAAAAAACGTTCTATTGATCGTTGAGGTGTGCTAAGTTCTTGAGCTCTCGGGTGAGAAACTGCTATCTGTGAGTTCTCTGTTTCCACTGATCCTCGCGTGGTTGTAAGCGTTAGTTCATTTTTCTTTGCCACCGAGCTCTGTAAGTCTTATGCTTTAACATATATATTTCTTGAGACTTTGTGGAGAGGTTACTCCACCGAGAAGGAGGATCTTTAGTTGGAATTTATCCGGGGTGCGATCTACCGAAGATCAAGGGGTCGTCCACCTTACGGACACGCCGAGGAGTAGGGGCAAGTTATCCCCGAACCTCGTAAATCCGTGTGTTAGTGTGCTTGTTTCCTCTTTGTTTTAGTTTCCTAATTCCGCTGTGCTAACAAGTTTCTTTGTAGAAATTTGTGTTTAAGTTTTTAAGAGGCTATTCACCCCCCTCTAGCCATCTAAGATCCCAACAGGAACAACTCTAGAACCGGAAGAATGAACTCCACAAATGGTCAAAAAGGCACAACTAAATTACAAGGCAATCAACACCATTCAGTGTGGACTCACAATAGAGGAATTGAACCGAGTTGGTCCCTATGACAACGCCAAAGACTTGTGGGACTCACTAATCAAATTACACGAAGGAACCGATGACTCAAAGGTAAACAAACGAGATTTTCTTTTAAATAATTTACTTAATATAAAAATGTTTCCTGGAGAGACGACCTCGCAACTACACGCCCGACTGAAAGACATCCTCAACGGTCTTCACTTGATCGGACACGAACTCGAAAATCGTGACACGATAAGGTACGCTCTGAACGCCTTTCCGAGGAATACTTTGTGGGCATCAATTGTAGATGCATACAAAGTTTCCAAAGATCTTTCAATTCTTAAGTTAGACGAATTGTTTTGCAAGTTGGAATTACATGAGCAATCTAACATGAGCCATGTCGAGAAAGGAGTTGCTTTGTATGCAGGTTCAAACAAAGAGACAAAATCAAAAACGAAGATCGAGTCTGAAAGCGAGTCAGACTCAGATTCAACAAACGAAGAAGAACTAGTCAACATGGTCCGAAGATTGTTGACTAAGAAAAAGTTCAGAAGAAATACCAAAAAGATTCCACCGAACCAGATCCAAAACAAATCAGAAATGATTTTTTATGGATGCAACAAAAAGGGGCATTTCAAAAACGAATGCCCTAATAGGAAAGAAGAACGACCCAAATCGACAAGGCGAAAGAAGGCACTTCAAGCGACTTGGGATGAAACCTCTTCCGATGAATCTGACACGGAACAAACAAAGCACTCGAGTCACCTTGCATTTATGGCAAGGAACGAAGATTCCGAGTCCGAGTCCGACGAAGAATACAAGTCCGAGATCGACCTCGATTCCAAGAGAAGCCCCGGATCGAAAGATCCGAATATGGTAACGATTTATTCAAAGTCAAATTTACTTAAAGTAGTTAAATGTCTGTTTAAAAAATTAGCAAATTCGGAAAAATAAAATAACTTGTTACTTAAGGAAATAGACCACCTTAAGCAACAAGTTAGCTTAAGTGACTCGACTAACCAAGTTCAAATCGGAACTTCGACTCAAGTTGAAAAACTTAAGGAAGAAAATTCGGATTTGAAATGTCAAGTCGAGCGACTCAAGAAAACTTTTGAAAGGTTCGAAATGGGATCCAAGTGTCTAAATATGGTACTTAGATCGCAACGAGCCGTGTACAACAAATCGGGGCTTGGCTATAAACCGAACAAAACAAACAAATCATACATGTCTCTAATCAGTCAAAATGTTAGAAGTCAAGTCGAAGCATGGGTTCAAACAAAACACTTAATCAAATCAATCAAACCAACCACTACTTGGTCCCTAAGAGTCAAATCAATTACTTAGATAGACCTTATCTAAGCTATGACTCAGGGGGAGCAACTAGGAAAACAATCCAACCAACTTAATTAAACTAAACTCAATACTTAGGATTAGGATTATTAGAACGGTTAGATGAAAAAGGTTTACCAAACCCTATAACATAGCACCGGAATGGATTGGGATGATAGTACGTCAAGGAAACTCTGTCGAAGGCATGTCTAGGTTGAATATGGAATTCTACCTAGTGCACTAGACTTAGTGGATCTGACCGAAGCTACCCCAGTCAAACATGGGCTAGTTAGACCAAAATTTAGTATTAAGTTTTTTGGGCAGGAACAGTTTGGAAATTCTTCAGCAAGTGGTCTAATGATAATCAAGTAGGTCATATGCCTCGCCACTGAACTGAAACTTATCCTTAGGACGCCTGCTTGATTAACCCAAAGCTAAGTTTGAATCTAACATGAGTTCAATAACCTTTTTCAATAAAATTAATTCTAATTTGAACTAAATTAATTTAATTCAAATCTAATTCAATTTAAAAAAATTAATTAAAATTATTTTAAAACTTAATTAAATTATTTTAAACTTAATTAAAATTATTTTAAAACTTAATTAAAATTATTTTAAAAATTAATTAAAATTATTTTAAAAATTAATTAAAATTATTTTAAAACTTAATTAAATTATTTTAAACTTAATTAAATTATTTTAAACTTAATTAAAATTATTTTAAAACTTAATTAAAATTATTTTAAAACTTAATTAAAATTATTTTAAAATTTAATTAAAATTATTTTAAACTTAATTAAAATTATTTTAAAACTTAATTAAATTATTTTAAACTTAATTAAATTATTTTAAAACTTAATTAAATTATTTTAAAACTTAATTAAAATTATTTTAAACTTAATTAAAATTAAAACTTAATTAAAATTATTTTAAACTTAATTAAAATTATTTTAAACTTAATTAAATTATTTAAAACTTAATTAAATTATTTTAAAACTTAATTAAATTATTTTAAAACTTAATTAAATTATTTTAAAACTTAATTAAATTATTTTAAACTTAATTAAATTATTTAATTAAAATTATTTTAAAACTTAATTAAAATTATTTTAAACTTAATTAAAATTATTTTAAAACTTAATTAAATTATTTTAAACTTAATTAAATTATTTTAAACTTAATTAAAATTATTTTAAACTTAATTAAAATTATTTTAAACTTAATTAAATTATTTTAAACTTAATTAAAATTATTTTTAAACTTAATTAAAATTATTTTAAAACTTAATTAAAATTATTTTAAAACTTAATTAAATTATTTTAAAACTTAATTAAATTATTTTAAAACTTAATTAAATTATTTTAAACTTAATTAAATTATTTTAAACTTAATTAAATTATTTTAAACTTAATTAAAATTATTTTAAAACTTAGTTAAATTATTTTAAAACTTAATTAAATTATTTTAAACTTAATTTAAATTATTTTAAAACTTAATTAAATTATTTTAAAAATTAATTAAAATTATTTTAAAACTTAATTAAATTATTTTAAAACTTAATTAAAATTATTTTAAAACTTAATTAAATTATTTTAAAACTTAATTAAAATTATTTTAAAACTTAATTAAAATTATTTTAAAACTTAATTAAATTATTTTTACTACTTAATTAAAATTATTAAAATTATTTTAAACTTAATTATAACTATTTTAAACTTAATTAGAATTATTAAATCTTAATTAGAATTATTAAAACTTAATTAGAATTATTAAAATTATTTTAAACTTAAGTAAATTTACTTTAAACTTAATTAAATTTTTTAATTAAAATTATTCTAAACTTAATTAAAAATTATTATTAATTAAGATCCGTCGACCGAACAATTGGTTCGGTCGACCAAACCGAACTCTGTTTAATATATGCCACGTTTATTATGCCATATGACGACTATTCAATTATTCGGTCGACCGGACCATTTTATCGGTCGACCGAAAATATAACTTCAACTACCCCCTCACTCTCCCTGTATCCGTGCCAAAATTAAAGTTCCGGTCGACTGAACCGTTTTATCGGTCGACCGAACGTCTGCTCACCGGTCAAAAGGACGAGAGATTTAAGGGATCGGTCGACCGAACCCTTGATCGGTCGACCGATCATCTTCTATATAAGCAGCCGCGAGCAACCCTCACAACTCATCCAAATGCATTCTTCTACTCTTCTATCTCCTATACTATTCGCCGATTCCAGCCTCTTCCTCTCCGAAAATGCCTCGGTAACTTTCTTTTATTCTATTCCTTTTAATATTTTTGCACAAGTTACTTATTGCATTTTATTTATTTTTTTATAGTGAGAAAAATAGAGCTATTGCACAAAGAGAGGCTAGCTCTCTTAATCCTAGTTAAGATCCTAGGTTCTCTACTGAAGAATTGCGTCTATCTTTTCCTAATAAAAAATTTAAGGTTATCGGTACTCGTTGTTTGGATCTCCAATTTTATCAAACCTTTTGTTCTGAGGTCATATAGATCAATCAACACTATCAACTTGATAGCATCATCTTTTGTAGACATGCATACAATCCTATTCTCTGTTCGGAACTAAGAACCCTAGAGCCAAAAATCGAAAAGGAATATGGGTGGAAATACACCTTACTTGTGTGGCTGCATGAGATAGCTTTGACCTCCGAGAAGACGATGAAGTGGCCACGAGAAGAGGAAGACACAATCGATAGTAGCAAGAAAAGAAGGAGCATCTTGTGTCATGAGAAGAAAGGAGAAATGCAAAGAGGGGAACACTTCAAACAAAAAGACACGAAAAAGAGCATAAAATTGGAATAAGGATAATTTGAAAATTAATATTTTAAAATAAGGATACAATTGGAACAAAAAATATTTAGGGTTTTATTCCCTTTGGTGTAAGTAAATCTTACTTTTTATGGGTAAAGAAGATTAAAACTTACTAATAATTAGTATTTTGACACATTATTTTAACTGTTATACTTAGTATTTTTATCTTCTTATATACATAAATTCTGCTTCTTTCCTAAAATTTTGTATCATTTCATGATTTTATAGGAAATTCCAGGAGTGTAAAGGGCATGAGTCAAACCGATTAGATCCAATGCTAGGGTTGAGGAGCTTGGTTCAATTTGAGCATAGTTTAATTTGGTTCAATTGAAACCTCTTCCAAAGTTCAATTCTCATTCCATTCCAATTATAGTATCAAATCTGGATCTATTGGATCCCAACTCGGTTCCAAATAAGTGAGAAGCCCGACCAATCTAAAAGCCAATTCCAATTCTTATTGGATCCGGATCCTAAGATACCACCTCAACCCTCAAACCCGGATCCAAAACCAATGAGTAGCTACAGGATGTTTCACGAACACACTTACCTCACGGGAACCCCCGTCGGACGGACACGACCCCGACGCCGCCTCTTTCCTTCCTCCTCCATCTTTCTTCACCACGGCCGGCGGCCACCTTTTTCACCACCGACGGCCGGCCACTTATTCTTCCTCATCTGCCTCACCTTCTTCCTCACGCACAGATCTGGAGGCATGCATTCTGTCTGACGCCTTCTTCTCCATCGAGCCACGCCATCAACCCTGACGAACGCCTCCATCTTTCAGCCGCCAAGAGGAGAGGTCCCCGACCATTTCCATCCAACTCTGACGCACTCCTCTCCGGACGCATCTTTTCCATCCGACAATCGAGGGATGTCCTTTACATACTTGATTTAATTTGAGTAATGCTCTCAACGTTTTCGATTGAATCTCCTAACCATTTTTTGGTACTTTAGTTGTTGCAACTTGCAAGTAGGTTAGTTTAATTCTATTAGTTTAGTAATTTATGTTTCGATGATTTTTGTTGTTCATTTGGATATTATTAGGTTAGATTAGATTATATTTTATTAATTGCTTTAGATTTCCTCCCATGCTTAGTGTCGTTTAATGCTTGCTTTGTATTTTCTATAATTTTTGTGGAATCATAGTTTAGGTTAGACTAAGTTTCCTTTACTCACATGGTCCTTCATTTATTAGGATTAAATTTCATTACATGCATTGCTATTTTATTTTGTAGTCTTAGCACTCAAATCCAAACACCTATTTAATTTCAAAAATTCTAAAGCAATAACATTTGATACTAGGTTTATCACTTTACTATTACATTACTTGTGAGGGGCGACCTTAGTCATCTCTATATTACATTAATATAGAAGAGTTCGGTACTTATTTGTGTTTGACACTCGTAGTACAACACTCAAGTTTATCACCCACCATTCCTTACCTTTTCTTTCCTTTAGCTTATTTCTTTTCAAATAAGTTTTAAATTTCTCCTTTCCCTTATTTACCTTCTCCAGGAGCCTGAATTGTTCCTATTGATCCAGCTTCGGAGTTGATCGTGTCCATGCCATATTGATCCAGGAGCCTGAATTGTTCCGCTATGTCATCTTGTCATTGGTCAAAAACGATTAGCACGGAGTCCACGTCAACTGGCTCTAGGCGCCTGGTAGGGATGTAAATGAACCAAACAATTCGCGAGCTATTCGGAGCTCGATTCGGTAAAAAGCTCGTTCGAGTTCGTTCATTTATCTTATTGAGCCTAGCTCGAGCTCGATTTCGAACTCGACAGTTTTATCGAGCCGAGCTCGAGCTTAAGGATATTCAACTCGTGAGCTCGCGAACATGTTTGTTTATAGGCCCACGAACCAAAAAAATGAGCCTTAAACCGAGCCAAAAAATGAGTTCTAAAACGAGTAAAAAAAATGAGCTCTAAAACAAGCCTTAAAATGAGCTTTAAAATGAGTCAAAAAATGAACTCTAAAACGAGCTCTAAACGAGCTCGCTTAATGAGTTAAGCTCGTTAACTTTGATAATCGAGCTAATAATGAGTCAATCTCGAATTGTTTGTGAGTTTGATAATTCTAAAACGAGCCAAGCTCAAGCCTTGTGATAAAAGCTCGAGCCGAGCTGGAGCCCGAATATAACTTAAACGAGCTGAGCTCGAGCCTAATACTGTTCGGATCAGTTCGGCTCGTTTACATCCCTAGCGCCTGGGAAGCGCCACATCAGCAAACAATTAGTTACGAACAGTGAGCTATAAATAGAGCTATGGTGCTTGAAGTTTGATAACATAACTTATACTTTTATTATGTAATTCTGGTAGTGTTGTTTTATACTTTCAATGTATGTAAAGAGGCTACTCCGCCTGTTTCGAAAGAGATCTTTTTATTAGAACTTTCATTGTCTTGGATTAGCAACCTTTTTGGTCACAAACCAAGTAAATCTTTACCTCTTCCTCTAATTAATCTTTTTATTGTTTTCAACTAATTGTGTTCTCACTAAGATCAATAGCAAGAGAAAAATTCTAACTTAATTTGCAGGGTTATTCACCCTTTCTAGCCAGGCTACAGAGACTCAATTGGTATCAGAGTCCAACCATTTCAAAAGAACTAATCGTCGACTAAATCAATAATATAATGATCGGATTGAGCATTTACCCATCGAAGTTTGAGAGAGATTTCACGATATCGAAAAAGAAAATGGAAATATTTTTCAAAACTAATTTTAAAATTTTGTTAACTATTAAGTATGGTTTTATAGTACCCATAGATCAGCACAGAGAATAAAAAGAAGAACATCTATGGAGCAAAAAGGAGTAGACTAATTTTGTAGCCAATGATAAAGTATAATTTTATCTGCTAAGCGTTTTACTGTCGCAAGAAGTCAATCGGATCGACACCTACGACTCTGCTAAAGAGCTCTAAGAAAAATTCTTGGAACTATATGAAGGAATCTTAGAGGCAAACTCACAAAATGGGACCTACTCCGGAACCAACTTAGCAACTTCTGGATCGAAAAGGAAGAAACGATAGCTCATTTACACGCAAGAATTAAAGAGCTGATCACTGAACTTACGAACCTCAGAGAAACGGTAACGAATCGGGATTTGCCAAGGTATGTTTTAAATGATGGTTCTCGTAAAAACCTAAGCCGCATGAATTCTATGCAATCAAAATAAAAATTCATATAGGAAAAACAACAACATATGAGCATGAATCTTCGTTTCATCGAGAACATGACATAAGAAAGTAAATAATACATACCTGATTGAAGAGTCATATCTTTGTCTTTTAGCGTCGTCAAGAAGATCCTGTGGAAGAAGAAACAGCAGAAGGAAAAGGTAGGTCTTCCGGAGGAGTTAGGGTTGACGAAGCCGAATTCTCTTCGTCAATGGGGAACGAAGAGACGTCTCAAGATTACCCTAATCTTCTGGGGATCAACCCATTATATAGTGCACATCTATTATCACCCCATCGATAATAATAGATGCGGGACTATAGGTTCTACACATATGAGATCCACATCCAATTACCCGAAATCCATTAGACATAAGTTATATCACTTTAAGAGTTCGGATCGTATTCACGTGTGCAACTTACAAATAAGCCCACTTAATAGAGATAATTATATCCAACATTAAATGCTTTCTTGAGAACATCCGAATGAGCGTCTATAGTGAACTCTTATTATATCTCCAAGGACTTCGAGGTAAATAGTTTAGAAAATTTATTTTTCACTTTCGAATTACACGAGTCAAGATGTGCAGGTTTAAAAAATAAAGAAGAAAAGTCAACTCAGAATCTAGCACTAGATGTGCATGTTTAAAAAATCAAGAAGAGAAGTTGACTCAGAATTTAGCACTGAAAGCCAAGAAAATCAAACCGGAATCAAAATCATTGCTCGACGAAAATGAAGAAAATTATATGGTAAGAAATTTTTTAAAGTTCTTTAAGTCTAACAATTTTGATAAGAAACATGCCAACAATATTCTCCGGGGAAAAAGGAAACTAAGATGCTACAATTGCTACAAAGAATGGTATATTAAGGATAATTGTCCGAAATTGAAAAAAATGGAGAAAGAAAATGATAAAGGGCCAAGACGATTGGAGCACAAGAATCTAAAAGTTACGTGGGACGAGTCGTCATGAGAGTCCGAGATTGAGGTCTACACCGAACTTATACTAATGATAAATCATCAAGAAGAAGACGAGGAAAGCTCATCCAAGATGAATATCGAGTGCAACAATGAAGGAGGAGCGTCGAACTACGAGCCCGACATGATAAGTGATGTACGTAACCTTCCCTCCGATCAATTATATGAAGTTATACAAATGCTAAATAGATCGTTTTGTAAAACTAGGATGAAATATATATATGAAATATGCATGTTTGTTAGAAAATCTTGATAAACTTAAAATAGAAAATATAAAGTTAAAGGTAAAATAGAATTATTATAAAATTCTGCATACTCAAATCCTAACATTTTTAGTAATTCAAATTTTAAGAATTAAAATAATAAACTTAATTGGTATTTAAGAAACTATAAGGGCAAAATTTTGAAAATTGATAGAAATAATATTCCTAAAAAATATTTAATTAATTCATTATGTAGGAATTTATTTTGAATTTCTAAATCATACTTAGTTTGTTAAATTAATATGCATGTTTAAATTTAATTTGGTTAAATTTTTACCTTTTTAGCAAAATTAATTATTTCGTAAACCTTCTGCTCATATTTTTTTTTTGTTTAAATTTTTTTCCAGTGAAAATAAAAATATTATGTACTAACAGAAATTTTTTTACTGTTATACTATTTTTTAAAATTTTTTTCTTTCATAAAAGGAATTTTGAAGTTAAAGATATTTTGAAAATTGATTTTTGAAAAAACTTAATTTGTTTGTGATATTAAATTCTGTTTTATGTTAGCTTAAATTTTTTTGAGATTGTTTTACTATTATATAATTTTTATAAATTTTTGATAAAAGATATAATTTTAAAATTTAAATTTTTTCAGAAATTAATTTGAAGAATCGATTTTTTGTCTAAAGATGGTTGAACCATATTTTGGATGTTTAAAAAAATTAGTAAAATTTTTTGATGATAAATTTTATTTTTAATCATTTAAATTTGAAAATGATTAATTCTGCTTAAAAGAATTTATTCTGATTAAAATAAAAATAGAAATTTTTTATGTTGATCCAATTGTTTTGGTTTGACCATGATAAATATTTTTAAGATTTTTTACAAATTAAAAATAATTTTAAATTATTTTTAGCAAAATTAAGGATTAATTGTTAAAAAAAATTCTTGAAAAATAATTTCGGTATAAAGATAAACTCTTGAATATCCATATTAAAATCCCTAGAAAACTTTTCACATATTTGTCTATTTTTGTCTAGTATTTCTCCTTATAACTTGTTTGATGGGATCACAGGAGGAGAAAATTAGAAAGATTAAGTTAAGAGGAACATTATAAAATTTGATGTATTTTGCTTGAATCAAATTTTACTTGTATTTATTGTAAATTTATTACTTGTAATAATTTTAAATTAATTTTATTTAAATTGTTTTATTATTTGTTTATCCTAATTTAACTTTGGTTGTTGCACATCAAACAAGAGGAAATTGTAAGTACCTGGATTAGTTTTGATATCATCAACCGAGTTAAGTTAGAATCTGCGGTTGATTCCTTATGCCAAAGTGTGCAAAGACTTAGAAACACAAAAAGTCGAGCGGAAGACGCAGCGAGCAAGAAGGATAGCATGAGAAGCGAGTCGACGTGTTCGGTACATCCGAGAGACGAGGAACTGTGGAAGAGTACATAGGCAAACGAGAAGAATGTGCGTTGTGCTTCTGAGGGACAAGAAGCTGGATAGAAAGATTGATCGAGGAAAAAATCGATTTTGGATTCGGTAGAGTATCACCCAAGTGATCGGACGAGAATACGACAACTCCAGACGCCCGAACTCCAGGCATCTAGACTGGGTCTAGGTGATTGGACTGTTCCGTAATGTAAGTGAGTCGTTAGTCGAAGAAGATCAACACGGAGTCCACGTCAACCAACTTCAGATGCTCAGACCGGATCCAAGTGCTTGGACTATTCCGTCACGTCGAGTCGTTGGTCGAAGAGGATCAATATGAAATCCACGTCAAACGATTTCAGATGTCCAGATTGAGCCTAAGCGCCCATAAAATTCTATATCAGTAAATGATTAGTTGTAACCAATGAACTATAAATACAGCATACTCAAATTTGGTAATATAATTTGGACTTTCATTTTGTAATTCTATTTTTATTGTTATTGTTATATATTTTCAATGTTGTCGGTAGAGAAGCTGCTATGCCGGTTTCAAAGGAGATTTGAGGGGTGGTTTGACTGATATAAATGGTCAAATAGCTAGAGAGACCACAGGCTGGCGACAAACCAACACCTGGCAGGATTGGTCCCATCTCAGCAGATGCCAGCTACGATGCCTTCGCCACACCAAGCCTCGTCGTTGACTGCGTCATATTGCTTAGATTGCGGGCGTATCTTTTTCTGCTGACGTGGGCTATTCTGGTTGGATTTGGGGCATACGCGGCGGGAATCGGATTCTGGTGGCTGGCATTGGTGTATGCTGCGTTGGCATTTTTAGGCAAATTTGGATGAATAATTGAACATGACGCGTGTTGCTCGGATGTAATCCGCTGTCTCAGATTGGACCGAACCCGGTCTGATTAAGTCAAATTAACTTGGTCATATCAAGTCAACAAATACAATTTGTTAACCGTGTCAATTCAACAAACGCAACTCGAAGTTCATGTGCATCTTACAATTAGTTCGATTAAATTTAGGAAATTTCTGGCCAAAAATTGAGTGTAAATTTGTATAACAAACACTTTAAGGAGTGATATATCTTGATTTATTGTAAATGGGAATTGATTCTGTCTCAGAGTGAGTTGACGGACGCTGAGAAGATGACGTTTACTAGATGTCGACCAAAGATGACGTGGATCTCCCACAAGTTAAGCCTGCAACCACAAGTCATTAGTGCCGAGTCAGAGAGGGGTTCTTCGACGATGACCCTCCGACGCTCAAGTCAATCACCGACGGTAAGCGAATAAAGAATGAAGTAGAGAGGAAGAAGCAACGTGACTGCAGCTACAGTAGTGAACTACATACCTCCATCGAAACTTTGGGGCCCTTATATAGGGCTACTAGGAGGCACATGCACGCTTCCCGAGACGCGCGCACTTCTCAAAGCATACCTGAAAAAGACGCGTCAGAAAAGCATGTCTGACGCTATACCCGAACAACCCCAACATATCCCTGACGTGACAGTGGAAGCTTCTACCGTACGATTCTCTGTCCGACCATGCTGTTCGGCCTTCGTCCCTCCTTGCTTCGAGCTTTATGAGCATCGGAAGCTCGGTGTTCGACCGAACTGTCGAAGTGTTGGACCGGCTACTCCTCCTGCCGATCGGGAAGGTAGTTCGCCCTCTCGGGCGCCTGCCTAGGACGTTGACCACTTCGACCTCCTGCCGGACGGCCCCCACCTTACCACCGAATCACGTGTCTCTCCCTCAAGTTTAATCGAAGGAGGCTGCAAGTCCGAATAACTGGACAAGTAGTCTGGTGATCGATTGGCTTATCGACCATGGGTAGGTTGGACCCCCGATCGGCCTGTGTAAAACTGATCTTTCTCTTCCGATCGACGCTTTGAGCCTTTGTACTTGGATATTTTTCCCTCATGGCTCCCGGAGAGGCGTGAGCCGGGCAGTCAATGCTGGCGCCACTCGAATCTCCTCGGGATACTCGCAAATAATCCCCATTAAGGCTGAGCACGCGACCATGCTCATTAAATGCCGCCCTGTGGGAGGGTGCCACGTGTCGTCGTCACAGTCGTCGTACGCCCGAGGTGACAGCTACCGATATAATGTTTGGCGGTTTGAATTCAACGGCTGGATGTGCTTTCCGATCCCTGTGCCCTAAATCAGACGGCTCCAGTCGACCGATCCCTTCTTTATAAAGTCGAGGTGTCGGCTTCTGTGTCTGCTGTGTGCTCCAGCGATTGTGCGTTTGCTTGCTCCTGTGAACCTTGGCTCTCTGCGGCGGCGATCCCCAGCTCCTCGCGGTGGTCCTCCCTCTCGTAAGCTTTCCCTCTCCTTCTCCATTGCTGCTCTCCCACTGCTCCTTTTCCGCCACCGTATTTTTCAGTTTTCTGTGTTTTCCGGCCATCTTTCTCCTCGTACCTTCTGCCTTTTCGTTTCCTGGCCATGGTGAGCTCTTCGCAGCGGTCCGACCCCGCTCCCGGTCTCTGGTATACTACCATAGAGACCCTGTTCGACGCGGGCGACGACGCGAGTTTGATAAACACCTTTGACCTTCCTTCCGACCATGAAATAGTTCTAGCCTCTCCGTCCGGTCGGCCTAATGACCGGTCGATCGGCGCAGTCTATTTCTTCTGAGACCAATTCGTGGTCGATCTTCAGTTTCCCATCCACCCTTTCATCACCGAGATTTGCAACTACTTTCGTGTCTCGCTCGCCTAGCTTGTCCCCAATTCCTTCCGCCTGCTGTGCGGCGTGGTAGTGTTGTTCCGTGTGCATAACATTTCACTGACCCCTTAGGTCTTCCACTACTTTTATTACCCCAAAAAGTCCGAGCTGGGCACTTACCTTTTCCAATCCCGCATCGGTATGGTCTTTTTTGACAAAACGCCCTCCTCCAACAAACACTGGAAGAAGTACTTCTTTTTGAGACTTCCCGAGCGGTCAAGCTTTCAGACCAGATGGCAAGTCGGGCTTCCTCCTCAACCTGATTTGAAGAGGTACAAGACCCGACCGGACTACCTCCATGCTGCTAATATGCTGGCCGGCTTGAAGTTCGATATTCATAAGTTGCTGTCAGAGGGTGTGATGTACGTGTTCGGGCTAAGTCTGATCCGAACGAAGCTCCCGAGCAGCCTAGGTATGAAATTCCTCAACATTCTTCCCCTTGAATCTAACTGATTCTGATCTTCTTTTGCAGCCGACATCATGGTGCGCGCTCAGGAAGCCGACATAATGAAGGTCAAGCAAGCCGAGATTAAAGCAGCCGCAGCCAAGGAGATGGAACGGCTCAGTTTGACTCCAGTCGGCTCGCAGGAAGGTACAATTGAGGAAACCCCAAATGTGGGCGAGGGGACAGCCGAACGGACACCCAGCGTGGGAGGGGCGGCTGACCTGCGCGTGGTCCGAGAAGTGCCATCTGTCGTCCATGCTGAGGGCTCGGGGTCCTCAGGCGATGAGGTACCGCTCACCCGCAAGAGACGCCGAACGGATGCGCCTTCCCGCTCCGCCACTTCGACCGTACAAGCCTCTGCGGGGGGAGGCACCCCCTCTCTAGCTGCTCCAACAGTGGAGGCTACTTCTTATGATCGGATTCCGTCTTTGGCTGAGCTACCAGAGTTGCTCGCCATTCAGCCGATTACTTCCTTGCCTCTGGCTAGGCGAAGGATAAAACGGTCCGCCATTCTCCCAGTCCCCCTGCTCAAGCTTTCATCCCGACGACCTCCTCTCAATCGGCGCCGAGCGGGTGATGATCCATCACCGCTACGCTTTGCCTGCCGACAGAGGATCTTCTTGCGCCAGGCGACCAACCCAACTCTCCTCAGCATCAAGTATATATATGTGGTCGGCTCGCCCGTGTCTGGGAGGAAGCAAGGGCACGAACGGCGGTGAAAGCCCCTGGCGCGCTCGTCAATAGTCATTTGCAGTTCTGGGTGGAGAACATCGGCATGTGCCAATAATTGGCTCAAGTGGAGGACGATTTGAAGAAGCTCAAGATTTCCGAAGAAGGTTCCTCCTCCTAGGGGCCACCGACCGCTCGTCTACAGACTGACCTGCAAAAGGCCCAACAACTTTTCACGGTGGAGCAGCAGAAGTCGGTCGAGCAGGCCAGTAGGCTGGGCCAGATCGATGCACAATTAAAGACCTACAACCGGAAACTCGATCTGGCTTCCATAAGGAAACAACAGGTCATCGCCGACCTGGAACAGAAGAACCAGGAGGCTCGTCAGTTGGCCGAGCAACTCAAAGATGCGGAGAACCTTCTGGTCGTCGAGCGGGAGAGCCGTTCGGCCAAGGAGGCTGAGCTTCAAGGTTAAGTGAAGCGCCTCGAAGAAGATCTGGAAGCCTCCTGAGCTGCACTATCAACCTACCAGGAGGCTGAGCCGGGCCGCTTCGCGGTCCTGAGGCAACAATACCTTCGCTCAGACCAATTTTTGGAAAAGGCGACCAATCGGATTGTCCGCTCGTTTGAGCTGGCCATCGACGCGACGCTAAGCCAGCTGAAGGTGAACGACCACATCTTGGAGGCCTTGTCTGACAATGATGTTAACCGCGTCCAGCTCCTCGAATCCATTCCTGACGAAGCCTTCGACTATATCGAGTGAGTGAGGAGTCTGTAGAAAATGTTTTTGAGCGCGAGCCCTGAATGTACTCCTGCCGTTCGGCAGTGTTTGATTTCCTATCAATGAAATCCTTTTGTGATCTTTTCCTCATATGTTGTCTTTTTACTAGTGTCCAACTGTATAGTCCCGACCGGCTGCTACGACCGTACCTTTGTTATTGGTGGATTTGTTGAGATCATACCTCTTGGGTTTAAGGTCACCGATCGACTCGGGGGTTTATAGTCGCCGCTCTACCGTCGGTGGAGACATGAGTTTAACGTCGCCGCTCGACGATTTGGTGAAGCCCGGGGTTTAAGGTCGCCGCTCAACCGTCGGTGGAGACATGAGTTTAACGTCTCTGCTCGACGATTTGGTGAAAATCAGGATTTAAGGTCGCTGCTCGACCGTCGGTGGAGACATGCGTTTAACGTCGTCACTCGACGATTTGGTGAAGACCGAGGTTTAAGGTCGCCGCTCGACCGTCGGTGAAGACATGAGTTTAACGTCATCGCTCGATGATTTGGTGAAGACCGGGGTTTAAGGTCGTCGCTCGACCGTCGGTGGAGACATGAGTTTAACATCGTTGCTTGATAATTTGGTGAAGACCGGGGTTTAAGGTCGCCGCTCGACCGTCGGTGGAGACATGAGTTTAATGTTGCCGCTCGATGAGAATTTTGATAACATTTCATTTTTCATTCCAATCCTGCATCCAAGGGAAACAGGAAAAATGGAGAGTACACCTTAATTACATTGGCGTACCTTTCATCCAACTCGGTATGACTGGAGATGGTTCACACTCCAGGGACGTTCTAATTGTCGCCCATCCTCGTCCTCTAGGTAGTAGTCACCCGAGCGGAACTTCTCCACGACTTTGAATGGCCCGACACACGGAGCTTCTAGTTTAGTGACGTCACCGACCGACTTCACCTTCTTCTACACGAGGTCACCGACCTGGAACGACCTTGGGATCACTCGTCGATTGTAGTTCTGTCTCATCCTCTACCTATAAGCCATCAGGCAAACGGCTGCTTTGTCACGCGTCTCATCCACTAAATCCAGCTCCAGAAGCCTCCACTCGATGTTGTCTTCGTCGTAGTGTTGTATTTGATTGGATTCGACTCCGACCTCGACCGGGATGATCGCTTCACCGCCGTACACCAGGTGGAACGGGGTCACCCCCGTGCCTTCCTTGGGGCTCGTGCGGATTTCCCATAACACGTCGGGGTGCTCGTCCACCCAGCTCCCTCCGATGTGGTCGAGCCGAACCCGCAAGATCTCCCGATTGGCGACTTCAGCTTGTTCGTTACTCTGAGGGTACGCTACGAAGGTGAAGGCCTGCTGGATGCCATACTCTTTGCACCACTCTTTGAGTTTCCGTCCGGCGAATTGTCTACCATTGTCTGAGACGAGTCGACGCGGAATGCTGAACCGACAGATGATATGCTGTCAGATGAACTTTTGGACAATCTGCTAGGTTATTTTTGCCAGCAGCTCGGCTTTAACCCACTTGGAGAAGTAGTCTACCGCGACGAGCAAAAACTTTCATTGTCCGATCGCCACGGGGAAGGGCCCCACAATATCCATACCCCATTGGTCGAACGGGTACGACACAGTGGAAGCCTTCATCTCTTCAATTGCCCGATAGGGGAGGTGGTGATACTTCTGGCAGTACAGACAATTAGCTACTGTCCGAGCGACATCTTCCTGTAGAGTCGACCAGAAGTACCCGACCAACAAAATCTTCCTCGCCAGCGACCGACCGCCCGGATGCCCTTCACAGGAGCCTTGGTGTACTTCTTGTAGTATGTAGTTGGCGTCCTCCGATCCGACGTATTTAAGCAATGGCCTGGAGAAGACCTTCTTGTAGAGCTGGCCCCCGACTTGGGTGAAACGACCGACTCTTCTTCTCAATAGGCGAGCTTCCTCCCGATTGGACGGCGTAGCTCCTGATCGTAGAAACTCTATTACGACCGTTCTCCAATCGCTAGGGAAAGTGAGCCCTTCCATCCGATCGACGTGCACCACCAAGGATACTTGCTCAATCGGTTGAGTAATGACGATCGGCGAGAGTGAGCTCACCAATTTGGCCAGCTCGTCCGCCGCTTGGTTCTCTGCTCGGGGGATCTTCTGGATTATTACCTCTTGAAAGTTTGCCTTCAGCTTTTCGAAGGCTTCGGCGTACGACTTGAGCCGCGTGTTACTGATCTCAAATGCTCCAACCAACTGCTGAGTGGCTAATTGAGAATCAGAGTGAATAAGAATCCTGTTGGCATCGACGTGCCGAGCGGCTTGTAAGCCGGCTATAAGAGCCTCATACTCGACTTCGTTGTTAGTTGTCTGGTACTCTAGTCGAACGGACAACTGCACCCGCTCTTCTTGTGGGGAGATAAGTAGTATGTCGATCCCACTACCATGCCAGGTGGATGACCCATCCACGTATACTTTCCAGACTGAATCGGACTCAGGGTTTTGTACCTCCGTGATGAAATCTGCAAGGGACTGCGCCTTGATGGTCGTTCGGGGTTGATATTGAATGTCGAACTCGCTGAGCTCCATTGTCCATTTAATCAACCGATCGGACGCCTCTGGGTTAAGCAGGACTCTTCCCAAAGGGTTGTTGGCCATCACAATGATAGTGTGAGCGAGGAAGTAAGGATGGAACCTTCGAGTGGCGAGTATTAATGCAAATGCGAGCTTTTCAAGATCGGTGTAGCGAGATTCAACATCCTTTAATATATGACTCAAGAAGTACACTGGTTGTTCTTCACCGTTCTGGCTAACTAGCGCCGAGCCGACAACGTGCTCGGTCGAAGACAGATAGATCCGGAGTGATTCACTGGTAATAGGCTTGGCTAGTATAGGTAGCGAGTTCAGATATGCTTTAAGTTCCTAGAAGGCTTGGTCACACTCCTCGTCCCATTGGAACTTGGTGGCTCGACGCAAGATCTTGAATAAAGGAAGGTTCCGGTCGGACAACTTGGAGATGAACCGTGATAATGCTGTTATCCGCCCAGTGAGGCGCTGAGCTTCCTTTAAGTTTCTTGGTGGTGACATATCTTGGAGTGCCTTTACCTTGCTGGGGTTTGTCTCACTGCCCCGCTCGGTGACGATATATCCCAGGAAGCGTCCACTTTTCGCGCCAAATAGACACTTCTGAGGATTTAACTTGATTCCGTATGCCCGGAGGGTCTGGCATGTTTTCTCGATATCTGCACAGAGATCGGCAGCTCGGAGGGATTTAATTAGTATGTCATCGACATATACCTCCATGTTGCGACCTATCTGTCGCCGGAACACTTTGTTCATCAGCCTTTGGTAGGTGGCTCCTGCATTCTTTAGGTCGAACGACATTACGTTGTAGCAGTACGTACCGTCGGCAGTGATGAAGCTAACTTTCTCTTGGTATTTACGGGCGAGCGGCACCTGATGATACCCTAAATATGCATCCAACATGCATATCAGCTCGCACCTCGCTGTGGAGTCTACCATATGATCTATCCAGGGCAAGGGATAGAAGTCCTTTGGGCACGGCTTGTTAATATCCCGGAAGTCGATGCATACCCTCCATTTATTGCCTGGCTTGGAGACCAACACCACATTAGCGAGCCAGCTCGGGAACTGAACCTCGCGTATATGACCGACCTCCAGTAGCTTCTCAATCTCCGCTCGGATAATCAGATTCTGCTCAGCACTAAAGTCTCTCTTCCTTTGCTTCAGCGGTTGAGCGTCTGGTCGGACATGGAGCTCATGCTGCGCGACATTTGGGGAAATGTCGGGCAGCTCATGCGTTGACCATGCAAAAACATTATGATTCTGCCGAAGGCATTTGATCATCTCGGCCTTCTGCTCGGGCTCAAGGTCGGATGCTATGAAGGTCATTGCCTTCGCTCGACCTGGATGTATCTGTACTTCTTCCTTTTCTTCATAAATTAACGTAGGAGGCTTTTCAGTTATGGTACTTACCTCTAGCCGGGGCGTCTTCCGAGCGGACTTTGCTTCTGTCTTGACCATCTCAACGTAGCAACGTCGAGCGACCAACTGATCCCCTCTTACTTCTCCGATCCGATCGTCCACCGGAAATTTGATTTTCTGTCAGAAGGTTGAGACGACCGCTTGGAATTCATTGAGGGTCGGTCGACCCAGGATGACATTGTAGGCGAAGGGGGCGTTTACCACAATAAAGTTTGTGGTCCTCGTCATTCTGAGTGGCTCCTCCCCAAGTGATATGGCCAACTTGATTTGGCCGATCGGTTTGACCTCATTGCCGGTGAACCCATACAGTGGGGTTGTCATCGGCAGCAGCTCTCCACAATCGATTTGGAGTTGATCGAATGTTTTTTTGAAGATGATGTTGATCGAGCTGCCAGTATCAATGAATACATGATGAATGGTATAGTTGGCGATTACCGCTTGGATAATGAGGGTGTCGTCATGCGACACTTCAACTCCTTCGAAATCACGGGGACCGAAGCTGATCTCGGGTCTGCTGGCCGCTCCGGGCTGCAGCCCACCATATGGATTTCTAACCGCCGAGCGTGTGACTTCCTAGTTCGGTTGGAATCCCCGCCGGTCGGCCTGTCAGCTATGATGTTGATCTCCTCTCGAGAAGCATTGCTCCTGCTCTCCTCCTCCCGAGCGAACGGCCTGTTTCGCTCACGCTTGGCTCTCGCCAGCTCTGCGCTCCTCTGATGAGGCTGCCTTGGGGATCGCCTTACTTCCTCTCGACGATCGGAACGATGATACTCGTGTTGCCGGTCAGGAGAGGGGGATCGACGACGATAACTCCTAGGAACCGGTTGAGCGACCCGGTTGAATCCACGACAGTCGCGGGTGTTGTGAGTTGTAAACTGATGGAACGAGCAGAACAAAGAGGTTCATACCTTCCCCTTTGGTTTCAGACGCTCGGAAGCAACATGCTGGACAACGTGTGGTCTTGCTTCCTGGTGTGGGCGTACTCCTTCGGCTCGGGGCTCTCTCAGAGGTTGATGGCTGATCGGCAGCCTTCGTTCGGTCCCCGAGGGCGGCTCGGATGGCGCCTCCTTCCTTCTTGTTGCCCGAGCTTCCTTTACATTTATATACTCATTGGCCTTTTTCATCATGTGATCGTATTCGCGGGGTAGCTTCCGGACGAGCGATCGGAAGAAGTCCCCATCCACGAGCCCTTGCGTGAACACATTCATCATGGTCTCGGACGAGACCGAAGGGATATCCATCGCCACTTGGTTGAAGCGCTGGATGTAGGCTCGGAGAGTCTCTCTCTGGCCCTGCTTCATGGAGAACAGGCTGACGCTAGTTTTCTGATAGCGTCTGCTGCTCACGAAGTGGTGAAGGAATGCCGTTCGGAAGTCTTTAAAGCTTCTAATTGACCCGTCCGGCAACCTTCGAAACCACCGTTGCGCCGAGCCGAAGAGAGTGGTGAGAAAAACTCGGCACTTGACTCCATCATGTGTATTGATGAAGGGTAGCGGCGTTATCAAACTTATCGAGATGGTCGTTCGGGTCAGTTGACCCGTTATATTCTCCGATCGCCAAGGGAGCGTAGTGCCTCGGCAGCGGATCCTGGAGAATGGCCTTGGAGAATTGTCGGTTGATCCGCTGGGGCGAAGAATTAGCTCAGGTCGCTTTGCCCTTTCTTGCGTCCCGAACGGGAGCCTCGTCTGAAGAAGAACCCCTGTCTTGGTTGGCCTGAGTAATCTCTGAGGGCGTCTGAAATAATGTCCGGTGAAATGGAATGAGCGCTGGTGGAACCTCTCCTGGAGTGCCAGTCGACATCTTGTTCTGTCCCCATATGGAGAGTTGCTTCGGTCGGTCTTCATGCGTCGCCCGACCTCCTGAGGCCGGCGTTGCTTGTTGCGCCTACCGATCGACTAGTCCCTTCTGCCTGCCTAGGATGTTGATCACTTCGACCTCCTATCGGACGGGCCCCACCTTACCATTGGATCAGGAATTATCTCACTAATATGGTGTGGGGACACTCCATGTGATTAAAAACTGAATAAAACTACTTACAACATGAGATCTTTTTGATTAAGATATGATTTCACGCGGAGGATACATGGACATATGAACTTTGATAATGGATGATTATTTTCCTGTCCTTTTCCTCACTTTTCTTCTTTTTCTAGTAGTAATAGTATTCCTCGCTTTTCTTACTCTTGTCTATAGTTTGCACTAATTCTAATCGAGATGATTAGATAATGATGTTTAATTTCTTCTCCTCGGAAACTTGTCGGCTAATTCTTCCTATAAAGTCATTATCACGTAAGTGGAAGGTAGAAAAGGGCAATAGATTTAGCTTGAAAATTAGCAAGCTTTTGAGATCAAAAGAGAGTTAGGCTTAACTACCTAATTTAGATAGGATAACAATCTATACACGATAGGATAAAGAAAATATATATATTACTTCGGACTAAAAGTCGACTTGAAGTATAGAAGTCGAATCGTATCACACAACAAGTCGATCAACGTTTTCCTCTTGCTTGTTCGAACAAAACATAAATTCTTACCTTTACTATACAAACAAGATTATTTTATTTACTTGAAATCAATTATGATAAACATCCAACAATTCTAGAACCCACTCTCAAACCGAAACATTTCGATCCAACGGGCAAGGTGCATTTCTTTTCGAAAGAAACCCTAAATTAAACCCTAAACTTCTTCCTTCCTAAATCTAAGTCAAAGTTCAAAAAAGCTAAGTCAAAGTTCAAAAACATTGTCCAAGTTTTGCCTCCACTCCAAGAATGAATTTCACTTTATCAAAAAGCTCATTAGAAGACTAGTTCATTAGTTTTATTATTATTAATTATTATTTAAAAAAGCAAAGGAGAGGCAGGTGGAAATTCTATAACCATTCAACATCCTGTCCCTCCCATGCATTGCATTCATTGCATGAAGGTTTTGGTCAACGTGTGATCCAGGTGAGAACACCTTGCAACTATCAAAGTCAATCTTCTTGCTCTAGTTCTACCCATGCAAGCAACGTTGACTCCACATTTTCTCGATGCATGTCAATTTGTCAACCGACCAAGGTAGGTGATGGCCTCTTGTTTGATCATGGAATCAGTATTTAGTACCTTGTTCCACAAATCCACACAAATATTTACTTTTTGACTTTTTTTTTACAAAGAAGTCCACATTTCTAAATTTGAATATATAATCCAATTAAATGTATTGTTTCAGTCCGAGATTAAAAGATGAGATGATTCAGTAAAATAACTACAACCGAGTAATTTCGATTATCTTGATTGGCTGCGAGTTAGGTCGGACTTCTAAACCAAATCAGACTTTTATCAAGTCAGCTTCTCAAGAGGTTAGCTTTTGTTACGATGATTTCTTAAGAGGTTGGTCTTTGTTTGGATGACTTTTTAGGAGGTCATTTCTTAGGGAGCCCGGATCCTCTGATCATTTTTTGCGATTCAAGGGATGATCCCTAGACATGTATTGATGAGGATGAATGGTCTTCACCTATTTTATAAATGAGGATCATTTATTCTACCAATACATGCCTAGGAACCATTTCTTGAATCGCAAAAAACTATCTAGAGGATCTACCCTCCTTCTCAGGAGGTCGGCTTTTGTTAGGATGATTTCTCAAGAGATCGACCTCTATTGGGAAGACTCCTTAAGAAGTCAATTTTTATCTGAACAACTTATCAAGATATCAATTTTTGATGGAAATATTTCACAGGAGGTTAGTCTTTGTTAGGATGACTTCTCAAGAGATTAACCTTCTCAAGAGGTAGGCTTAGCTTCCAACTACGGAGCATCATAGGAATATTCGAACAGAGGCTTGGAAAGATAGAAGGAAGATGTTAGAGGGGTAGTCGAGTCAAGGCTTGGGAAGGTCTCTCCGACTCTCAAGTCAGACCTTGAAAAAAAAGATGGAGAAAATAAATGGTAAAGAGTAGAGAATAATGGAACTTGCTTGCCTTGACGATGCAACATATTTCCTTTAAATAAAGAGTGAAAGGAAAACCTTGGTTCCCACTTGATCGAGAAGACACACTTGATGGTAATAAACACTTCAATAATTACCGTGTCAAATCAAAGTTTCAAATTCTTAGATATAACTTAAACTTTAAATCGTAAGCCCTAAAACAAAAACAAAAAAAGTAGGTGCTAATGAGATGCTCACAGATGTGTATAAGGTAAAATTTCACTATATATATAGAGAGAGTCTTGATACCCTACTTATCTTATTATGCTCATCTTGTAAGCACCATGTGTAATTTTTTTTTATTATTTTTTTAAAAAAAAATTAGCTTTAATACTATAAGTCAAATTTTAAATCCTAAAGGCTAAAGTCTAAATTTTAAACCCTAAGCTCTAGAAAAAATAAAGAAAAAAAATATATAATTGGTACTCATAAGGTGAGCACCATAAGATAACATTCTTTTATATATATATATATATATATATATTCTCATTAATTTTTGGAATATTCATTACGATCTCCATCAGATTTTAAGTCGAAGTCTATCTACCAACTTAGGTGTAGATTTGCATATTTTTCCTGAGTTGACATACACAAGGTCAACCAATCAAGTCAATGTATATGTCACAGTGAAAGAAACAATCAACCAAAATAGAAATAAACATTAAGACTTTGTCATGCATCTGGCTGGGCTCTCTGGAGCTAAGTCTTGATTCAATAACAAGGAAACTTGGTCTGTAGGTTACATATATACATAACATTTGTTAGATTTATGCTTGACTTTTACCTTTGACTTTCTTGACCAGGATAAGGTCAAACCTAGAGGAAATTAAATTTAGAGGCAACACGAGTCTTTGTTTTAATCTTTGTTTGTAGAGCGTATATTTCAAACATGGATAATTCAGGAGTAGTATTTGAATCTGAACTAAACTTGTTTAATAAGCTAGTCAAAGTCTCTGATAGGCATCAGACTGTTTAATTATTAAATAGTTTAAGTACATAAACTCATGTAAATTAATGTATATAAATGGATCGTAGGTCAAGTTAGATTAGTGTATGAGTCTTGTTATTTTCCCCCATTAATTACAACCATGAAAATCATCATAAAACAACTTATATGTGCTTAAAAACCGATCGATAAAATATATCCATTGGCAGATCAAGTTATTAGTCGTAGTTCCTAACGATGTTTTATGGCTATTGCAAGTAGTCTATGGTGTGTCTATGGTAACCTTGTAACTATTCAACCACTTCTTTAGTGTTGTGTCTATAGCTTTCTCCTTCTCGGTTTTTTCATTTGACAAATCTCCATTTTAAACCATAGCTTCTTCCTTCTTCAACTGCCATCCACCTTTTGTCGCTTTCTATTAATCCACCTTTGCCATTTGAGAGCCACCCCTTTAACTCCTTTCATCGAGCTTTCTTCTTTGTTTAACATAGTGCTTTCTTCTTTGTTTAACGACAATGTCAAGCTCAACCCGTGTTGGGTCAGGTCATGTGTTAGACAACTTGATCGGTGAACTCATCCACATAACTAAATATTATGGGAGCTCGAGTATCATAATATTTATCATCTTTTTTTTTTTCAAAATAAGAGAACATTTTCCTCTTGAAAGTGTGTTAAATCCATATTTTGAAAATGAATCTCTACCTAATTCTTAGAAAAAAGGTTGCTACATTAAAATTATTTGATTTTTCCCTTTCAATTATTGACTAATTGTTGAATAATATACATTCTAAAGTTGAAGTCCATCACTCTCAAAATTCTATTATGCCTTCGTGACGTTCTTGTCTCCTCGATAGGTCCCTAATCCGATACAAATTAATATATGCGCGTAATGAAATACAATTCAAGATTAATTTCACCCGCACGGGGTTTGAACAAACCGTTCTTGAATTTGTTCTAGCTCTTATGGCATTGACTAAGTCAATCATTCGCAAACTAAAGTTGGTAGGGTTAGTAAAGACACATTTAGTTGGCTTACCCTCCTCTATTTAATTTAAGCATTGAAGATGCATATCTCGCAATGATTTTGGAAAAAAATCTCTTATTTCGTTTAAGTCTATAGTACTACTGTTGAAAGAATTGTAACATTATCGTTCCGGTCCTAAATCAAAAATAATTTGTGTGTTAATTTTGTGCTCCACGTTTCTCATTGTGTTCCATATTTTGCTTGGAAAAGAGAAAAAGAAAATTGACAAAAGAGAGAAAAAAGATTAAAGGACGATGGTTGTTAGATTTTAGTTTGATTTATATATATTTTTAAATGGTAAAAAAAATCCTTTTTTGTTTGCTTTTGGATTTGATACGAAGATTTTCAGATAAAAAAATAGATTATATCTCCATTAATTATAATAAAAAATCTCCTTGATTTTTTTGATGTACTAAATTATTGTAGAATATCCATTTTATAAATAGACGACAGCTCAAATCATCATCATATCTGGCGATTAAAATATAATATTACGATGGTTTCATTCTAATATTCATCAAATTACCTTTTGCAAATTTGAGTAACTGAAGGGTTTGATTTGTAATTATGCTTTTATTTTAATGATATTTTGACACTCAACAAGCGATGGCTTCTTACCGTCAACGCGGATCTCCGTCCAAATTGACGAATAGGAATCAATGCGATGGTCCACGTCAGCCAAACTTTCTCCCCTAGATGCCCTTTCTACATACAGGTGACCGACTTTGATACATATTTTTAAAAAAACCCATTCTTTTTATCTTTTTGCCGTAAGCCTTAAACCCTAAACCGTATACGAGCTCGGTTCATGTGGGTTCAATTGTCAATGGAGTTGATTTCACAATGAAAACATTGTTTGATGGATTATTGTAAAACAAAGGGATTCAGGGGTTGAATTGACAATTTGCGGAAAAGCGTGGAGAAATATTTCAGTCTGCGCGCGCAAAAGGCGTGTGAACGGCGTGAATTTTCTCTTTTCGTGCGTAATTTACTATCTTGCCCCTTTCGTTTAGCTATAAATTCATCGACCGTTCGCGTAAAGGAATCAAATCCTCTGTTCTTTCAAATTCCGTGTGCAATTATTCTTTTCCTCTTCCAAAGTTGGGATTTTGAAGATCATAGAGCTTTTAAAATTGCGTTTTCCATGGAGATTCTAGGGTCTTCGTTGTCCCAGAGGACTCTTCTTCCTTCTACGAGCTCGCTCCTGTTCCGAGCCGCCGCCGGCGAGCAGAGTAGCCTCCGTTTCCTCCCTGTTTGGGAGCGGAGGATTTTCCTGGCGAGGAGAGCGGTGAGGCCTCCGGTGGTTGCCACGATGGTGTTGCAAGAGAGGGCGGTGAGTGCAGAGGCGGAGGAGAAGCCGGTGAGATTTAAGGTCCGTGCGGCGGTGACTGTGCGGAGGAAGAAGAAGGAGGA
Organism: Zingiber officinale; assembly: GCF_018446385.1. Lineage (NCBI taxonomy): Eukaryota > Viridiplantae > Streptophyta > Magnoliopsida > Zingiberales > Zingiberaceae > Zingiber > Zingiber officinale. Next base: position 129,221,586 of record NC_055996.1, read on the forward strand.
TTTAAAGGAGGCGGCCGTGAACCAGTTTGATGCTTTCTTCGACAAGATGGGTAAAAATGTCGTCTTGGAGCTCATCAGCACGAAGCTTGATCGAAGTGAGTTCTTTTTGCGATTAATTTGGTCTCATTTTTGCTCGAATTAATCCTTAAAAAAATTTAATTTCTCTGACGCTAGAAACCGGGAAGCCGAAGGCTAGCAACCGGGCGGAGCTACGGGGCTGGTTCGAGAAGAAGGCGGCGAAGGAGGAGCGGGCGGTCTACACGGCGGATTTCTCCGTGGACTCCGACTTCGGCGTGCCCGGCGCGATCACGGTGCTCAACCGGCACCACGGCGAGTTCTTCGTGGAAAGCGTCGTGGTCGAGGGCTTCGCCTGCGGCCCTGTCCACTTCCCCTGCAACTCCTGGGTGCAACCCACCCGGATTCACCCCACCAAGCGAGTCTTCTTCAGCAACAAGGTCTCGAATCCCCGCCAAACCTGTATAAACTTCGCAACCTTTTCACAAACTAACATCTTAATCGACTCCGCAGCCATATCTGCCGTCGGAGACGCCTCTCGGGTTGCGGGAGCTGCGGCAGCAAGAGCTCAAGGAGCTGCGCGGTGACGGGAAAGGGGAGAGGAAGCCGAGCGACCGAGTCTTCGACTACGGCACCTACAACGACTTGGGCAACCCCGACAGGGGAATCGAGTTCGCGAGGCCCACGCTGGGAGGCGAGAAGAAGCCGTACCCGAGAAGATTGAGAACAGGACGATCTCCTACAATCTCAGGTCATTAATGTCGAAATTGACAAGTACCCAGAGTTGTTAGTCGTTGAATTCCGAGTCGGATCAATAGCAACTGCATTGATTGACAAAAGCCGAGCTTTTGCAGATCCGGAAGCAGAGAGCAGGGTGGAGGACCCGATGCCGATCTACGTGCCCCGCGACGAACGGTTCGAGGAGGGGAAGGAGGAGATGCTGGCGGCGGGAGCGTGGAAGGCGGTGCTGCACAACCTGGTTCCGATGCTCCTCGCCGGATTCTGCCCGGACATCAACGAGTTCAAGTCGTTCCATGAAGTGGACAACCTCTTCAAGGAAGGGCTTCGACTGAAGCAGAGCCTGCAGGACCAGCTGCTCCACAAGCTCCCTCTGGTGAGCAAGATCGAGGAGTCCAGCGACGGTCTCCTCCGATACGACACCCCCAACATCATCACCAGTAAGCCTGGATTTGACAAATTCTTCACCATTACTCGACCTCCGATTTAATCTCTCTTTCTCTCTCTTTGACTCGCCTCCATCAGAGGACAAGTTCGCGTGGCTGCGGGACGATGAGTTCGCTCGTCAAACACTTGCAGGGATCAACCCAGTCAACATACAAAGGCTTCAGGTAATCCAATCACCTATTAAATTCACAAAAAAACGGCTCTCCCTAAAGTTTAATCGTTCTTAATACCCGCAGGCGTTTCCGCCGGCGAGTAAACTAGATCCCGCCGTGTATGGCCCCCTGGAGTCCTCCATTAATGAAGAACACATCGTCAGCCATCTCGACGGCATGTCCGTTCAGCAGGTAAACATTGGAATTCCTTCCGGGGATGTTGGAGAAGAAACATTGATTTAAGATTGTTTCCAATTATGGCAATTTGCAATTGACAGGCATTGGAGGAGAAGAAGCTCTTTATGTTGGATTTTCACGACACGTACCTTCCTTTCGTCGACCGGATCAATGCGCAAGACGGGCGCAAAGCTTACGGCACTCGCACCCTCTTCTTCCTCACCAAGCTTGGAACGCTCAAGCCCATCGCCATCGAGCTCAGCCTGCCGCCGACCCGGCCTGGCGATCCGCGGGCCAACCGTGTCCTTACGCCGCCCACTGACGCAACTGGCAACTGGCTCTGGCAGCTGGCTAAGGCCCACGTCTGCTCCAACGACGCCGGCGTCCACCAACTCGTAAACCATTGGTAAGAATACGATCTAATTAATGAACAAAAACGTGAAAAATGATTAGTATTGGGATTAAATTGTTGGGATTGGAGATGCAGGTTGAAGACGCACGCGTGCATGGAACCATTCATCGTGGCGGCGCACCGACAACTGAGCGCGATGCACCCGGTGTTCAAGCTGCTGAAGCCGCACATGAGGTACACGTTGCACGTCAACGCCCTCGCTCGCCAAATCCTCATCAGCGGCGGCGGCGTCATCGAATCGGGTTTCAGCCCCGGCCATGTTTGCATGGAGATCAGCACCGCCGCCTACCGCGACCACTGGCGCATCGACCAGGAAGGCCTCCCCGCCGATCTCCTTCGAAGGTGAGGGTTAATTGAATCCAAAATTCGAATGGGAGCATAGATTTACCTGAGAAGAGTATTTTATTTTATTTTATTTTTGAAACAGAGGCATGGCGGTGGAGGACGAGACGCGGCCGTACGGACTGAGATTGGTGATCGAGGACTATCCGTACGCCGCCGACGGGCTTCTCCTCTGGTCGGCGATCGAGAAGTGGGTGGATAAGTACGTGGCGGCATACTACCCTGACGCCGATTCGGTCCGGTTCGACTCGGAGCTGCAGAGCTGGTACTCTGAGGCCGTCAACGTCGGGCACGCCGACAAGCGCAACGCGCCCTGGTGGCCGCGGCTGAAGAGCCCCGGAGAGCTGAGCGCCTTCCTCACCACCCTTGTCTGGCTCTGCTCCTCCCAGCACGCCGCCCTCAACTTCGGGCAGTACCCCCTAGGCGGGTATATCCCCAACCGGCCTCCCTTAATGCGCCGCCTCGTGCCGGCCGAGGGGGACCCCGAGTACGAGTACTTCCGGCGCGACCCCGCGCGGTACTTCCTCGCGTCGCTCCCGTCCCTGACGCAGGCGACGACCTTCATGACGGTTATCGACACCCTGTCGACGCACTCGGCGGACGAGGAGTACCTCGGGGAGCGCCCCGATCCGTACACGTGGACGGCGGACGGGGAGATGGTGGAGGCGTTCCACGAGTTCGCGGCCGAGGTGAGGGGGGCGGAGGCGGAGATCGCTCGACGTAACGCCGACCCAGCGAGGCGGAATCGGTGCGGCGCCGGCGTGCTGCCGTACGAGTTGCTGGCGCCGAGTTCGGGACCGGGGATCACGTGCCGGGGCGTGCCCAACAGCGTCACCATCTGAATTCACTCTCCACATATATATATAATCTGATAGGAATATATATATATATATATATATATATATATATATATATATATATATATATATATATTCCTATCAGATTATAAAGTTGTAGAAAAATGGAATTTTCCCTAAAAATAAAAATAACCTGTATAATGTGTAAATAAATAAATATTTATTTATTAAATCAAGATTCACTTTTTGAAGAAGAGGGAACTGAAAAGGGAAAATTGAAACAAGTATACGTGCAGATACGCATGTTGAAACAGCCCTTTTCACAGAGTTAACTCCTACAAAATCATGCCTGACGGGAGAATTTAGTTAGTTGAATCGAGTCGAATCATGTTAGTTGTTAACTAAGAGATGAGAATGATGGTACTCAAACTTGATTCCCTAATTAAGTCACACTGCTTTTTGCAGCTACAGAGGTCATCCATCCTGGTCCAGACTACTCCCACCTTGAAAGAGTAGAAAACTAAGTTTGGGAAATGCAATGCATGAAAAGAGCCACACATAGGCGATTGTTCTTGCAGAGGACCACCATTTTCATGAACTTTCGCTTTCTCCTCGGCGCCACTTCGAACGAGATAAGGATGCCTCTCGTAAGATCTTGCACAAGGAACTGGCCCAGGATCCATGTTTGTTTAGTGGTAGTTATGGTTCATGTGTCTTTGATATTTTACCGAACAAAATTAAGTTTAGTTTTTGATATATCGATAAAATGGCCATTATGATGTCGTTAAACTATTGAGCTAATGATTTGTGATGTTGAGATGGTGGTCGTGAACTAGCTGAGGCTTGCTTTAATTTCCTTGTAAGCGCCATGATCGAATTGGGCCCTTGAGTGAGACAGGGAGTGCTTCAAGGACAGAGACCCCCTTGCTGCTTTCTTCTTAGAGATCAGATCATTTGGTTCACATTTTTGTGGATTAAGATATGGACTGCATAGAATTATAGTTCAATCATGACCGCTATCCGATCGCAATTGATTACGATTTTTTCTTGGGTTCACCATTCCTTCTAGATTATAGTTTAGGTTGGGATGGATGGCCGGAGATCACCCAGAGGCCACACCTGCTCGGTGTCTAGTAGTCTGGTCACTTGCCCATTACTGGCGACCTCCGGGTGGTCTCCAGTCACTCGTTCCGACCCAAACTATAACTTGAAGGGGACAATCAACCCAGGAAAAGATCGTAATCAATTGCGGTTGGATCGTGACCACGATCCGACCATAATTCTATGTGGTCCATCCCCTAGTCCACAAAAATATGGACCAGGAGATCTGGACTCTTTCTTCTCATGCTTTTCCCATCCGTCACAGTGCTGATTGCGCGCAACTTGTGTTTTTTTTTTTTTTTTTCAAATCCTTACAGATCTAACTATTTCTAAAGGTGGATGGAGCACCCTCCTCCAGTTCCCCCAGGATCCTTTGGATCACAATCTCTGTTCTGCTCCTGGACCAGGGATCATTCATATGTGGGATTTTATGGATCCCACTTGTATAATAGGCGAGGTCCATAAAATTCCACCTATGAGTGATGTGGTCCATTCTCTGGACCACATTTTACGGTCCAGAGGATCCGTGCCCCCTCTAGTTTGCCCATCGGATACATCCGGAAGTGCGCGGTACTACATCTATGGCTGACCTCCACATGCCTTTCTGTCATTGTAGGACTGCTCAAACTGCTCGGATTCCGAGCTAGATACTTCAAGCCGTGGATCCCTTGACACAACCTTTCTCCTCCAAAGTAGGTGCTCATGCATGTCCCAGCTAAGTATCAACCCATAGTGCTACGTGGATCCCCTTTATAGTAAAATGTGATTATGCTCAATTAAGGCGTCCCTCATAGTCAATCCCAAGTTATGCAAAGAGAGGTAAATCATGGTGACAACTTATAACCGACCGCCAAATTAACTAGGGTCAGGAAGGATTTTTCTCCAAGAGCATGTGTTTATCGGAAATTGATTCCTTGTCTCATTGTAGAAACGTCTTACTGTTGCTACATGCCATAACGGTGGCGACTTTGCTAAAGATAAAAAGCATAAAAGAGTTTAAACATTAAACACTATTAGAATTTCATAATACAGAGAGAAGTAAGGTGGTCATTTTTTTTTAATTTTCCTTAAGCATATCTACATAAAGATTCTGAGGTTTTTTGGTCATATTTTGAAAGTTTGCTGAATAAGGCTTCACCTCATCAAGTTTCACAGCCGTCAGTTTCAAATAAATTGAATATCATATGTAAATAGACATAATGTTCTTCCTTTATTTTGGAGAAAACTAATGCATCATCAAAAGAATGGACAATATTTTTAGAGGAGTTGTTTCTTTTACTTTTATATATATATAAAAGTAAAAGAAACAACTCCTCTAAAAATATTGTCCATTTTTTGTTAAAAGATTTGAGTAGCTATTTTAAGTCTAAATGATATTACTAGCCATTCAAATTATCCTTCTGGACAAGAAAATGCAATCCAGGGTATTGAGTCTGGATGCATTTTAATTTGTCAAAATTCAGATTTCATATCAAATTTGGAATACCATTTAGAATTCTGAATTTTATTAAGTAGCTGATCTTGGTCCAATATCTTATAATCGTCTTCATGACAATTATCATTGAAATGTTTATAATTAAATACTATTCTAGATTCGTCTCTTTTTTTTTTGCTCCCTTATTAACTGATATGGATTAGGTTGCTCCTCAGACAGGATTATTAACAATAAAAGCAGGACTCCTATGTTTAGAATTAGATCATTGTATGACTTTAAGAATGAGTAATTGGGAAATATGGTTTGTATACTATTCTCTTTCCCAATTAGTATATTTCAGGTCTTGTGCTTTAATAGTCAAGTCGAGACTAATGATGTTTAATTTGTAATAGATTTTGCGCTGTTCCAGTATTTAGTAGGATTTTCCCTTATAATTTCTAATTTTTCTAACCGAGAGAAACTATATCTAAGTTTTCTTATGTCTTAAGTAGAGCATATAGATAAGTGGGATTTAGACAATTCTGATAGAGCTATAAATAAATCGAACATTCATGAATAAGCTTGGTATTTAGCTTGATAAGAGCTTATTTATGTTCGTTCAATACACACAAAATCAATTAAATAAGCAAGCTTGAACAACTCGTTAAATTAAACAAATAAGTTTGAACACATATGTATGCAACTCGCTAATGTTTGTGAATAACATTCGTAAATCATGTTCATTAATAAAACTCTTATCAACATGCTAAATAAATAAATAAGACATATAAAATGAATAAACAAGTTATGAAGCTAAATAATCAATCAAACAAGTAAAAATTTCAAATAATCAAACATATTTGAATTTAGAGCTCGATAACATTTAAATGAACTAAGCTTACGTTAAATTTGAGTTGAGAGCTCGATAACATTTAAACGAATCAAACTCAAGCTCATAAAAAATAAATTAAGTTAAGCTTGAATAATCATTTCAAAGGCTTGATTCATTTTAGACTCGGATAGGTTTGACTATAGTTACCTTATCAAATAAGCTTGAACACCTCAAAGCTTGGCTCGGCTTGACTGGTTTACAACCCTAAATCCTGATAGTAAGTATCTGTGTCTTGATTATAGAAAGACATGTGACTGAGTCTTCTACTTCTGTATCTAGGCTTTCACAACCAAGTAATATTAGTTTTCCTGATTTTGGGCTTTACTTTTGATTCTGCCTTTATTAGTGCTTTTAATTGGGCATGGAAACCTAGCTATTAGGTTAAAAATTTTAGGAGGAGGAGGGGCATCACCGCGCTTACAAGTGCCGACCTCTGAAGAATAGACAGAAAACATGGGAGAAATAACAGGAGTAAAAAGAAAAACATCATAGTCTTTGGTAAGTAAGAGGGTACAATAAGGCGAAATGAGAAAAATTAAGATTAAGAATTAAAGGGATAACCTTATTGGGCATAGGGCCAACCGAGAACTGGAGAAGTAAAAGATGTAGGATTATAGGCTCGTGGGAGAAAGGGGGGTGAATCACGTGTATTTAAAAATGAGTCTTTTTGAACTTTAAAAACAAGTGCACAGCAGAATAAAATGATCAAGTAAGAAGGAAGAGAAATAAACAAGACACATTGATTTACCTGGTTCGAAGCCTTCGGTGACTCCTACTCTAAGACCTTGGCCCTTTGTACCTTTTCAACGGGTAATTCACTATCAAATCATTTCTTTACAAAAGATAGATTAGTAACAAGATTACCAACCCTAAAATATAAAATACAGGAAGAAAGTGAGAGTAATATAAAGAAACAACTACACATTACCCAAGTCTTGGCTTGTTTGAGCACGTAGCGACGTCATGTCGTTCTTGCATTGTTGAGGTTTGAATGTAGTAGAATATCATCATTTCGAAAGCCTAATGGCACTTGAAGTGTAGAAAAATGTGTTGAGGCCTTAACGTTCACTAGAGGGTGAATAACTCCTCACCTAAATCGTTGTTTCCTATATATTCGTTAGCGCAGTGGAAATACAAATAAATACAAGTATGAAAGCTAAACACTAATAGACAAGAAAGAACACCAAACCTCACATGTTCATGTAACATGGTTCGGAGATAATTTACTCCTACTCTATGGCGTGTCCGTATAAGGTGGACAATCCATGTGATCCTTCGGTGGATCAATTCCGGAAAACCTTCGGCTAGCACGATCTCCTTGTGAGTGGAGAAACCTCACCACAATCTTGCTCAAGAATACTTGAGCACACCTTGGATTGCTAGAGCACTTGGGAGATTTCTAATAGACTTTAACCAAGTCTATTTCGTCTTCATGGCCAACCACCCCGAGCTCTATTAAATAGAGCTCGGGAGGAAAATACTAAGCTATTTTTTTTTGTTACTGGTCGACTGATTCTCTGTGAAATTCGATCATTACATGCGAACGACTCAATACCAGTTGACTCGTCCCAGGACCAGTCGACTGGTCCACTTCGATTGAGAGAACAGAAACATTTTGTTCTCTCCCCAGTCAACTGGTACATAACTAGTTGACTGATAAACCCTAAACCTAGGGTTTACCTCGAGTACATTCTCTCAGTACTCATCTGATCAACCTAGATCTAGCTTTTTAGCCTCCTCCATTAGCCTCGCGTCCCTCAGATGCCTCCCCATCCTTCACGCCTTGCCTTTTGGAGCTTCCATCGGTCTTTTCCTTGTTGTCGGGTCTTTCTTTGCCAAGAGATCGTACCTCTGGGACTTCAACCTTTGTCAAGTGACACTTGGACTTACATTGCCAAGACTACATGCTTGGACTTACATCGCCAAGACTTATCCTTGGACTTTTTCTTTTGCCAAGATCTTACTTGAACTTTTCTTATTGTATCTACATCTTACACACTCACAATGCATATCAAATATAATAATAAACCGAATTTAAACTTTGTCCAAACATTAAAATTTAGGGCACATAAATTGCTCTAACAAAATATTGTATTGTGAAAGCTGTCGCCGACTTCCTTTTATAGACATTTTTGAGTGCCTAGACCACCATCGGGTGCCTAGACTTAGCCCTATTTGATCCTATTTCGACACTAAGTTATTCACCTCCGGGCACCTAGACCATCCCTGAGCACCTGGAATGCTGACATGACTGCACCTTGGTGAAGCTTTATCCAGTTGCCTTTATCCACTACCAAGCGTTTGGACCACCCCCGGGCACCTGGACGTTGACGTGTGTCGGTTAGTCAGAGCGTGACAACTCATCTAAACGAGTGGCTGGGTTTAAGATCATCTAGGCCCCTGGACCCTCTTCGGGCGCCTAGACCTCCGAGCACCTGGTTCCTTCCCAGGCATTTGGAACTCTTTTTTCTAGCCAGCTTCCAACTTCGATGTCCTGCACCATAGGGTTAGCAAAACCAGCATAATATGAAAAATAAATATTTTGATAGTCAGAGGACTGTTCAATTCTGATTTTGAATTTCGTTGAAATCCTATGTCGGACCGATGCCTACTGTTCCCTCAACTGGGAACGCGTTCTCACTGGATTTCTCCTCCAGTTGCTTACCTACCTTTGCCTACCAAACATTTGGTCCTCCAGATCTATTTCAACTTTTTCTGATCTTGTTTAGTGTCTGATCAACTAAGATATTCCTGCAACACCAAGTTAGTATAATAGATATACAATATTAAAGTAAATCAGTGTTAGCACCTTTAAAGATTCGTTGGTTTGGTCAACCATTTGATCACACATGCTTGAAGTTTACTCCTCCAAGACTTCTCATTACCAAGGATTACCTCCCCCTAGAGATTTCCACTTTCTGAGACTTTTTTCTTCTAAACATCAAGTCCTATTTGTATCCACTCTTGGTTAAATTGATTAGACTTGGGTACATTGTCAAACATCAAAACCCTGGAAGCTAATTGTACCAATAAAAAGGGCAAACTAAAAATGCCACAATTGGTGTAAAAATGAGGGTAAATGTTTTTAACAAATTTATGACAAATGAGTTGTTGGCTATTAAATTGAATACTGAGTTGTAGATTTAATGAGAGATATTGGAAGTTGTAGCTCCACTATCTAAGAAAGCGTGTAAAGTAAGTTCATGGCCTTGGATACTGCTATTTCAGTTTCTAAGAGGATTAATCGAGTTTCAAGACAGAACCCTGAGTTTCCAAAAGTGTATTCCTAGTACTTCCTTTAATAGTATGAGTGGGAGGAATAGTTGCTTGAAAGATTGTATCTGAACATAGATTGCAACATTGTTTTTTACATAATTTACAAGTTCTTCTTTGTAAAATGGAAGGATAATAGTCATAGATAAAGTATGGTACATTATCTGTGCCTTCTTTTAAAGTCCATTCGTGAGTACATGTATGTTAGTTAGATATGAGATCTGTTAAGTTTTATAGGATGAATCGATAGTACATGAAGGTAAAGTTGTGTATCTCATTGAGTGTTTCTTCAAAAGTAGCAGTATCCTTTGGTGTACGTGGGAAAGCTGGGTGTTAAAAAGAATTGATTAATGTATAATCAACAGAAGAGGAGATTTCCTCTAAGTCATCAACTGAGACAACAGATGAGATAGAAGAGGAATCAATGACATCATATTGAACCTCGATTAAGTCTAAGTTGGTACAACCAACTAGTGTAGCCTGTCGACTGTATATATTTTTCTTGTTTGGACATGCAGATGAAAGATGTCTTGGTTCATTATATGCAAAGCAAGTAATAGTATTAGAATAAGTCTTTTTAGGTTTGAATTTCCTTACATGCTTATCTTTGTTTAAGTAAGGTTTGTTTTCCTTCCTTTTACAGACATAATAAGTTTTTTTATGTTTCATTTTTGGTTTGGGCATGATCATAGGTTTAGTTTGTTTTTTTATCTATGTTTCCCATATTATTGTGGAGTATAAATCTGACTACAAAATCTATATTATTGATTTTTAAATTATTTTTGGATATAAATGTATGTACATTTTGTCTTTAAGTGTAGCCCAGATGTGTTGGATTTAATTTGTACCCCGATATCATCATAAAGTGCTGGTATGTTGATCCGTCCATGCTTTATGTATTTTTTTCTTAAGTCTCCTAGAAATTTACTAAATAATCATTCACCTAGAGCTGGATTACAGTTGATGCACTGATAAAGGGGGGGCCCACCAAGTGTGGGTCAAAGGATGAAGATAGCATCCAACGTGGAGGTCAACACCAGAGAACCAATGGGCTTACTAAAATGGGGTTGAGCGGAGCTCTACTACAGTAGCCGATCGAGCGTGAATTGCCCGACCGGCAAAGGGCTAATCCAAGAAGAATGCTCATACATCTAAGATCATCAGACGCTCGTCATGGAGCAGAGGAATATTGGGACGACCAGAGCGTTAGTCCGGTCAAGAAGAAATAATATACCGAACTGAGGCATTGCAGGGAAGCATCAGAGGTCAACCGAGCCGGGATCCCCGGCTGAGCGTCCCCCCCGCTCGGCCAAACATCGAGACCCCTCTCATATCTTTTGATATCTCTCTGGGAGATAATGTTGCTGATAACAAGGTATAGTCAACATACGGATCGTACGACATAAGTTTCTACTATCTTGTCTGAGATTTGCATACCCTGTTAAGGTATGGTATCAAAGATACTTTCATGACAGGTCCTTTTATAGGACAATTTAGAGAACGTGATCATGCCTCGAGAAGCATGCACATCGTCGGCTGGGGCACTATATAAAGGAAGGTCCATGCATTGACGGAGGTACGGGTTATTCACTATTCACACATGTGCTCACTGTTGCTCCATTTCGCTCCATCTTTCTGGTGACTAACTTGAGCGTCGTAGGGCCAATGCAGGAGACCCCTTCCCTGACTCGGTACTGATGTTTCTGGTGTTGCAGAGTGGAACGAAGTCTACATCCAGTCAATACAGAAGCCACATCCCCAGGTAGCAATCTCCATGATTTTCAGACAGGATCATATTGGCACTATCTGTGAGAACGTAACCTGCATTCGATACGTAAAAATGGAGGACGCTGAATGACTTACCATGATAACTTTAACAAAGGAGGAGTTGGATATGCTGATACAAGCTCGAGCAGAAAAAATGGTGGAGCAATAACAGCAACAGGCGCTGGTCGAGTGCCAGGTACATGAGCCCGCAACATTAACAGCGGGTCAGCAGATCGGATACAAGGACTGAGCGGATTGTATGTTTGCTCGGGGACAGAATAAGAAGCTGACTGGCACATATGGGGGCGCGCCCAATGCGCTGATCCCCTTTCATCGCGTATTGTTCCAGATCCCCTCAAAGGAACAGTGCCAAGCGGAGAAAGAACCGGGATCCTCTTCGGATGACACACCCATTTGAGATTCAAGGAAAGGGAAAGCATTTAGAAATGATGATTCGCCTGAGTGGATCAACTGATAATTCTCTCAAGGGATTCTAGATAACTCCATGCCCCGACATTACACCCCACTAACGATAGATGAATACAATAGAACGACTGATCCAGATGACCACCTGGTGAAGTTCGATAACGCGACCACTCTCCATCAGTATACTGATGGAGTGAAGTGTCGGGTCTTCCTCACCACCATTTCCGAAATAGTGCAATGTTGGTTCAGACGCCTGCCGATCGTATTAATTCACAGTTTTAAAGATTTCCAAGCGACATTCTTTCACAACTTCGCCAGCAGTTACCGCTACTAGAGATAAGTGTCAATTTGTTCGTATTGAAGTAGGGGGCCAAGGAAACATTGAGGGTCTACATTAACTGGTTCAACTAGGTGACCATGGATATTCCATCGGTCTCCTCAGAGATATTAGTAAATACCTTCGCCCAGAGGCTTACAGAAGGGGAATTCTTCCACTCATTCGTAGATCGCCAAAAGACTTCGACCACCTACTTAGGAGGGCCACCGAATACAGAAATATAGAGGAAGCCTAGGCAACACTGAGGAATGAAGCACCTGCCAAGCATACTGCTCCTGCGGAATGATGGTCGACTGGCAGTCATCAACCGTCGAAAGGCCTCCGATCGAGAGCAGCATAACCACACTAGGAGCCAAGAACACATGTTGTGCAACATGTAGCAGCAGGTCACCCAAAAGCTGCAAAAGGCAAGTCATGGACGTCGTTATTTTACTCCTTCCATTAGTCGGCGACGCATAACATGCGCGACTGCTACTACCTGGCACTGATTTCAAGAAGATCGACTCCACGAGGATATCACCGTCGGTCACCATCTCCCGATCGGCATCATCGATGCCGATTGATCGGGTAACGGGATGTAGAGAGACTAGCAGACGAAGAATGCCATCGTCAGCCTCAAAGAAGAAATAACACAAGTACGGTCCAAGCTTCTGTTGAACGGAACAAGCCCTTATCTCGAGAGGAGGAAAACCATAGCAACGCCGCTCGAGGTGAAATTGGTATGATCATTGATAGGCCGATCAACGATGATTCTAATCAAGCGAGAAAGTCGTATGCTCAGCGACTGGAGATACATGTTGTTTGATACAACCAATCCCTAAGACTTAGAGGGAGTGAAAATCCCTCATGACGACGCCTTGATCATCCGGGCGGTAATAGCTAACTATACCATTCACCGATCTTTTGTTGATAGAGGCAGTTCGATAAATATAATCTTCAAGAAGACATTAGATCAATTGCAAATCGACCGAAGCTAACTACAGCCCATGACGACCCCACTCTACGATTTCATAGGCAATTAAGTGTTGCCAATCGGCCAGACTCGACTGGCCTTATTGCTCGGAGAGGAATCTCTCAAGAGGACCAGAACTACAAACTTCATTGTGGTGGATGCGCTGTCCGCCTACAATGTTATATTGAGTTGATTGACTTTTAATGAGTTCCGAGCGGTGGTGTCTATCTTATGCCAGAAGATCAAGTTTTTGGTGGACAACGATGTGGGCGAAGTTAATGGAGACCAGTTGACCGCTCGACAGTACTACATTGAGATGGTCAAATCCGAAGCAAGGGCCGCACGGAAAGTCCCGCGTCTGGAAGTGAGCACCATTATAGAAGAACCTCCTATGCTGGTCTATGAGGGAAAGGAGGAGGTTCAGATCCATCCTAGCCGAGCGGAAGCTACTACATTTGTCGCTGCTGACTTGATAGATGAAAAGAAGGCAGAGTTGGTTACCTGCCTTAGAAGAAACCATGATATGTTCACCTGGTTAACACACAAGCTTCCGGGTATCTCGCTAAGCGTAGCTCAACACGAGCTTCAAGTCCGACCAAACACTTGGCCAGTGAAGCAGTGAAAGAGGGACTTCAGCTCGGAACAGAATCAGATTATCCGAGCAGAAATAGAAAAGTTGCTGGAAGCAGGCCACATCCATAAGTTATAATTCCCGAGCTGGTGGCCAATGTCGTACTGGTCTCCAAGATGGGCAACCAGTGGCGAGTCTGTATCGACTTTTGTGATCTGAATAAGGCTTGTCCAAAAGATTTCTATCCCTTGCCCTGAATAGACCAAATGGTGGACTCCACGACGGGTTGCAAGTTGATTTGCATGATCGACGCATATCAAGGTTATCACCAAGTGTCGCTCGCTCGGGAAGATCAAGAGAAGGTCAACTTCATCATTGCCGATGAGACTTACTGCTACAACTAGATGCCATTTAGATTGAAGAATGTCGGCCCCACTTATCAGAGACTAATGAACAAGGTGTTTCGATGGCAGATTAGCCGCAACATGGAGGTATGTGCCAATGATATATTAATAAAATCTCTCCGAGCCGTTGACCTTTGCATAGATATTGAAGAAACTTGTTGAACCTTGAGGGCATATGGAATAAAGATGAACCCGAACAGTGCCTGTTTGGAGTAAAGAGTGGTCGCTTCTTTAGATACATCGTCACCAAACGGGGGATCGAGGCGAATTCGAGCAAAGTGGCGGCATTGTAGGAAATGCCCCCGCTGGCCGCCCCACAACTTGAAGAAGGCTCAATGACTGATTGGACGAATTACCGCACTCTCAAGGTTCATCTCCAAATCGTATGACTGGAGTCACCTGTTCTTCAAGGTGTTGCGCCGAGAGATGAAGTGTCAGTGGGACGCGGAGTGCGACATGGAGTTGGAGGAACTTAAGGAGTACCTCACCTCCCTACATGTACTGGCGAAACCCAACGCCGGCGAGCCTCTTTGGATTTACCTGTCCTCAACAAAGTATGTTGTTGACTCGGTGTTGGTGAGGCAGAATGAGACTGAGCAACAACCTGTATATTTTCTAAGTCATATATTAAAAGAAGCAGAGTACACACCAGTGCTCATCGCTCGGAGGCTTCGTCCATATTTCTTCTCACATCCAATCGTTGTGATGAATAATAGCGCATTGGGGAGGGCCCTCCTTAACCTAGAAGCATCCGAACGGTTGATCAAATGGACCATTGAGCTGAACGAGTTTGACATACAATACCAACCGCCAATGGTGATCAAAGCACAAGTCTTGGCTGATTTCATGACCGAGGTCCAGAACGTCGAGCTGGATGCCACTTGGAAGATTTATGTAGATGGTTCATCCACCCGGCAAGGAAGCAGGATCGACATCCTCTTGATTTTGCCTCAAGAGGACATGATGCAGTTGTCCGTGCGGCTTGATTATCGGGCTACAAATAACGAAGCTGAGTATGAGGTCTTGATAGCCAGCTTACAAGCAGCTCGACATGTTGGAGCCACGAGAGTTCTCATTCACTCGGATTTTCAGCTAGAGGCTCAGTAGCTATTGGGGAGGTTCGAGATAAGCAGCTCTGGACTCAAGCTATATGCAGAAGCTTTCGAGAAGTTAAAAACAAACTTCTAAGAAGTGGTTATATAAAAGATCCCCCAATCAGACAACTAGGCCATGGATGAGCTGGCTAAATTAATCAGTTCATTATCGTTGATCGTGATAAATCTGTTGGTGCGGTTAGCACTAACGATTACCAATTACTAAATTTTTTTGATATAAAGGATCAAAGCTCTTCGATCCAACAAAATCAACCCGTCGAACAAGTTTTGCTAGTAGCACACATCGATAGAATGGACAGAATAAGCTTCCCGAGCAATTGGAGGACAACATTGATAGAGTTCCTCTAATTGGGTGTCACACCAACTGATGAGGAGGAAGCTCGCTTGTTGAAAAAGAGGGTCGGGCGGTTCACCTTGATCAGGGACCAGCTATATAAAAGAGCTTTCTCAAGACCGCTGTTTAAGTGTGCCAGATCGGAACATGTTGAATACATCCTTCAATAAGTGCATCAGGGCACCTACGGAGGTCATTCGGGCGGTAGATCACTAGCCCCAAAAGATCTTATTGGTGGGATACTTTTGGCCCACATTGCAAGATGATGTCGCTCAGACAGTGGCCACTTGCTTATCATGTCAAAAATATCATAACATCTTATACCGATCCACCGAGGAGATAAAAGCATCCACATTGTTCGTTCGATCAGTGGGGCATGGACATCGTTGGAGCATTTCCTATGGCGACCAGACAACGAAGATTTCTACTCGTCGCAGTAGATTATTTCTCAAAGTGGATGAAGATCGAGGCGCTAGCCAATATAAATGAGCATATGGTCATCAAATTTATATGGTAAAATATCTTATGTCGGTTCGGTACCCCTTGCCGTCTCTTCTCGGACAACAAAATGTTGGTGCAACGGGGCCGACCAGAGGGGAGGGGTGAATTGCCTGCAATCAAAAATTACCCTCCTCAAAGCTTTCAACTAAAAAATAATAGCAACAATTAAATAAAATAATAATAATAAAAGAGAGATAAGAAATTTAACTTGGTTACAACCAAGAAGGTTGTTAATCCAAGGCAGTCGAACAACTCTACTAGAATGTCTCCTTCACTATAGGCGGAGAAGCCTTTTTTACACACTAAAAATGCTCAGAAGTTACTAGGAACTTAATACAGAGTTGAATGAATATTTCCTAGCTCTAGGAGCCTTTATATAGCTCCTGGAAACTCTATCTCGAGTCTTGAGGGTGCCTCCGAAGGAGTTGAGGGCGCTTCCAAGCGGTTTGACCGGATAAAACTTTATTTAATTACAAACGGCCACTTTGGCCAGGTCGAAGGCGCCTCCAATGGGCTTGAAGGCGCCTTGGACTGGTTAAGGGCGCCTTCAAGCCAATGAAGGCGCCTTCAACACTGCAGGCAGTGTAGGCGCCTTCAACCCTTCGTTGAAGGCGCCTCGAGCTATCTTTTCAGCTCATTTTGACTTGTTTTCTTCTTCCGAGGCTCTGATTGTATGGGTGATTGCGGCCAACCGAAATAGGGCTCATCCGAACCCAATTTCCGACCTTTTCCTCGAGCAAGCTTTCGACGCGGCTTCTCATCCCTCGAACGTCGCGCACGTTCTTTTTGTCTACCAGTGTACTCTTCCGCAGCTCTCTCGTCCTTCGGACGCACCGAGCCTGTCGACTCCCTTCCCGTGTCTTCCTTCTCACTAGCTGTGTCTTCCACTCGACTTCCTGTGCTCCTAAGCTCCTGCACACTTAGACACAGGGATCAGATAACAAGCAGGACCTAACTTAACTTGGTTGATCACATCAAAACAACCATGGGGTCCAACACAAAAGACAGCTCGCAGGATGGAGGCTCAAGGAGTGGTGCGAAGGCTATGACATTGTATAGGCTTTCACCTCAATGACCTACCTCTAGAGCAACAGCCAGGCAGAAGTCACCAACAGGAAAATCCTTAGGGGGTTGCGGGCTCGGCTCGACTATGCTGGAGGCAGCTGGGCCGATAAACTCCCCAGCATATTATGAGCCCATCGCACCTAGGGGTGGGATCGGGTCGGGAACCGGCCCGTAACCCCCTTACCCAATACCCGTCCCAATAAGAATTGTGATTTTTTTCCTCCTGATCCCGTACCCGAAAAGTGTCGGGACCCGAATGTTCGGGATCCCGAATATTCGGGATCGGGTAGGGACACATAAGAATATCCCAAAAAATATTTTTTTACAAAAAATCTCCATCTATGGAGACTCAAACAATTTTTTAGTACAATACAAATAAATTAAAACGATTTCATGGTACATAACCATTAAAAACTAAAATATCTTCCTAGGACATCATAAATATATTAAAACTAATAAAAAAACTAAATCTACTACTTAGTTTGTACTTTATACCTAATACAAGAAAATCTAAAAATAAAAGTTATCATGTCAGTCATTGTATCAATAATAAATTGATGATATGGTGACCTTAGTCCTTAGAAATGCTTGGATTCAACCTACAGAAAAAAGATCACAAAAATTATTCTTTATATCATTTTATCAATTTTCATATGCTAAAATAAACTAACTGACAATCTTCTTCACACATTGCCAATAAATTATTTAGAAACAAAATTATGATGAAGTATGAGAAAAATGGAGATACAAAAAAAATAAACATAATGGTTAGATGCTTAAAATATAAAAAAATAATATTTTTAATATAAAAAATAATATTATAATATAATCGGGTCGGGACGGGATTCCCGTCGGGAGAAAAAAATTTCCCGATCCCTTTCCCGATGTAACACCCCTAGAAAGCCTAGATAAAGTAAGGGCAATGAGAGTACGAATGTAATGAAAAGAATGTGTAGATAGTCTACGTTGAATGTTACGATGGGAAGGATTTAGATGATTATGAAAGAAAATAAAGTTGAGAATATAAATCATCTATGCATGATTTATAATGTATGGAATTAATGTAGACAAAAGGAAGAAATATGAATACATGTATGAAATATTTATGCATAATGCATAATAGGGTAATATATGAATTATTATGTACAAAAGAAAATAAAATGTTAGAAGAGAGATTGAACCTTGGATCTCTTGTAAGGAACATGTATAGGATACTAAAGGGGATAGGAGAATTATTGATAAGGAGAGAAAGGACTAAGTAGTTAAGAATAAGAAAGGATTCTTTTTACTTAAAAGAAAAGGAAGTAAAAAGAAGTAAAAATATGCATAACCAAGTTTTGATCCTTGGTTCTCTTGTGGATGCATGCATGTGTTAACCAAGTGGGATAGAAGAGGATATTGTAAGAGGAGAGATAGAAAATTTTATTAAAGGAGAGAAAAGAGAGAAATTAGGGGAAAGAAAAGAGAGAACTCAAAAGGCATCTCTCTAGAATATTCTTGTCATTTAAGGGGAGAAATGAATAGGGAGGATGAATCAAGTCAAGTTTCCTCCTCTCATCTTGGTATAAATAGGCATGGAGGGGGGACTTCAACTTCATCCTCAACCCACTCATCCTCCTCTCCTCCCTTTGTGCCGAGACCTCCCTCTCCCTCTCTTTTCTTCTTGTTGCCGAGCAACACAAGAGGAAGGAAGCTCCTCTTCCTCCTCACTCCCTCCCTCTTCTTTCTTTCTTGTTGTTGCCGAGCAACACAAAGAGGAAGAAGCCTCTTCTTCCTCCCCTCTCCACCAAAAGACCTAGCCACTCCTCTCCTCCATTGGTGCCGAGCAAAGCAAGCAAGGAAGAAAGGTCCAAGCAAGTTCTCAACTCTAGGAAACTTAAGCGAAGAAGGTAAGTTTCCCCTCACCTGTGGTACAAGGCTTTTATATGATTTTCGGATTTATAAGGATTAGAAAACCTAGGAAAGAATTTAAGAAAATTCGGCTAAAGAAAAGGTTTTCAAATCTAGGATGATTTAAACAAGACCTCATTTCATGATAAGATTTTCTATGCTATGTAGAAGGATTCCTTTCCATGATTTTATATTGATATGATGTATGATCAGAGGAGTACCTAACCTTAGGATTTCAACCAAAAATATTTTAAAGAGGTGAGTAAGATTATTGTCTAACCGAACTAGTGCAAGGTTCCTTCTATGAAATGCTATACATAATGTTATGTAATATGCCATGATATGTGATAGCATAGGAAATGCTAAACATAATGAGGAGAAAATGAAATTATGTTATATGCCATGATATGTGATAGCATAGGAAATGCTATACATAATGTTATGTAATATGCCATGATATGTGATAGCATAGGAAATGCTAAACATAATGAGGAGAAAATAAAATTATGTTATAAGCCATGATATGTGATAGCATAGGAAATGCTATACATAATGTTATGTAATATGCCATGATATGTGATAGCATAGGAAATGCTAAACATAATGAGGAGAAAATGAAATTATGTTATATGCCATGATATGTGATAGCATAGGAAATGCTATACATAATGTTATGTAATATGCCATGATATGTGATAGCATAGGAAATGCTAAACATAATGAGGAGAAAATGAAATTATGTTATATGCCATGATATGTGATAGCATAGGAAATGCTATACATAATGTTATGTAATATGCCATGATATGTGATAGCATAAGGAAATGCTATACATAATGAAAAGAAATGAAGTTATGTTATGATATGTGATAGCATAGAAAATGCTATACATAATGAAAAGAAATGATGAAAAAGAATAAATGCATGAAAGATTGTTAAGGACATGATATGATAGTTATGCATGATAAGTTATTTTTATGGTTTGTACCAAGGGTGGGCTCCGTAAACGCCCCGGGGTCGATGGAGTAAGACTCGGGCCTCGTCAATAATGGGCCTTTGAGTGCCCTAGGTCGATGGAGTAAGACTCGGGCCTAGTATGTATGAATGGTAGGGCTCAAGACTTGCTACCTTGGACCTACGCATTATGTATGTGGTACAAACCGGGATCCCCTCTAATGATGATATGAATTTCAAGTACTTATAAGTATAAGCTTTCAAATTCATGATGCATTGCCTACATATGTGCTTGAATTATCTGATGATATAATGTCATGATATGAATATGATACCCTTGTATGTCGTATGCTTATGATACTACGCATGATATTAATATACGATGATTTTTCGGTTTTAGTGAGTAGGAAAGGAACTTACTGAGCCATGAGTGCTCACAGCTTACTTTCCTTGTACCGCAGATAAAGAAGCTGGATGAGCTAGAGGAGCAACAGGAGGAGCAGATAGTGATGTGTGTGGTGGTGGCTCGGCAAAGAACGATCCGGACAAATTAATATGATTAGTTATAGAATCAACATATGCACATTTAATCTGTGATATCATGCTTATAAAATGAATGTTTAAAAAGAAAAAAAAATTTTTGTTCTTCCGCTGCCATAGTATAACTGAAGTATGTACGAACGTAGCGCCGCCCTAGGGTAAGAAGGGTGGGCGTTACACCCGATAAGATCGGGACGGGAAAAATCCCGAACCTTCGGGTTGGGAAAATGTCGGGTTGGGAAATTTTCGGGTCGGAGATGGGATGGGATTCGGGAAGGGTCGGGATTTTCGGGATATTTTCCAACCCTAATCGCACCACACCAAGAGAGGTGACCGGCGTCACCCCCATTCCATCTGGTGTACAGAGGTGAAGCAGTGGTTCCGGTGGAAGTTAAAGTGGAGTCCGACCGTGTGCAACTCTACGACAAGGGAAATGCCGAATGGAAACTCATGGAGCTTGACTTGTTAGATGAAGCACGGGATAAAGTAGTCGTCTGGCTCAAGGTGTACAAGCATCGTATGAAGCAGAACTACAACTGAAGGGTGATCCCAAGGTCATTTCAGGTCGACGACTTGGTGTGGAAGAGAGTGAAGTCAGTCGGTGATGTCACCAAACTAGAAGCCCTGTGGGGAGGACCCTACAGAGTCATTTTGAAGCTCTGCTCGGGAGCCTACTACCTGCAAGATGAGAACGGGAGAAGACTCGAACGACCTTAGAGCGTGAACCATCTCCAGTCCTATAAGGCTGGGTGAGAGGTGTGTGGTTAAATCCAGATAAAATTATATTAACATATATCCTATAAATGCAGATGAATAATGAATAAAAGTTGAACGGTGGCTATAAACCCTAATCGATGTCAACAGTTCAGCGGAGAATATAAACCCTAGTCTACGTCAATAGTCGAGCGACGACTATAAATCTTAGTCTATGTCAACAGTCGAGTGCTACCTATAAACCCTTTTCTATGCCTTCAACAGTCAAGCGACGACTATAAACCCCTGTCTATGCCTTCAATAGTCGAGCGGCAACTATAAACCCCTGTCTACACCTTCAACAGTTTAACGACGACTATAAACCCCTATCTACGCCTTCAATAGTCGAGCGGTGACTATGAACCCCTGTCTACGCCTTTAATAGTCAAGCGATGACTATAAACCCCTGTCACACCTTCAACAGTCGAGCGATGACTATAACCCGAGTGTACAACAAATAATGAAGAAATTAGGACCTTGTTTAGTTCAAAGTAAATTGAAAGAACCCATAATTCCCTTCCAAGAACATCCACGAATAAAGAACCATATCTACTTTAGACCAAAGGAAAATTTTCATCACTTATAAACTTCGAAGCTCAACTTATGTCTTTCAAATGAAAATTTCATAAGCTCCCAATGACATAGAAGAAAACGAATAGCCTCCAACTCATAAACATATCACAATCAAAAGATAAAATTTGTTAACATGCTCTAGCCCCTCAAATAGTGTGCTATGCATTCCATCTCATCTCCTCAGTTACTCCACCTCCACGTCCCCTATTGTAGGATTAGACAGAACACTAGAGGGGAGTGAATAGCGATTGTTGAAAATCGAAAGTGAATTAAAATGAACTACGCAGCGGAAGAGAG
Organism: Zingiber officinale; assembly: GCF_018446385.1. Lineage (NCBI taxonomy): Eukaryota > Viridiplantae > Streptophyta > Magnoliopsida > Zingiberales > Zingiberaceae > Zingiber > Zingiber officinale. The sequence goes on from NC_055996.1 coordinate 129,243,825, forward strand.
ATAAACCAATGCTAACAAACCGAGTTTTACTTGGTTCGGAGTCTTTGATGACTCCTACTCCAAGGCCTGCACTCGTCAAGGCTTTCATTGAGCAATCCACTAATAGTTCACAAAACGTTTACAGGAGTTAAGTATAAGAATTGGAAATAACAGTTACCAACAACAACAAAATGGGAAAGTCTTGGTCGTCGGTTGTCAGAGGAGATTCATAGCGTCGCAGGAGCGTTTTCAGAGCACCAAGCAAGAGAGAAACTTGTCGTCGTTGTTGTTCTAAAGCTCTGGATCGAATGCGTTTAAATAGGTCCATTCCGAGTGTTTGGACCACGTGGTTGGGCCAATCGACACGTTCCATGTCATCTTTGTTGGGGTTGCAAGGTTGCAAACATAGTCCCATATTGGAAACACATGGGAAAGATCATGGGTTTATAAGAGAAAAAGATATCTCCATTGGAATGAGGCCTTTTGGGTAGAGCCCAAGAGCAAAACCATGAGGGCTTAGGCCCAAAGTGGACAATATCATGTCATTGTGGAGATATCTAAATTCTTTTCGATCCTACAATTGGTATCAGAGCCCAGACTTCCAGAAGGTTTAACCGCCGACTGTGCACAAGAGCTATGGTCTGATTGAACCATGTGAGTACAATATTGACCTCGAACAAAAAAAGTGGGGGCTCCTATGTTCGGATCAAGAGGACCAGACACCAGGCAGGAAGTCCTAGTAGGTCGGGTGGACCGAGGGGCAGGAAGTCCTAGTTGCGGCTAGGCAAGGAAGTCCTAGTAGGTCGGGTGGACCGAGGGGCAGGAAGTCCTAGTTGCGGCTAGGCAAGGAAGTCCTAGTAGGTCGGGTAGACCGAGGGGCAGGAAGACCTGGTGGGTCGAAGATCGGACGTGGGAATCCCATGGTCCTTTGTTTGAGGGGGGGATTGTTGGGGTTGCAAGGTTGCAAACATAGTCCCATATTGGAAACACATAGGAAAGATCATGGGTTTATAAGAGAAAAAGATATCTCCATTGGAATGAGGCCTTTTGGGTAGAGCCCAAGAGCAAAACCATGAGGGCTTAGGCCCAAAGTGGACAATATCATGTCATTGTGGAGATATCTAAATTCTTTTCGATCCTACAATCTTGTGGATGATTTTTCGGTTCCGGGCGCTTGGATCGAGTCCAGGCTCCCGGATTGCCTGGGCTCTTGCGGCCTGCCTGGGTCAGCCTGCTCCGGGCGCCCAGATTCCTTCTGGGCGCTCAGAGTCCTTTTCTTCAGCAGCTTTCTCCCTATAAGAAAAGGTTAGTCTAGGTAATAAAAATTATATCTACCATGCAAAACAAAGTTAGCACAACATAACAGATAGGGTAGTAATTCGATCATGTCTCATTGAGACCAGAATCTAGTTAAGATCTTAACTTAGGCTTCCCAAATGGACCTAAGTTGGATCGATGCCTACAGTTCCCTCAGCAGGGAATGCATTCTCACTGGATCTCCTCTAGTTGCTTATTTTCACTTACCACTTGCAGTCACTTGACTTGTCTTTGACCCCTCCAGGTCTTTTTGCCAGTTGTTAGGTCTGCTGACCCAATTGGATTTCGACCGGTTATCAGGTCCCATGGACCCAACCCGACTTCCTACCAGATATTAGGCCCCGCGGACCTATTTGGACTTCTCATCAGCTATCAGGCCCGCAGACCTAGCCAAATTTCAACTTAGTGTTAGGTCCCACCAGTCAACTCCTGTGTACTTGGTAGAAAAGGTTATACAAACATCATATTTTAACTTTAACTTATTTGTCATACATCAAAACTAGATTATGAGTGCAACTTGTACTAACACCTATCACATCCCTTGAGACCTTGTCCACCCCTGCATCATTTATATAGTGGGTCCACAAACTCAACAAGTATATTCCACTAGTAGGTAATTGACATGAGTATCCAGAAGAGAACAACCATTAAGAGATAGGAAGCATAAATGTGTTTTCACATGAGAGAATCTGAAACGTATTTTAGAAGAAAGTGAGAGCAGGCAACATTAAGCATGTCTTTCATATACATATCAAGACTTCAACATACTTAATAAGAATAACCATGATGCGAATATGGTAACTAGCACAGCTATTTGGTCTCTATTCATGATCCTTTGAAAGATACCTTTTAGGAGAACTTAAAATCATGTAATAGTCATTCCGAATTGCCTTATCATTCATATTTGGAAGGACCCTCCTTAAAATTCATCCCAGGACAATCAACCTATATTGTCACCACCTATGCACATGTTCTTCTAGTTATCCTTATAAGTGACATAAACATTACTTATTCATATCATACCCACAACTCCACAAGTAATCATGCATAGTTCTTATACCAACATTCATAAAGGAGTCAAGTTAGAACATCAAACCGAGCATAAACTCACTAAGTATCTTAAGGAAGTATTGGAAGCACAACAACCCAATCAACCCCAATCCCTATTCCATCATATCTGACCCAATTCTTAGGTTAAATTTAAAGAACCAAGTAGAGGCATCTACATGAAAAGAACAAAGCACATCTATCAGAAATTTCTGTCACAAGAATGCAAATCCAGCATAATTTAACAACTCATCTTTGAATTCACAGCAGAGAATTTCTAAATCAATTCTGAGATAACAACCAACAAGACTTACCAGAATTTCAAATCTAAGTTTTTTTTTTTTTTTTGGTGTCTTAAGTCGAGTACATAAATAAGTGGGATTTAAACAAATCCTGATATTAAGTGTCTATGTCTTAATTATGGAAATGACATGTCACTGAATCTTCGACGACTTCGACTTCTGTATTTAGGCTTTAACAGCCAAATAAAATTAATTTTCCTAATTTTAGGTCTTACTTTTGATTTTGGCTTTACAGGTGTTTTTAATTGGGCATGAACAACTGGCTGACGAGAAGGGACATGGGGATCAGAGACTGTTATATATCAAAATTGACTCATAAGTTGGTTCTTGTTATTTGTTTAAATTAAAAATGAAATGTTTTCCAACATTTTTAAAATATTTTTTTAATTATTTTTCACAAAGATCCAGACGTATTAAATAATAATAATAACTAGGTTGGTTAACAAGGGTCAAACTTATTTAATAAGGTAACTATATCGAGCTAAGTTAAGTAAAGCCTGAATTAAGCGTTAAATTGATTATTATTCAAATTTAATTTGATTTTTTTATGTGTTTAAGCTTGGTTCTTGGTTTAAGTCAAGTTTGGCTTAAATTTAATTCGTTTATATACTATGGGCTATTTGATTGTTTAAAATTTTTCTATTATAAATTTATTTGGTTAGTTATTAAAATTAATAATATAAATTTATTTATTCATTTTAAAAGTTTATTTAATTATTTAGTACGTTGATTTTTTTTTTATGAATAGGATTAAAAAATATTAGTCATAAATATTATTTACAAATATTAATAAATTGAATCCATATAATTTAATTAATTATTTAAATTTATTAGATAATAATAACTTCCACGTCATGGAATCTGTGCTGAACCAAGTTGGATACGGTAAGGAATGTTCAGATCGATCTCATTATCTCAATCTGAATTTTAGCGAAGTATAATGAGAGTCGACGATGAATTAATTGTCTCAAGGTTCTTCTACCTATCATTTTATCATTGATTGCTAACATTTCATATGTATTTATATTATATTATAATATATATATAAAGTAAAAACAGTATTTAATATATTTTAATTCTGAAAATTCTGTATTCTGTTATATTAACAATGTTGTAACGGCAAAGAAGTCGAGAGGGGGATGGATCTAGTTTATTTAAAATCATTTCTTTTCGCCTCCGTAAAATTATATTAGAGTATAGTAACAGCATAATAAAAATAAAGATACAGTCAATTTTATTTAGTTTGTAATTTAGCAAGGTACTATTATAAGACTTGAGATCATTGATCACTTCCAATGGGTAATTTAATATAGTTATTCTTTCTAAAAACTTTTGGAGAAGAAATAAATTCGTACAAGTATGAGATGTATAGTACTAAAAATATGCAAGTACAATATATATCGACAACAATATGATAGAAATGAAACATAGGTTGTCGAAAGCCTCCTGACATTCTAGTAGTTGAAGCTTGCATAAGTAGTAGCTGTAGAGACGAAATGAAGCACATAAAGAATTGATTGGATTCGTATTCGGCTTGAACACCAAAGTCTTTTTTTATAGGTATCGTTTGGTCGTTTGAAAAACTGTTCTGTCGACTGATCCTTTTTGTTGACGGAACCTTCTATCCTATTGTGCCCAAAAGATGTTCACATATCTTCTTAATGATATGATATTGTCCATTTTGAGCCTAGACCCTCATGACTTTGCTCTTGGGCTCTCCCCAAAAAGTTCATGATCAATGTAAATATTCTACATCCTTTTAACCCCATGATCTTTCCCAAATCTTTCAAATGTGGGACTTTGATTGAATCTCAACAATCCTCCCCTCAAACAAAGGACATCATCACTCTCATGGTCTAGGTCTCCTCTTGAGCATCCAGTCATGCTTGACCTGCTTCGGACCTCCCCGCAAGCATCCGGTTACCTTGATTCTTTCCGGACCTCCCCAAGAGCATCCAGTCACCTTGACCTGCTCCGGACCTTCCCCGTAAGCATCCGGTTACCCTGACTCACTCTGGGTCATCCCCGCGAGCATTCGGTCACCCTAACTCACTCCGGCCCTTCCCTGTAAGCATCAAGTCACCTTTACCCGCTCCAAGCCTCCCTTCGAGTATCTACTTTCGGTCACTCTTGACCTACTCCGGGCCTCCCTACGAGCATTTGGTCACCCTGACCTACTCGCCTCTCTGTAAGTATCTGATCACCCTGATTTGCTCTGGGTCTACCCTCAACTTCGTTCAAGACTACCCTACATTGTATCTGGTCTAGACCATGGCTAGGCAAATCCGAGATAAATGTCTCTCTTATGTGCTAGTCACTATTCCAAAGGCTAGTAGCCGCCCATGATTTACCTTCTCTGTGTTGGTCTTGGGACGGATTGGTGAGGGCGCTCGTGGCGAGTGTATTCGCCTTTTTCCACCATGGTCTGGACTATGACTCTGATACCATTTGTTGTGCCCAAAGGATGTTCACATATCTCCACAATGACATGATATTGTCCACTTTGAGCCTAAGTCCTCGTGACTTTGCTCTTGGGCTCACCCCAAAAGGTCTCATGTTAATGGAGATATCCTACATCCTTTTAACCCCATGATCTTTCCTAAATCTTTCTAATGTGAGACTTTTATTGAATACCAACATATCCATCGACTGATTTTCGCGCTCTTCCTTATTTGCTTTAATCCGATCAGCTCTATCTCGTAAATCATGCTATTCGATGGATTGATAAACTTGATCCATTGACGGAACCTCTAGATTTTCCTTTCCTATGCAATCCAATTAAATATGATATCTCTTACCAAATATTGTTTAATCACTAATCATCCTTATTAGTCGATTGAACCATGTTTCCTTCTTTACCATATCTCAAATCTGTTGGAGTGTATACTGAAAGCCTAAGCTTTTGTAAACATTTGTTTTGAATAAAGAATCACATTTGGTCAAATTATCTACATTTGTTTATAGTTGTTCAATTAATTTATATTGTAGATAACATAGCATGTGGTGTCACATGCAGAAGATAATGTTATCAGTACCTTATAAATTATAAACAGTAGCTCACGACCAAAATGAAAAGGAACAAATCATTAGAAGGTCGTAGTATAATTAGGTATCAGTTTATCTTGACTGTATAATTACACTAGTACACTTAGAGTGTATTGAGTAGGACCATTTGAGGTCGTTTCTTTTATACTGCCTTTATAAAGGAACAAAGACCTCAGTTATTATGGAAGTGTGTGCTCTTAATCCTAATATAATAACAAGCACATATATTTGATGTTTATTTCTTTAATTTATCAATGGGTGAGATTTAGTTCGATGAATCAATAAGCCCGATAAATTGGGAAATGGTATCACTTATAGTGTGTGTTGTTGATTATAGAAGTAAACTGTGTCCTAGAGATACTAGGTTGATAATGTCCTCAAGAGGAGCTCATAAGGATTGTCATGTTAAATCCTGCAGGTGGACTTAGTCCGACATGATGATAAGGTCGAGTGGTACTACTCTTGGACTAAGATATTAATTAAATGAGTTGTCAGTAACTCACTTAATTAGTGGACATTCGATATCTTAAAGACAGGGAGACTAACACACTCATAATAAGAAGGAGCCCAAAAATGTAATTTGGGATTGGTGCGGTAGTTCAATAATAGTTCTATAGTGGAATGAATTATTATTGATAAAATTAAGTTGTGTGTTCGGGGCGAACACGGGATGCTTAATTTTATCGGGAGACCAAAACTAATTCCTTCTCTCGGTCCCTATCGTAGCCTCTTATTTATAGAGTACTATACCCACATATACCCACCTTCTATACCCACCTAAAGGGGGTCGGCCAAGCTAGCTTGGGAACCAAGCTAGGGCCGGCTTAAGCATGGGTTTAAGGTGGCCGGCCCTAGTTTGAACCCAAGCTAGTAGGGCCGACCATAATTAAATTAAAAAGGATTTTAATTTTAATTTTTATTATGTGGAAGATATAATTTATTAAAGAGAATTAAAATTAAAATATCTCTCTTGTAAAAGATCTACAAAAGATTAAAGAAATAGATTAGATCTCTTTCCTTATTTGTAGATTGGTGAGATATTTTATTTTCTCTTTAAGAATTATTCACATATTGTAAAATTAAAATTATGGAAATTTCTTTTTATCAACCATGAAGAGATTTTTGAAGAGAAATTTTAATTTTAAAATTTCCGGAAACAAATTAGGAAGTTTTAATTTGTTGATTAAAACTTGTCTAATTTATTTCTTTTTGATGTGGCCGGCCAATATAGTTTAATTGGGAAAATTTTATTTTATTTTTCTCAATTAAATCATGTCAAGGAAATTAAGGAAATTTTATTGTAATTAAATTTCCTAATTTGCCTAGGCCAAGGAATATAAAAGAAGGGGTGAGGGTGCCTTCATGGAACAACCTCTATTATTTTCTCTCCCTCTTTTCCTTGGTGTTGTGGCCGGCCATCATCTTCTCCCTCTCTTCTTCTTGTGGTGGCCGAATACTTCATCCCTCTTGGAGTTCTTGTGGTGGCCGGATACTACTTGGAGAGGAAGAAGAAGAAGGAGAGAAAGCTAGCATCTCTTGGAGCTTGGTTGGTGTTTAATTTTTCATCCTTGGTTAAGCTTCTTTTGTGGCCGAACCTAGCTCAGAGGAGAAGAAGGTGGTTGGTGATTTCTCATCTCGGAAGATCGTTGCCCACACAACGTCCGAGGTTAGAAGAGGAATACGGTAGAAGATCAAGAGGTCTTTCTAAAAGGTATAACTAGTAATTTTATTTCTGCATCATACTAGTTATTTTTGGAAATAATACCAAATACAAGAGGCTTACGATTCTAGTATTTCGAGTATATTTTTCGATGTTGTGTTCTTTTGTTTTATTTTTCCTTGTGATTTGATTGTTCTTTTCGGTTAACCTAAAGTTATTTTAGGAAATTAAATATTAGCTTTCCATAAGAGGTTTTGTCTAGTCGGTGGTGGTTGCTCCCATATCCAAGAAGGCCATGTGCCTTTCCACGTCAGTACTGGGAACCAATTATGGAAATTAATATTTAATGGAATTAATAACTTAAGGTGACTTGGGTCGAACGTGTTAAGTTCCGCAGGAGATCTAAGTCAAAACCTAAAAGAACAAATAGATTAAGTTTTGGATCAAACGTGTTAAGTTCCGCAGGCGATCCAAAATTTAATTTAAAAGAACACATGGTAACTAGGAAAAGGTTCAGACCTTTGTACAAAATTTTTGTACAGTGGAACCTCTAGGTTTTCCGAGTAGCAACCAACAATTGGTATCAGAGCTAGGGTTTTGCCTCTGTGTATTTGATATTAGGTTAATTATGCACATGCCATACATAATTTAGGCAGGTTATGATGGATCGAAAGCGCTAGAGGGGGGGGGGGGGGGTGAATAGCGCTCGTGACTATTTCATTTTTCGAAATCGTAAAAGCTTGTTCAGAAATAACGCAGCGGAAAAGTAAATAACGTAGACACGAAGGATTTACTTCGTTCGGAGCCTGTGACGACTCCTACTCGAAGGCCCGCGATCCTTGATCGCTTCCGGTGGGCAACAACTATAATTCGTAAAATCTATTACACGCTAAGTACAATTCAAGCAGGAAAGAATATTGTACCGACAATAAAAAGAATAAAGCTGAAGCTCCGAATTGTCGTTGCAGCACTTCTGAGTCGAGACGTTAGCAGCTTGTCGCACGGAGAATGCTTAGAAGATGGTTGTTCTTGAAGCTGCACCTCAACCCTCTTTTTATATGAGGTTCCGGGCGCTTGGGACCTTTCCGGGCGCCTGGAGTGTGACGTGGCCAGCCAACTAGGTTGCTCCACGTGGTGAAGTCGCGCAGGGGATAAAATTTTTCCAGGACCCGCTTCTCCTGCAAAACAAGGTTAGTCCGAACAATTTCATACCCTGCAAGACAATGTTAGAATCTGATAATTCATAAGTGAAAAAGAGCTGACAGTCTTCGGACTGTCCGAGTCTGACTTCGGATTCCCAACCGGAAACCCTAGGTCGACTCGACGCCTACTGTTCCCTCTACGGGGAACACGTCCTCACCTACTCCACTCAGGAGATTTACCTGATGCCAGTCTGATCCTCCAGACCGACTGGACTTTTCACCTAGGGTTACCACCCCCTAGGACCTAAGGTTACTGCCCCTTAGGGTTTTTCTCCACCTAGGGTTACCGCCCCCTAGGACCTAAGGTTACCGCCCCTTAGGGTTTTCCTCCACCTAGGGTTACCGCCCCCTAGGACCTAAGGTTACCTCCCCTTAGGGTTTTTCACCTGCCTAACCGCAGCTAGGACTTTCCTGAAACACTCATTCAAACATGTTAGATCACACACTAACTTAACTTTGAATCCTTTGCCATTATCAAAACTAAGGTTCGATCGTCGGATGCTTCCCGCACCAACAATCTCCCCCTTTTTGATAATGGCAACCGAAATTCAATGTTAAGTAAAAAATATGCAGTTATGTATAAGCACAAGAACCACGATAAGCGTGATAGCAAGATAAGCATAAACATAGCTCCCCCTTAATATAAGTTATTCTCTTTGAATTTTTTACTAATAGCCATAGCTCCCCCTTAATACAAGCTCCCTTTAAAATATTTTCTTTTTGAATTTCTCTACTCTCCCCCTTTGCCATATATCAAAAATGAGCTAGTTTTGAAAAACTTAACTTTTCAAGATAGAATTTAGCAGAAAACATTTTATCTTAGGCAAGGAGCAAGTGAAAGGCAACACCTTAGAATTGATTTTTCTTGAAGAGATATAGCAAAAAGGAGCTCTTTTTAACTTAGTGTATTTTGAGGAGTTTCCAAAATTTTCACAGGAAAATTTTTAAAACACAATTTTCAACTTCAGAAATTTTCAAAATTTTCAACTTCAGAAATTTTCAAACAGAATTTTTAACTTCAAAAATTTTCAAACAAAATTTTCAACTTCAGAAATTTTCTAACAAAATTTCCAACTTCAGAAATTTTCTAACAAAATTTTCAACTTAGAAATTTTCAGACAAGATTTTCAACTTCAAAAATTTTCAAACAAAATTTTCAACTTTAGAAATTTTCTAACAAAATTTTCAACTTCAGAAATTTTCTAACAAAATTTTCAACTTTAGAAATTTTCAGACAAGATTTTCAACTTCAAAAATTTTCAAAAAAAATTTTCAACTTCAGAAATTTTCTTGAAAAAAATATTCAAGTTTTTAAAGAAAATTTCCAAGGAAAAAAACTTTAACTTAAAAAAAAAAATTCAAAGTTTTAAATAATTTTCTAAAAAACTTTTTTTTTTAACTTAACGAATTTTTGAAAAAGTTTCAGCTTAAATACCTTTCTAACAAGAATAAAAATTTTCAAAGTAGAGGACACTTGAAAGTTTTAAATTTGGAGAAAGTTTTTGAGAAAGCTGCTTAAGGCATGTTTTTGAAATGAATTTCAAGAATACTTAAGGCAAAGGAGAAGCGATAACCTTATTTTTTAATAGCTTGCCATTTGTTTTAGTAAGGTATCAGAGCCCTAAAGTCCAAGCATGAGTCAAGATTTGTTTTGATCAGGTATCAGATCCCTTAAGTACAGACATGCTTAAACTTATTATTTCCTTCACCAACTGTCTAACCGTTTAGCTACTTGCTGATTGCCTAGAGGGCAACAGTGTTCACTTGGTTAGTCAAGTCAAGTCAATTGATCCAGTTAGATTTGACTAAGGCTGGAAGACTTGATTTGATTACTTTTAATCACGTATTTAACGCCCAGACTCGTATTGATGCACAGAAATAAGCATTCTCGAGTCCAGGCTGTACCCTATGCATCTCACACTGTTCTATGTTTTACAAACACAATCAAGGTAAACCTAGGTGTTTGTGAGATGCTCTGGCTGAGTCCTGGGGGAACATGATTTCTAGGGGAAATCCTAGGCTAGATCCAACTTTTGAAAGTCTAGTATAGTAGGGATTTTGAAAAATCAGTTTTGCCTAGAATTTCAGAAATGTGATTAAAAGACTGATCTATTAGATTAAGATATAGTCAATCAAGTCTGAAGTAAAACAGTCTATTAGATTAAACAGTCGACATAGATATAAGAGTCATAATAGAGCTGCTACATGATGTACTGTCACATGCTACATGTGACAGTAAGGCATATGTACTCGTCTGCTGGTCACGTATCCAGCTGCGTAAATAATAGTGGAAAAGATGTGTAGGCTGATGTCTATGTCTAACCTATGACACAGGGCATAGAGAAGAAAGGAGTGAAATGGACGCATCACCGCAATGTCGTGAGTGGTCAGCGGTAGAATACAAAGCACTAGAACCCTATAAAGGGCGTAGTCCTGAATTCTAAGGTTAACTGACCTAAACTGGGTCTCAGTGGGATCACGCTGGTCCTCAAAGAAATATGAATAGATCGTATCGAGGGTAATATGTGAGTAGGGATCTCCAAAAGGTAGCTCCCTAGGAGAATAGCATAAAAAGGTGCAGGGTGACTCTCGTAACCCTAGAAACTCACGAATGGTAGTGGGAGATAATGTGATATCCGTGCCAGCTACCCTAGTGGTATAGGTGAAGTCGTCTACTTTTACTAGGTTGTTATAAAATTCGGCACATAAACTTATGTTTATTGGGTTGGTGCACTCAACAAGGTTTCGCAACCTATAGTGGTTTATAGCCTCGGTGACTGGAATACAAGAGCGTAGAAAGAACGATCTATCTATACATTTGGTTCTAATGGCCATGTAATTTGTTGACATAAACTTAATCCTAAGTTCGTCGGTGGGAAACCTAGGGTCAATGCTAGGTGTAGAGGGCCCAGCACCAGATTTAGAATGCTTCCTAAATTTCAAACTAATATTATACTAAGAAAAAAACAAGCATTATAAGAAATAAAGTTTAGGAGGGGATAGACATTTTACCGAGGAGTCATTGTAAAAAATTTTTGAACTGACGACCTCGGTTGAGTCATGACTCCGTATCAATCGCGGAAAATTTAAAATTTGAAAGTCTTCGCAGGGAAGCCAAAAAGCTTAAGGAAGACTTGAAGGTGCAAGGGTAGGGGGCGCCCCCTGCCCCCTATATATAAGGGGCGGGGCGCCCGGGTTCTCTGCGAGCGCCCTGAGTCCGAATACCGGGGGCGCCCGCCCCCGATTTTTGACCCTTGTTTGTTCGTTCCCTTTTTTTTTTAATGTTTTAACTTAAAAATGTTTAAGTTAATTTGATTTTAAACATGTTTAATTGAGAATTGTTTTAAATTAATTCAATTTTGAAATTGTTTAAGTTAATTTGATTTGAAGATGTTTAAGTTAAGTAATTTGGAGGAATATTTAAATTTTAATTTACTTAGTCATCTCACCCGATGTATGTTTTCAATCAGGGGATCATATTATTTTGTGAGATGAATTAGTTCAATTTATAGGGTTTTGTTTAACTTTATGTTAGATTCGGGTTTAGCTTTGGGTTCAACAAGTAAGCGTTTTTTGGATAAACTTCTGGGCTATGGTGAGTCACAAGGAGCTCATTAAAGTAACCATACCTTCGAGGTTTCCCAAATAGTCCTACCCATTGAGGTTAATACTAAACCTTGGTCTAACTAGTTAGGATCCATTTAAGGGTAGCTTCGGTTAGTTCCACTTGGCCAAATGCACCAGGTCGAAGCCATATCTTCCTAGAGATGCGATGCCCAAGTTTTCCCAACGTACTATCATCCAAAAACTTCACCAGTACTGTGCTTCAAGTTAAAATTTAACCCTTTTTGATCTATCCTTATTTACCCATCCGGGTAATCTACTCTTGTTTATCCATTTCGGGTAGATTAAGTTCGGTTACCCTGTCGGGTAAATAGATTTCGGAGTTGCCAGCTATTTGGACCCTCCTTCTATTTGATTTTTGAATTTTAAATTTTAATTCTGAATTTTTAAATTTGAGTTTTAGATTAATTTCGAATTTTTTTTAAATTTGAGTTTTAGATTAATTTCGAATTTTTAAATTTGAGTTTTAGATTAAATTTGAGTTTTAGATTAATTTCAAATTTTTTAAATTTGAGTTTTAGATTAATTTCGAATTTATTTTTTAATTTAAGTTTTAGATTAATTTCAAATTTTTTAAATTTGAGTTTTAGATTAATTTCGAATCTTTTAAATTTGAGTTTTAGATTAATTTTGAATTTTTATTGTTTTGGCTCCCCCTGGATCATAGCCTCGATAAGGTTTATTTAGGTAATGTATTTGATCCTTAGGAACCCAATAATGTCCAAGTCCAACTTGATTAATCAAGTTGGACTTGGCAACCCATGCTTGGACCATTTTTCTATTTGGTTTGTTTATTAAGGATAGGTAAGATTTATATTTCTTTTTATATCCTAGTCTAGTTCGATTGTAGATTGCCCTTTGTGTTCCAAGAATCAAGTCAAGATTCTTGGATCCCAAGGAGAATCGTTCTAGGGTAGTTTTCAAATCCTTTACCTGACTTTTCATATTGGAATTCTCTTCCTCAAGTTTTTGAACTTGAGTTGAGGTTCCAGTTTGAACTTGATCAGTTAAGGATTCGTTGTTTGGCGTTTCTTTAAGGAGTGTTACCTCCTTTAGAAGCGTTTTGATTCGAATCTTGGACTTAGCTACTTTATGCATTAAATAATTAATTAAGCTATATAAACGATTTTTACTTACAGAGAGGTTCGGTCCTTCGGAAACGGATGCGGATCCGTGGCTTCTCTCGGACTCGGTTTCCGATTCGTCCACACTTCCGGATCCGTTGGTGTAGTCCCGGGCTGTCAAGGCGAGAAAGTTCGTCTGTTCTAGTTCTTCGTCGTCGGATTCCTCGGAAGAAGACTCGTCCCATGTTGCCTTCAATGCTTTCTTTCTTTTGGGTTTCATTGGATCCTTCTGGTTCGGGCAATTTGCCTTGATGTGACCCTTTTGATTGCATCCGTAGCAGGTCACTTCGAATTTAACCTTCGAGCTTGGTTGGGATTCTTTAGACTGAATGGCCTTTCTGAGATCCTTTTTGTTGAAGCCCTTCTTTTTGCAGAGCTTCTTTACTAAGTTGACTATTTCGGTTGTAAGTTCATCATCATCTTCTGAATCTGATTCTTCTTCTGACTCAGGTTCGGTTCTCCGCTTGTTTTTTGACTCACGCGATCTCCCTGTTCCTGCAACCAAAGCCAACCCTTTCTCGGTCGGGCGTGCATTAGTCTGTTCATGAAGTTCGAGTTCTGCAAAAAGTTCATCTAATTTAATGGTAGATAAGTCCTTGGAGACCTTGTAGGCATCTACCATGGATGCCCACAAGGTGTTCCTTGGAAATGCGTTTAGAGAATCCCTTATGATGTCCCGGTTGTCTACCTTCTGTCCAATTGCATGAAGCCCATTGAGCAGGTCTTGAATCCGGGCATGGAGTTGGGCAGCTGTTTCACCTTCCTGCAATTTGATGTTAAATAATTTATTAAAATTAGGTCTCTTTTACTTACTTTGGTGTCGGATGTCCCTTTGTGAAGTTCAATTAGTTTCTCCCACAACTCTTTGGCACTGTTGAAGGGGCCGACGCGGTTGAGTTCTTCTTTTGATAGGCCACACTGGAGGGTGCAGGTTGCCTTGGCATTAGCTTCCACTTTCTTGATCAAAGATGCATCCCAGTCCTCGTACGGTAGTGGTTTGCCGGCGCTGTCAGATGGTCGTTCGAATCCGGTTTTGGCAATCATCCAGACTTCAAAGTGAGTCTGGAGATATGCCTCCATCCGACCTTTCCAGTACCCGAAGTCGTCTCCGGTGAATAGCGGAGGGCGGGCAGTACTGTAGCCTTCTTGCAGGGCCATTTCAGTTTTACCTAAAGCGAAAAACAACCAAAAAAATGTCCCAGGACTTGGTCCTGGCTTAGTAGTGCGATAGGGAAAAAGAATGGATCACGAACTCGGGTGGTGTTGCACCAATTCCGAGAAAAACCGATTCGAGGGAAAAAGAATTAGAATATAGCTATGAGGCTAAATTCTAATCGACTCCGAAAAAAAAATACCACGAAAAAAAATATTTTGAATGGTGGTTGCACCGATTCAAAATGACCCCGCTATGATACCAATTGATGGATCGAAAGCGCTAGAGGGGGGGGGGGGTGAATAGCGCTCGTGGCTATTTCGTTTTTCGAAATCGTAAAAGCTTGTTCAGAAATAACGCAGCGGAAAAGTAAATAACGTAGACACGAAGGATTTACTTCGTTCGGAGCCTGTGACGACTCCTACTCGAAGGCCCACGATCCTTGATTGCTTCCGGTGGGCAACAACTATAATTCGTAAAATCTAGTACACGCTAAGTACAATTCAAGCAGGAAAGAATATTGTACCGACAATAAAAAGAATAAAGCTGAAGCTCCGAATTATCATTGCAGCACTTCTGAGTCGAGACGTTAGTAGCTTGTCGCACGGAGAATGCTTAGAAGATGGTTGTTCTTGAAGCTGCACCTCAACCGTTTTTTTATATGAGGTTCCGGGTGCCTGGGACCTTTCCGGGCGCCTGGAGTGTGACGTGGCCAGCCAACTAGGTTGCTCCACGTGGTGAAGTCGCGCAGGGGATAAAATTTGGTCCTGGGCGCCCGAACCTGTTCCGGGCGCCCGGACCTCCTTTTTCCTGGAGCCGCTTCTCCTGCAAAACAAGGTTAGTCCGAGCAATTTCATACCCTGCAAGACAATGTTAGAATCTGATAATTCATAAGTGAAAAAGAGCTGACAGTCTTCGGACTGTCTGAGTCTGACTTCGGATTCCCAACCGGAAACCCTAGGTCGACTCGACGCCTACTGTTCCCTCTACGGGGAACGCGTCCTCACCTACTCCACTCAGGAGATTTACCTGATGCCAGTCCGGTCCTCCAGACCGACTGGACTTTTCGCCTAGGGTTACCACCCCCTAGGACCTAAGGTTACCACCCCTTAGGGTTTTTCTCCACCTAGGGTTACCGCCCCTAGGACCTAAGGTTACCGCCCCTTAGGGTTTTCCTCCACCTAGGGTTACCGCCCCCTAGGAACCTTAACCCGCCCCCTAGGACCTAAGGTTACCTCTCCTTAGGGTTTTTCACCTGCCTAACCGCAACTAGGACTTTCCTGAAACACTCATTCAAACATGTTAGATCACACACTAACTTAACTTTGAATCCTTTGCCATTATCAAAACTAAGGTTCGATCGTCGGATGCTTCCCGCACCAACAGGTTAATAGTAGGATGTGCTAACTTTGTGGATGCAGGATCCAACTATTATGGCTTTTAATTATTATGTGTGTGATTGGACCCTTGGACATGTCAAGGGCATTTATATGTGTGTGCATGATTGTATTAAAATACAGCAGGAGCTGTATTTAGTTTTATTAGGATTTTATATTTGATCTAGATACATGTACATTCCTTTTATGTAATATAGGATCAAAATGTAAAATTCTATTTATGTCGCGGATCGAATCTTGCAAAGCGTGGAACCTTCTGAGGACCAGAGGCGCAGCGGAACTAGGAGCAAGATGGAGGCGACAGCTAGACCCGGTGGCGGTGGCCAAATATGGCAGCAGTTTGGGATGACAACACACGGAGGACAACTAGAGACAAAAGCCATAATAGTTGAAAATTAGATTTTCTATTTATTGCTTTTATATTGTGCTATGTGTGCATGTTAGTTTACAAGTTTAGTAGGCTAGCATAGTTAAAATTCCTCATTTATAAATAACTAAGTGGGAGAGAGATTTTTAAGTAAATCCCATGGTCTCCATTACTGGTTTGTAAGTGATGCAAACAAGCTTGCACGTTGGCTCTGAGTGCCTTCCTCCATAACGGATGAGCTTGTTTGCGGATCACTAGAACAGACTTCCATTTTTGGATGACTATAGGAAGTTAATTAAGAGCGTGTGATCTTCCCCAACGGAAGGGGCATAATCTTATTAATGGACTTAGTGTCAAGTAGTGGTATACACTTAGACACATCTAATAGTATCCTCCCCATCGGAGTCACTGCTATTATTTGTGTGACCAAATGATACCAACTATTAATTTTATTTGTCAAAAAGTTAGGTTGACAAGATAATAAAATTAATGGGTTAAAACACTCCTTTTACAAATGTTGAATTTGTATACGTCCACACTAACGTGACATACAAAATTCACGGTGTTTTGAGGTGTTGGTTAATTTAAAATAGTATTGTTTGAGAAATCAATATTATTCTAAATTTAGAGTTCTGACCAAAAGTTATTTGTGATTCTTAGGATGATTTTCAACCCACTGTCCATCATACTTCAACAGAATAAACTTACTGGACCTAATTACATAGATTGGAAAAGGAACCTGGACATTGTCCTTACTGTTGAAAGCTATAAATTTGTACTGACTGAGCCTTGTCCTGAAGCACTTACTGGTGAATCTACCCAAGAGGAGATTGAATATCATAGGAAATGGGTAAAAGCAGATGAGATGGCGCGGTGTTACATTTTGGCTTCAATGTCAAATGTATTGCAATATCAGCATCAAGATTTACCAACAGCCTATGATATTATGAACAATCTCAAGGAACTCTTTGGTCATCAGGATAGGGCTTCTAGGCAAGAAGCCATGAGAAAGATAATGACAGCCACCATGCAAGAGGGTACTCCTGTAAGGGATCATATCCTAAAGATGATGACTTATCTGAACGAGATACAGATCCTTGGAGGAGAAATTGATGGGGAAACCCAGATCGATATGATCCTCCAAACGCTACCTAGAAGTTTTGAGCAGTTCCACCTGAACTATAATATAAATAAGAGGATTTATTCATTAGCGGAACTACTGACAGAACTTCAAGCAGCAGAAGGATTATTTCGTCACAATTCTCAAATTCACTATGCTGAGAATGGTTCTACTTCTAAACCGAGAGGAAAGAAGAAGAAGAAACAAGCTGGCTCAGCAAAGAAAGTGAATAAATCTCAGAGTACAGGATTTAAAGCTGGAGTGAAGAAGCCGAAGGGCAAATGCTTCATCTGCAAGCTGTCAGGGCATTGGAAGGCGGACTGTCCTCGTAGGAATGAGAACAACAAAGGTATATCTCATGCTCTAGTTGTTGAAACATGTTTAGCGGTGTTATCTACCAGCACCTGGTGTGTAGATACGGGAGCAACTGATCATGTCTGCAATTCCCTGCAGGGGTTCCAGGAAACCCGACGACTAACTGAAGGAGAAATTACCGTCTACATGGGCAATGCTACTAAGGTGGCGGCTGTTGCAGTGGGAGACGTCTACTTATCTTTTAGTAGAAATAGAAAATTGGTTTTAAGAAATTGTCTTTATGTACCCAGTTTTAGAAAGAATTTAATTTCAGTTTCTAAACTATTTTTAGATGGATATTCAGTTTCTTTCAGTAACGATGTAGTTATTAAAAGAAATAAAGTGATTATCTGTTCTGGTGCATTAGTTGGTAATTTGTATACTTTAAATCCAATTTCTTCCACAAGGCAAAACATGGAAATTTATAACTCATCTTCTAACTCTAATAAAAGAAAAGAACCTTCGGAAATGAACCAAGCATATCTTTGGCATCTAAAGCTTGGTCATATTAACATAAGTAGGATTCAGAGGCTTATAGTTGATGGACTTTTGAGTTCGTTAGAGTTGGAAAATTTTCTAACTTGTGAATCTTGCTTAGAAGGTGAAATGACCAAGAGGCCGTTCAAGGCCAAGGGGTATAGAGCTAAAGAAGTGTTAGAATTGGTTCATTCTGATTTGTGTGGTCCTATGTCTGTCCAGGCAAGAGGAGGTTTTGAATATTTTGTCTCTTTTATAGATAATTATTCAAGATACGGATATATTTACCTAATGCGCCGCAAGTCCGAGTGCTTTGATAAGTTCAAAGAATACAAGGCTGATGTGGAAAAACGACTAGGTAAAAGTATCAAGACACTATGATCTGATCGTGGTGGCGAATACCTCTTAGGAGAGTTTAGGAATTACTTATCAGAGGCAGGGATTCAATCCCAACTGTCCGCACCTGGTACACCCCAATAGAATGGTGTAGCAGAACGAAGGAATAGGACTCTTATGGAGATGGTTAGATCGATGATGAGTTATTCAGAATTACCAACTTCGTTTTGGGGATATGCTCTGGAAACAGCAATATATGTTCTGAACTTAGTACCTTCTAAATCAGTTTCTTCTACTCCCATAGAATTGTGGAATGAGCGAAAACCCAGTCTAAGACATATTCGGATTTGGGGTAGTCCAGCACATGTGCTGAAATTAGATGCTGATAAGTTAGAATCCCGTACAGAAGTTCGCGTGTTTGTAGGATATCCCAAAGGAACGAAAGATGGTTTATTTTATAGTCCTAAAGACCAGAAGGTCATTGTTAGTACCAATGTCCAGTTTTTAGAAGAAGACTATATAATGGATCACAAGCCCAGTAGTAAAGTTGTTTTAGAAGAACTAAGAGAGGACACGTCTACCTTAGTACCAACAGTACAAGATGAAGTACCACAAGAGACTGCAACACGTGTCACACATGATACACAACCACAGATAGTGCCTCGTCGTAGTGGGAGGGTTGTAAGGCAGCCTGAGAGATTCATGTTTTTGGGAGAGTCTTCGGACTTGATCCCGGGTAAACATGAACCTGATCCCCGAACATATGACGAAACACTCCAAGATATAGATGCAGCATCTTGGCAAAATGCGATGAATTCTGAAATAGAGTCTATGTACTCTAATAAGGTCTGGGAGCTTGTAGAACCACCTGATGATGTAAAAGCCGTTGGATGCAAGTGGATCTACAAAAGGAAAAGAGGGACAGACGGGAAGGTAGAAACTTTCAAAGCTAGGCTTGTTGCGAAAAGGCATACTCAGAAAGAGAGAATCGATTATGAGGAAACCTTTTCACCGGTAGCCATGCTTAAGTCTATCCGGATACTCTTATCCATTGTTGCTCATATGGATTATGAGATTTGGCAAATGGATGTCAAGACAGCTTTCCTTAATGGAAGTCTTGAAGAGAACATCCATATGAAGCAACCAGAAGGGTTCATTGAAAAAGGCAAAGAGCATCTAGTGTGCAAGCTCAATCGGTCCATTTATGGACTGAAGCAAGCTTCAAGGTCTTGGAACATCCGGTTTAATGAAGTAATCCAGTCATATGGATTTATTCAGTGTCCGGATGAGTCTTGTGTATATAAGAAGTGTAACGGAAACGTGGTGGTATTTCTTGTACTATACGTAGATGATATTTTGTTAATTGGCAACAATGTCAAGGTATTATCAGACGTAAGGGTATGGCTGTCCAAACAATTTGATATGAAGGACTTAGGAGAGTGTGCACACATTCTTGGGATCAAAGTGATAAGGGATCGCAAGAAAAGAATGTTGTGTCTGTCCTAAGCTTCATATATAGATACAATCCTTGCTCGTTTTAGTATGCAGGATTCCAAGAAAGGTTTCTTACCTTTTAAGCATGGAGTAGCTCTATCTAAAGAGATGTCTCCTAAGACATCAAAGGAGATAGAAGACATGAAAACAGTTCCTTATGCCTCGGCTGTAGGAAGCCTTATGTATGCAATGCTATGTACGAGACCTGATATTTGTTTTGCCGTGGGCATGGTCAGCAGATATCAGAGTAACCCTGGACAAGGACATTGGACTGCGGTAAAGCATATATTAAAGTACCTGAGAAGGACTAGAGATTATATGCTAATTTACCAAGCAGACGATTTGCTCCCTGTGGGTTACACGGATTCAGATTTCCAATCAGATAGGGACAATAGTAAGTCTACATCAGGCTATGTGTTTACTTTAGGAGGTGGAGTCATTTCATGGAGGAGTGTTAAGCAGAAATGCGTATCGGACTCAACCATGGAAGCTGAGTATGTAGCAGCCTCTAAGGCAGCTAAAGAAGCAATATGGCTCAGGAATTTTCTAATAGACTTAGATGTGATTCATGGTTTTCCCAAAATCATCACAATTTATTGTGATAATAGCGGTGCAGTTGCAAACTCGAAAGAACCACGAGCTCATAAGGCAAGTAAACATATAGAGCGCAAGTACCACCTGATACGAGATATCGTGAAGCGAGGAGAAGTTGTCATCGCCAAGATTGCATCAGTGGATAACCTGGCAGATCCTTTCACTAAGGCCCTTTCGGCGAAAGCTTTCGATCGGCATGTGGAGGTAATGGGAATCAGATGTATGGTAGAAGATATGACAACTTAGTCATTAGTATAAGTGGGAGATTGTTGGAGTGTATACTGAAAGCCTAAGCTTTTGTAAACATTTGTTTTGAATAAAGAATCACATTTGGTCAAATTATCTACATTTGTTTGTAGTTATTCAATTAATTTATATTGTAGATAACATAACATGTGGTGTCACATGCAGAAGATAATGTTATCAGTACCTTATAAATTATAAACAGTAGCTCACGACCAAAATGAAAAGGAACAAATCATTAGAAGGTCGTAGTGTAATTAGGTATCAGTTTATCTTGACTGTATAATTACACTAGTACACTTAGAGTGTATTGAGTAGGACCATTTGAGGTCGTTTCTTTTATACTGACTTTAAAAAGGAACAAAGACCTCAGTTATTATGGAAGTGTGTGCTCTTAATTCTAATATAATAACAAGCACATATATTTGATGTTTATTTCTTTAATTTATCAATGGGTGAGATTTAGTTCGATGAATCAATAAGCCTGATAAATTGAGAAATGGTATCACTTATAGTGTGTGTTGTTGATTATAGAAGGAAACTGTGTCCTAGAGATACTAGGTTGATAATGTCCTCAAGATGAGCTCATAAGGATTGTCATGTTAAACCCTGCAGGTGGACTTACTCCGACATGATGATAAGGTTGAGTGGTACTACTCTTGGACTAAGATATTAATTAAATGAGTTGTCAGTAACTCACTTAATTAGTGGACATTCGATATCTTAAACACAGGGAGACTAACACACTCATAATAAGAAGGAGCCCAAAAATATAATTTGGGATTGGTGCGGTAGTTCAATAATAGTTCTCTAGTGGAATGAATTATTATTGATAAAATTAAGTTGTGTGTTCGGGGCGAACACGGGATGCTTAATTTTATCGGGAGACCAAAACCAATTCCTCCTCTCGGTCCCTATCGTAGCCTCTTATTTATTGAGTACTATACCCACATATACCCACCTTCTATACCCACCTAAAGGGGGTTGGCCAAGCTAGCTTGGGAACCAAGCTAGGGCCGGCCTAAGCATGGGTTTAAGGTGGCCGGCCCTAGCTTGAACCCAAGCTAGTAGGGCCGGCCATAATTAAATTAAAAAAGATTTTAATTTTAATTTTTATTATGTAGAAGATATAATTTATTAAAGAGAATTAAAATTAAAATATCTATCTTGTAAAAGATATACAAAAGATTAAAGAAAGAAATTAGATCTCTTTCCTTATTTGTAGATTGGTGAGATATTTTATTTTCTCTTTAAGAATTATTCACATATTGTAAAATTAAAATTATGAAAATTTCTTTTTATCAACCATGAAGAGATTTTTGAAGAGAAATTTTAATTTTAAAATTTCCGGAAACAAATTAGGAAGTTTTAATTTGTTGATTAAAACTTGTCTAATTTATTTCTTTTTGATGTGGCCGGCCAATATAGTTTAATTGGGGAAATTTTATTTTATTTTTCTCAATTAAATCATGTCAAGGAAATTAAGGAAATTTTATTGTAATTAAATTTCCTAATTTGCCTAGGTCAAGGAATATAAAAGAAGGGGTGAGGGTGCCTTCATGGAACAACCTCTATTATTTTCTCTCCCTCTTTTCCTTGGTGTTGTGGCCGACCATCATCTTCTCCCTCTCTTCTTCTTGTGGTGGCCAAATACTTCATCCCTCTTGGAGTTCTTGTGGTGGCCGGATACTACTTGGAGAGGAAGAAGAAGAAGGAGAGAAAGCTAGCATCTCTTGGAGCTTGGTTGGTGTTTAATTCTTCATCCTTGGTTAAGCTTCTTTTGTGGCCGAACCTAGCTAGGAGGAGAAGAAGGTGGTTGGTGATTTTTCATCTCGGAAGATCGTTGCCCACACTGTTGGTGCAACATCCCTCAGGTCAAGGTTGACCTGGTTGACCAAGTTGAGTCTTGGTTTGAGTTTAGATGTTTGACAATAAGATATTGATTGAAGAAGAGTCAAGTAGGTCAAGGGAGTGACCGGATACTTGACTGGGAAGTCCTAGTGAGTGAAGCTAGGCAGATGGAAAGTCCTAGTGAGTGAAGCTAGGCAGATGGAAAACCCTAGTGAGTGAAACTAGGTGGAAGTCCTAGTGAGTGAAGCTAGGCAGATGGAAAGTCCTAGTGAGTGAAGCTAGGCAGATGGAAAACCCTAGTGAGTGAAACTAGGTGAAAGTCCTGGTGAGTGAAGCCAGGCAAGGGAAAATTCAGATGGATCAAGGATGATCGGACATCTGGTGTTGGGAAGTCCAAGTAGGTCAAAGGATTGACTGGATACTTGGCATGAGGAAATCCAGATGGGTCAAGGTTGACCAGACATCTGGTGGAAGTCCAAGTAGGTCAAGGGAGTGACCGGATACTTGGCACGACTAGAAAAGTCCAAGTGGGTCAAAGGGATTGACCAGACACTTGGTGGGAAGTCCTAGCAGGTCAAAGGAGTGACCAGATGCTAGGCATGATGTACCAACAGGTCAAGAATGACCGGATGTTGGTTTGGGAGTCTTGGAACTTGGTTTTGGGCAAAAACCAAGTGCTGGATCGATCAGGGGATCGATCCAGGAGCTGGATCGATCAGGCTTTTTCCAGCGAACAGAAAGCCTCTGGATCGATCCGTGGATCGATCCAGATGTCCCAATCGATCAGTGGATCGATTGGGACGCGGCTGCTTCGCGCGATAAGCGCTGGATCGATCCATGGATCGATCCAGGCGTTTTTCCCAGAGCACAGAGGCGCTCTGGATCGATCCGTGAATCGATCCAAAGCCTCCCCGATCGATTGGGAACATTCGAATCGATCGGGATCCGACCGTTGGCGTCGATAAAGGCCGCAGGCGCACGATTCCTTCGGAAGCTCTTCACCGATTCACTCCAGATCTCTCGCCAACTTCTCCACAGCGCTCTCAAAGATCAGATCGCCAGTTCTTGAAGGATCTTGGAAGCTTTCCAAGTCAAGAGGCGGATCAAAGGCAAGAAGAGAAGCTAGGGTTAGGGTTTTCTGTACTCATTGTAAGCTTTGCGCTTGTATTTTGTTTCCCTTTCCTTTCTTCTTGTACTGAGAGTCTTGTAGGGCTTCTCCGCCCTCGGTAGTTACCGAAAATGAGTGTTTTCATAGTGAAGGGTGCGTGCGTGGTGTGGATCCTTGGATTAGTCACCTCTTGTGAGGTGGATACCAAGTAAACCAACCTTGTTAGCGTTGTGTGATTGTTTCTGTTATTTTCCGCTGCATATCCTTGAAGAAACAACAACGCCGAGCAACGAGCGAGCAACGAGCTATTCACCCCCCCCTCTAGCTACTTTTGGTCCTAACAAGTGGTATCAGAGCAAGGCCGCTCTTCACCGGAATCATCGCCGGAAGGGTCAAGCATATCAAGAAAAGCTAGAGGGTGAAGAAGTTGGAGCAAATTCTTCAAGTTCAAGACTTTATCAAGCTCAACTTCAAGATGCAATTCCAAGATGGGCTTGGATTTGACACAAGGGTGGCTCCACCATACACTTCTACGAGTTTCGATTCTTGGAAATCAAGAATCGAAAATTTTCTTATGATGGAGATAGAGCAATGGTTTGCTCTAATGGAAGGCTTCAAGGCTCCAAGAAGTTCAAAGGGCAAAGTTCTAAAGAAAAGCAAATGGAGCCCGGAGCAAGTCCAAAGGTGCGAGGCAAATGACAAAGTGACCAAGCTTTTGGTCAATTTATTGCCAAGCACCATCCTTTGCAAAATTGGAGAGTTTGAAGATGCAAAGGAGCTATGGAGCAAATTGGCCAAGCTTCATGAAGAGATCCCCTCCACTGTACAAGATCATGAAGAATCCAGAGAGGGTGACTCTTTGGAGCAAGACCAAGAGGAGGACTCCGAGGTTGAGAGATGCTCAACCTCCGAAGAAGAGGAAATCCAAGAAGCTTCATCCTCAAGGGAATGCAACGAAGGGAACAAGGAGGGAGCATACTCCTTGTTTCATATTCAAGATGATGAAGCCTCCACCTCTAGGATGGAGGGGGAGCAATCCTTGGTGACGTCGGATCAAGAAGAAGGAGAAGTTTCTACATCCGGGTCAAGAGACGAAGAGGAGGAAGAAGATTCTACCTCCACAAGTCAAGAAAAATCAAATGGAGGAGAATCAAGGTCTGATCAAGAGGAAGCTTCTACCTCCGGATCCAAAGGAAAAGATGCCACCCCTACAAGCAAAGGTATAAATATTTCAATTAATAATAAAAATCATATTATATGCTTTGAGTGTAGGGAACATGGGCACTACAAGAGCAAGTGCCCTAAATTGGCCAAGAAGAAGGGCCAAGTGGCACAAAAAGGCAAGGTGAAGCCCAAGGAGATCATCCCCAACATAAAGAAGAGCAAGGAGCATATTATATGCTTCTCTTGCAATCAAAAGGGGCATTACCGAAGTCAATGCCCCAAGGGGAAGAAGGTGGTCAAGGCTCAAGGAGGCACTAGTCAAGGGGGAGCCTCCAAGGTAAAGAAGAAGGTATCTTTTATTGAGCCTACCTCTTTACATTATGGTAAAAAGCATGATAGTTCTAATTTTTATCATTTTAATGCGATTTACCATAAGAATAGGAAGCATGAGGGCTTTAAGGAAAAGCATGTGGCTCTACATGCCAAAACTACTACACCTAAGACTAGGAATGTAGGTAAAAGTCTAGGCAAGAACTCTAAGGATTGTAGCTACAAGCCTAGAAACAAAAATGCTCATGGACTTAATGGAAAACCCAAAACTAAGGACTTAGTGATGGAAAATCAAGTCTTGAGGTCAAGACTTGATAAAATGGAAAAGACCCTAAGAATGATGGAAAATATCTTATTAGGCCAAAATGAGCATAGCCTAGGTCTAGGAGCACAAAGGTCATCCAATGGTCATAGAGGTTTGGGATACAAACCCAAAGCTAAAAAGGATGTGCCTAGTTATCATAGGGTTCCATATAGCTATGAAACAAACCCTAAGTCTAGAGGTCAAGTCCAAGATACAAGGGAAGATATCCCTAGAAGTATCTTTGCAACCAAAGTGACTAAGACTTCTAAGAAGTCTAAGAAAGTCACTAACAAGGTCACAAGAGAGGCTATCCCTAGAGTTGACCTAGAAAATGTGACCAAGGCTTCTAAGAAACTCAACAAGGTTACTAGGAAGGTATCTAGGGAAGTTATCCCTAGTGAGTACCTAGAGCATCCAAGGAGCACCAATAGGTGTTGGGTTCCTAGGAGCATCTTCTCTACCCCATAGATGGGTTAGAGAGTGTCAACTCCGATTAGAAGGGTAGTTAACCCAACTTTGAGGAAATTGACACTCAAGGAGCATTTTCAAGGTTTTTGTTAACCTTTGAAAATGAAATGGAATTATTATTTACTCCTTGAAAGAGTAAAATGTGCCTAATGGTGGAAAATTGATTTTATCTTAAAAAGGCATAAATTGGGAAAACCTAGAGAAATACCAAGTTGGGATTTTGGTATTCTCTTATAAATTTTAAGGCACTCCGGGCCTTGATTTATGTGATTACTCTTGAGGAAAAATGGAATATGCCAACATTTAAGGATAAGCTTAATTTCAATTGGCATAAATTAATCAAGAGAATTAGAAATGCCCATTTAGGTTTTGGCACTCTCTTGAAGCACTTTGGGCAATCTAGGGTTTAAGTTTTAGGATTAGCTAAGATTAACGATACTTAGATAGGTAATCTAGGTATATTTTATTTATGCTAAACCTTGCCATGATTGTTTGCTCATAATATGCCATGACATCATATTTTATCTTATTTGTATTTTGCATTCATGACTTATCATGAAAAATACAAAAATACCATGTCATGCCATACATACATCATGTAGTTATAGGAATCTTTCTTTTGAAAGCTATTTTATTTTGATGTATGCCATAACATTATCATGCATTATGTTTATTTCCTTAAAAATTAAGGACATATGACATTAGTTAAACAAGTGGCATTTGGTTACAACAAGTAGAATAAACAAGTGACATTTGTTTAACAAGTAAATCAACAAGTAACATCCTTTGTGGATGTCTACCTCTCAAAATGCCTAGATAGATATGCATGATCCCTAGAATAGGGCAAAACCAAAATCTTACATCTCACAAAGACCTATAAGATGACTTGTATGTGTTTCAGTGCACATTAGATACAAGTGAGATGTTAGGATGATGAACAAAACTCAAGATGTTGATTTAGTGCATTCTTTTGAGTTTTAAGTTCATCAAAACACATAGTTATGTGTTTTCCCATCATTGGGAAAGTTAATGTACAAGTCATGTGCATTATGCCCAAGGAACATGATGGGATATTGGTTTTGAAAATGTTTTTTAAATGTTTTTGGAAAACTTTGGTGAAGGCTATCTTTTGATAGTAATCACCATTGAATAGTTAGACACAAACTTGAAGAAAACGCTAAAGTTTTTGCAAGTTTTCAAGTTTGTGTCAATCTTTGAAAATATAAAGTATTTTCATAGAAAGCTATTTTTCCATGATTAAGTATGCCCTAAATAATGTCTACACGAAATTTCATGATTTTTGGATTTTTGTAGAATTTTCTAGGGATTTCTGAAGTTGACTGAAATGGAATTTCAGCAACTATCAGAACTCCGATCGATCAATGGATCGATTGGAGTTCCTGAATCGATCCGTGGATCGACTCAGAAGGTAAATCTCGCGAGCAGAAGCTCGCTGGATCGATCAGTGGATCGATCCACACATACTGAATCGATCAGTGGATCGATTCAGTTGGTTTAATCGATTGGATCCCAACTCCAATCGATCCAAGTTGCTGATTTTGGCTGGGAAGGCCTGATTTCAGCATCTTTGAACCATGGTTAGTCTATGTAACCATTCCAAACCCTTAAAATACATTTGTATACATAAAAAGGGTGTTTTCGTGTTGAAAACAAAGATGGAATGGTTAAGGAAGACTTCATTGAAGTTTAGGTTGATGTTTGTTTCAAATTTTGAACATTTGAACCTCAAAACTTCTAAATTTGGGTTTCCTAAAGGTTTAGGGATTCCAAGTCATTGTTGGTGCAATGACAGAAGTTACCACTATGTCTTTAGGGGGAGGGACTCTTTAAAGGCATGAAAATTATTTTTCATGAACCTTGGAAGGTGGTTAACCTTCTTTAAAGAAAATGCTCATGGACGAGCTTTTGAACTTGAAATGGGGAGTGGATATCCTCATTATTTCAAGTGGAAACTCAAGTGGTTAGAAAATGCTCAAGGTTGGGTATTTGTCTACATTGAGGGAGAAGTTAAGGATAAATGAAGGGTATGGGACCTTCATTGTCGTGTTGATCACAACGAGTGATGTTGTGAACAACGATGAGCAACTCTTCAGGGGGAGAGTTGTCAACAAATGGATTTGTTGATGTATACCCAAAATTGGGGCATGGGTTGATGTGTGCCCAAAGATGGGTTGATGTGTTTTATCAGTAGGGGGTTTGATGTGTGCCAATAGGGGGAGAATGAAAGGACTTGTGAATGGGAGTAAGTTAGGCTTTCATTACCTAGAGGGAGTTTGCCCTCTTAGGGGGAGAATGAAGAGTCTAACTTATGTGTTCATTACCTAGTGGCATGAAGAATGAGGCTATGGGATTAGCTTAACTTACATGTGGTATTGTAAGTGTTATTGTGGTATTGTCAAACATCAAAAAGGGGGAGATTGTTGGTGCAACATCCCTCAGGTCAAGGTTGACCTGGTTGACCAAGCTGAGTCTTGGTTTGAGTTTAGATGTTTGACAATAAGATATTGATTGAAGAAGAGTCAAGTAGGTCAAGGGAGTGACCGGATACTTGACTGGGAAGTCCTAGTGAGTGAAGCTAGGCAGATGGAAAGTCCTAGTGAGTGAAGCTAGGCAGATGGAAAGTCCTAGTGAGTGAAGCTAGGCAGATGGAAAACCCTAGTGAGTGAAACTAGGTGAAAGTCCTAGTGAGTGAAGCTAGGCAGATGGAAAGTCCTAGTGAGTGAAGCTAGGCAGATGGAAAACCCTAGTGAGTGAAACTAGGTGAAAGTCCTGGTGAGTGAAGCCAGGCAAGGAAAAATCCAGATGGATCAAAGATGATCGGACATCTGGTGTTGGGAAGTCCAAGTAGGTCAAAGGATTGACTGGATACTTGGCATGAGGAAATCCAGATGGGTCAAGGTTGACCAGACATCTGGTGGAAGTCCAAGTAGGTCAAGGGAGTGACCGGATACTTGGCACGACTAGAAAAGTCCAAGTGGGTCAAAGGGATTGACCAGACACTTGGTGGGAAGTCCTAGCAGGTCAAAGGAGTGACCAGATGCTAGGCATGATGTACCAACAGGTCAAGAATGACCGGATGTTGGTTTGGGAGTCTTGGAACTTGGTGTTGGGCAAAACCAAGTCTGGATCGATCGAGGATCGATCCGGGCTGAATCGATCGAGCTTTTCCGGTGAGCGAAGCCTCGGATCGATCCGTGGATCGATCAGATGTCCCAATCGATCGGTGGATCGATTGGGGCCTGGTCGCGCGATAAGCGCCGGATCGATCCATGGATCGATCCGCGTTTTGTAGTACAGAGGCGCTCTGGATCGATCCGTGAATCAATCCAAAGCCTCCCCGATCGATTGGGAACATTCGAATCGATCGGGATCCGACCGTTGGCGTCGATAAAGGCCGCAGGCGCACGATTCCTTCGGAAGCTCTTCACCGATTTACTCCAGATCTCTCGCCAACTTCTCCACAGCGCTCTCAAAGATCAGATCGCCAGTTCTTGAAGGATCTTGGAAGCTTTCCAAGTCAAGAGGCGGATCAAAGGCAAGAAGAGAAGCTAGGGTTAGGGTTTTCTGTACTCATTGTAAGCTTTGCGCTTGTATTTTGTTTCCCTTTCCTTTCTTCTTGTACTGAGAGTCTTGTAGGGCTTCTCCGCCCTCGGTAGTTACCGAAAAGGAGTGTTTTCATAGTGAAGGGTGCGTGCGTGGTGTGGATCCTTGGATTAGTCACCTCTTGTGAGGTGGATACCAAGTAAACCAACCTTGTTAGCGTTGTGTGATTGTTTCTGTTATTTTCCGCTGCATATCCTTGAAGAAACAAGCAACGCCGAGCAACGAGCGAGCAACGAGCTATTCCCCCCCCCCCCCCCCTCTAGCTACTTTTGGTCCTAACACACACAACGTCCGAGGTTAGAAGAGGAATACGGTAGAAGATCAAGAGGTCTTTCTAAAAGGTATAACTAGTAATTTTTCTTTCCGCATCATACTAGTTATTTTTGGAAATAATACCAAATACAAGAGGCTTACGATTCTAGTATTTCGAATATATTTTTCGATGTTGTGTTCTTTTGTTTTATTTTTCCTTGTGATTTGATTGTTCTTTTCGGTTAACCTAAAGTTATTTTAGGAAATTAAATATTAGCTTTCCATAAGAGGTTTTGTCTAGTCGGTGGTGGTTGCTCCCATATCCAAGAAGGTCATGTGCCTCGCCACGTCAGTACTGGGAACCAATTATGGAAATTAATATTTAATGGAATTAATAACTTAAGGTGACTTGGGTCGAACGTGTTAAGTTTCGCAGGAGATCCAAGTCAAAACCTAAAAGAACAAATAGATTAAGTTTTGGATCAAACGTGTTAAGTTTCGCAGGCGATCCAAAATTTAATTTAAAAGAACACATGGTAGCTAGGAAAAGGTTCAGACCTTTGTACAAAATTTTTGTACAGTGGAACTTCTAGGTTTTCCGAGTAGCAACCAACAAAATCTTGCTTGTGCTTATCCCTTTGGATCAGTTGACTGAACCCCTCGGTCAATGCTTTACTTTTCTGTATAAAGTTAGCACAGAAACAATGCAAATGATGATCCTGCAAAACAGAGTTAGACAATAGATAATAGAGATGCATAAATTTATATGACAGTCATGCCCATCTTGAACTCAATTTAGAAACCTCTGTTGGTTTCTTCAGTTAGATCGTTGCTTAAGGTTTATCCTAATTAGGATACGACCTCACTACTCCACTCTAAGGGTGCATTTGGTTGGGGGGTATCCTTGATGACATTTGTTATCTATCCAAGATTATCAATAAAAATCTTGTTTGGTTTAGGTAATCGACGATTCCCGAATAATGATTCATATCCGATACGTCAACAAAAGGGGCATGCAATCTGAAATTGAAAATTTTCGAAAAAGTGAGATTTTTCTTGATTCTGGGGTTAACGAAATTTTTTAGCTAAAAATATCCTCCGATATTTATACTTTGGTAAAAAATACCTCTAAATTTTTTATTAAAAAAATTATTTTAAATTATAAAAATTAAATAAAAAATAAAAATATGTGATATTTTATTTTTAAAATAAATTTGTATTTTTGAATATATATATATATATATGAGAGGGGTCCACCCCGCTACCCAAGTGGAGGTCAAAGTCAAGGCAGTCAACGCACGGATAGCATTGGCCGATCGGGCGAAGCGTGCCTCGACCGGGGGGAAGACCCCGATCTGCCACCGCCTTCGACACGGGGAGGAGTCAAACGACCGACGCTCGAATGATTATTGGACGCCGAACGGAGGAGGAAACGAGGTGCAGAAGCTGGGCCGAGCGGCTACCCCGCTCAGCCAGACAGGAAAGCTCTACATTAGCAGAGTTCAACTTTGGCCGAGCGGGTACCTCGCTCGGCCTGACAGCATGTCTCGGTAGTGGCAAAGTGGACATTCGGTCGAGCGGACATACGTGCAGGAATAGCGAGGTTCTGGCCGACCGGACAACCCACCAAAGTGGCTAAATTTCGCCCGAGCGGCCAACCCGCTCGGCCTAGCAATACACTCCCTCTGATATCCAGCGACATCCTTTTGGGAGTTAGTGCCGCCGACGTCGGGCATGGACAGTCAGAAGATCGTACGGCGGAAGCTTCCACTATCACTTCAGAGATATGCTCGGCCCGTTACGGTACTGTGTCAGGGACACTTTAATGACATGTCTTTTCAAGAAATACTTTGGGAAGTGTGCTCGCCTTGGGGAGCGTGCACGTACGCTACAAGAGCTCTATATAAAGGAGAGTCCAAGCATCGGCGGAGGTATGCGATATTCACTATTTGCGTTAGTCTTCTTGTTGCTTCATCTTATACTTCATCGTCGATGACGGACTTGAGCATACGACGGCCAACACGGGGGGACCCCTTCCATGGCTCGACAGTGACGTAGTTTGTATTGCAGGTCCGAGTGGAGTCTACAGGTAGTCAATGGTAGCGTCACATCCTAACATTCCATCTTATCGACTTTCGGACAGAACAATAAATATATATATATATAACGTAATGTGTAAAGAAAAAAAAATGTAAAGTTAAATAAAAAACAAGAGTGAAAAAAAACGTAAGATTCCATGAGAAAAAAACGTAAAGTAAAATAAGTTTTAAAAAGAGAAAATATTACAGTAGAAAAATATATAATGGAAAAAGAAAAAAATTTGTAAAAGTTAAAAAAAACATAAATTTTAATAATAATAATAATAATAATAATAATTGATTTGGTAATGAAGGATAATACAATAAAATATTAAATTAGATTATATATTAAAATTTTTAAATAAATAAATTTTTATTGTATTACCTAGGTTTAGGGATATAAATGAATTAAGCCGTTCATGAGTTATTTGAAACTCGATTTAATAAAAGTTCGTTTGAACTCGTTTAATGATGCTCGTTAAGATAAAGAAACTAAGCTTAAGCTTCACAATACTTCGCTCATTAGCTCGTGAACATGTTCGTTAGTAAGCTCATGAATCAACTTTTAAATAAAAAAATAATAGTTTGGATGTTGAATTTATATATTTTACACTATAATTATAAAAAATATAGATAAATATATTAAAATTATTTATTAGAATAAAATTATAAATTTAAATAAGAATATTATAGTTTTTTGCTAAATATATAATTTAGTTTTTATTAAATATTTAAATTTATAATTTATATTTATTAAGTTCGTTTAGGTTCGATAAAAGCTCGAATAAGTTAGTGAGTTATAAATATATTCGTTAAATAAAGCTAAAGCTCGGTTATATTATAAACGAGTCAAACTCAAATATTTAAGAGTTCGGCTTGACTCGGCTCGATTACACCCCTACCTAGGTCGAACCAAATAATATTATGTTATATTTTATTTCCCATAACCAAGGTTATACACGATGACTTGAACAAACGCACAAGAGTTTATCTCAACTTACCTGTCAAACATGGACTTTCACTAGTCTTGCTTAACATCTAATTAATCTGACCGACTAAGATTTTCTTGTAACACTAAGTTAGTATAAAGAGATATAGTAAAGTAAAACAGAGTTAGCAGTATTCAAGATTTGTTAGTTCGGTCGACTGCAAGCGATTGACCGAAAATTTATCGGTCACATTTGCTTAGACTTTGCTTTTCCAAAAGTTTCCATTACCTAAGATTACCTTCCCTAGAAGTTTTTTTTTTTTTTTTTTTTTTGCCAAAATTGATCATCTTGACTTGCTTGGGCTTACTAGTAATTTGGTAGATTACTCACCCTTTCTTAATCTCCAATTATGACTTTTTACTTGCCTAATTTTAATTAGGACTTTTCTTTATCTAATCATAGTTAAAATTTTCTTTTAGCTAATTGTAGTTAACAATTTTCTTTATTTAACTGTAGTTAAGATTCTAATTATAATTAGGACTTTCTTTTAAAATTAATCACTCGTAGACTTCTTATCTTATTAATCTCTATTAATATATTATTAAATATATATCAAAACTCTGAACATCGATTGCTCTCACAATAATAACTACACAGAAACAAAAAATTATACAGAAACAAAAAGTTATACATAAAACAAAATTAATAAATTATTATAACGATCATGATACAACAACTAAAAGTACCTATTATAATAAGTATTTAATAGTTACAACCTTTATGACTGCACCACACGTGGGCCAGTTTACCCTATTAATTAAAGTTAATATGGTCAAGTGTTAGGTAACTCTGTTGGTTGGATGCAGAAGATTATCCTTGGCAATACCAATTTACACCGT